>NC_057835.1:34030151-34333181 GCF_910594005.1 Cervus elaphus | reverse complement strand
GGAATCACCTAACTGTGTACTGATTATATTGCTATTATATAACAGTTTTATTAGGAAAAACTGAATATCCAGTTTGTAGGATGCTGCAGACAATTTAACTGAAATTGTTCTTCAAAGAAGCCAACAATAACTCAAGGTTTGGCCATATTTGCAATATTAGAATTTCCTATAGGAAGGCTTCATAATGAATTTAGTCACAGGACTTGAGAGTGCTCCTGAAAGGGAACAAAGCCAGGGCCAGATGCCTACAAAATACTACCAATCCTTTGAGACTCATCTATATGTGCATTCTTAAAAATTTTTTACTAAAGACATATGGAAAAGGGACAACAGAAATATACATATATATTTGAAGTCAGGGAACTCACAGTCATAATTTTTTAAATTATTTTTTATAGGGGGTTATATATTCACCTGGTTAAAACACCCCAAGAAAATATAAAAGAAACTCAGTGAAAAGTTTGCTTCCCTCCCCTTTCCCTACCCACCTAGTTCTCATCACCCAACCTCCAAAATAGATAAACACTGTTAATTTCTTATGCATCATTCTTTACGCTTAGATGAAGCAAAAATACATTATTTTTCTACACAGAAAGACAAAGCAATTTATATATATCATTCTGCATCTCAAAGGCAAATTTTTAACTCCTAAAATGTTCCAATGAGAGTGTGAAAATGAAAAACGGAAACCTCATTTAAAATGGTCAGAAGCAAAAGTAAACATCAAACTAAAGAGTTTTTGCACAAGGCAGGAAATTATCAACAAAATGAAAAGCCTGCCTCCTGAATAGGAGGAAATATTTACAAATGATATCTCTGATAAGGGGTTAATATCCAAAATACACAAAGAACTCATACAACTCAACTTCAGAAAAAAGCAAAACAAAACATATAACCCAATTTTACAATAGGCAGAGGACCTAAACAGACACTTCCCTAAAGACAATATAGAGATGGCCAATAGACACATGAAAGATATTCAACTTCACTAATCATGAGGGAAACACAAATCAAAACTGCAATGACATATCACTCACACCTATTAGAATGGCTATCATCAAAAAGACAACAAATAACAAATGTTAGTTAAGACTGTAAAGAAAAATGAACCCTCATGCACTGTTGGTAGGAATATAAATTGGTATAGCCATCATGGAGAACAGTAGGGAGGTTCCTCAAAAATTTAAAAATTTAAAATTACCATACAATCCAACGATTCTACTCCTGTGTATTTTCCTAAAGAAAACAGAAACAGTCCCGTGTTCATCACAGCATTATTTACAATAACCAAGATATGAAAGCAATCTAAGGCTCCACTGACAAATAAATGGATAAAGAAGATGTGGCAATACATAATGGAATATTCAGTTCAGTTCAGTCACTCAGTTGTGTCTGACTCTTTGAGACCCCCAATGGAATATTACTCAGTCACAGAAAATGAAACACTGCCATTTGCAACAACATGGATGGCCCCAGAGGGTATTAGGCTTAAGTGAAATAAGTCAGACAGAAAGATAATACCATATGATTTCACTTTTGTAAGTAGAATCTAAAAGACAAAACAAATGAACAAACATAACAAAACAAAAACAGACTCATAAATACAGAGAACAAACTGGTGGTTGGCAATAGGGAGGAGGGGTAGGGGATGAGTGACATAGGTGAGGAACAGTAAAAGGGACAAACTTCCAGCTATAAAATAAGTCACGAGAATGTAATGTACAGAATAGGGGAAACAGCCAATAATACTATAATTTGTATGGTGACAGATGGTAACTAGACTTACCGTGGTGACCATTTTATATTGTATAAAAATATAGAATCACTAGGTCATATACCTGAACCTAATATAAAATTGTAAGTCAATTGTATTTCAATTAAAAATTTTTAATAGGGACAAAATTGTTTTAAAAAATAATTAAATTTAAAAATAAGATAAACTACAGTCAGAAAGCCCTGAAGGGAGTGCTTTCACACATTACCCTGGTGGTGGCTGCTTGCAGACCTCAACAGGATGCTTACTTCATACACCCCTGCAGGAGGAAGGAAGTTTTCTCCTCGCTCAGCATCAGCCCAGCCAATGAGAAGTTCAACAACTAAGCCAATAAGGGGCTGCCATAACCCTGATTTCTCTCTCCTCCAAAGGACTTCTGTTCAAAAACAGTCCCTCCCAACTTCTCTTCCTTTTCTCTTGAAAAGACCTCTCCTTTCCTTTGTTCTTTGGACTCACCTACAGTTCACTATAGTTTGCACGTCCTAAACTATAAAGTGTGTTAGTCGTTCAGTCTTGTCTGACTATTTGCGACCCCATGGACTGTAGCCCGCCAGGCTCCTCTGTCCATGAGATTTCCCAGGTAAGAACACTGGAGTAGGTAGCCATTCTTTTTTCCAGGGGATCTTCCCAACCCAGGGATCAAACCCAGGTCTCCTGAACTATAATTCCTCTGCTATGCCTGAGTGAATTTGATTTTGCTGGCTAAGTCACCTACCTCTTTGTTTTAAACACTGATTAAAGCAACAAATAAATTCAATGGGACAGGGGCTTCTGTTCACACTTGAGTGGGCTTTTAAAGGCAGGAACAGAAATAAATGATGTTAATGTTAGTAGGAATTAGAAATAAAGGAAATCTATGTCAGACACGGGGGTTCCCTGGTGGCTCAGATGGTAAGAATCTGCCTGCAGTGTGGGAGACCTGGGTTCAATCCCTGGGTTGGGAAGATCCCCTGGAGGAAGGCATGGTAACCCACTCTACTGGATACTACTGGATACTGAATACTTTCTTTCTTGGAGAATTCCCATGGATGGAGGAGTCTGGCGGGCTACAGTCCATGGGGTTGCAAAGAGTCGGACACAACTGAGCGACTAAGCACGGCACAGCACAGCATATGGCAGACACAAAAATCAAGGAAGGAGGCATAGTTTCATAAATCTCTGAAAAATCCTTTGCAGCCAAACACTGAAGCATCGTATCTTTCATTAATTAAAAAGATAATTTCCTGGAGAAGGAAATGGCAGCCCACTCCAGTACTATTGCCTGGAAAATCCCATGGACAGAGGAGCCTGGTAGGCTATAGTCCATGGGGTCACAAAGAGTCGGACACGACTGAGCGACTCCACTATTGAGTGTCTATAGTATAAACGCTTGAATATATGAAGAAATGTCCTTTAAATAAAATTTTCTGTTGAATCCTCTGGGAAGCAAAAAGAGAAAGCTCCTCTTATAAACACAACTCTGTACTATACGCAGACTTCTTTTTATTACTACAGCATTCATTGTACATATATCTACAGAATCATAGTGCCTTGTCTCCTGGGTCTCTGGACATTATTAAAATGTTTCGTTGGTTACAGTTCTGAAAAAAAAAAAAAAAAAAAAAGATAATTTCCCAACAAACAAAAAATAAATTAAACCAAAAATTCATGAGAAGAGAGAGTAGGGGGTAAAAGCAGATGAATTAGAAAGAAAAAGAAAAGTATTGATGTTGAAATGGACTAAAATGTAAACTATGAACAAATATGTACACTTAGAAATATAAAACTAAGAACCAATTTTTTTAAATTACAGTAAAGTCTTAACTTCTGACTGTTTATTAACAGTGGTCCAGGTTCAAATAAGCAAATAAAACAGTGCTTTCATGTTTAAGCCATCATCAATTTTACCACCAGGCTGTCTGGAAGCTGGGTAAAAATATCTTTTTAAAACCTTTTTCATTCCTGCTTATGAAAAAACAGGCCTTAATTCTCAGTGCAGCCTAAATAGCTATTGCCTTGGTCCTGAGCTCCTTATAATATTTGGCTCAGGCCTTGTTATAGGTGAGCTGGAGCTGCTGTAAAGTCAGCTACCTGGGCTCAATCACCCACATGTATCTCTTGAGAGAGCTTCCAGGGATATTCCTGCATCCAGCACCACTTCTCTAACTCCCAAGAATGGAAGGCTGATCTACATGTGCTTCTCAACAATGCATTTCTCTGCTGATGAAAGGCTGGAAGAAGAGGGTTTGGAACTCTGACACAGCACTTCTCAAAGACTGCTAACCTTCGGTCTAACAGTTGGTGATGGACAGAGAAGCCTGGCGTGCTGCAGTCCATGGGGTTGCAAAGAATTGGATACGACTGAACTGAACTGAACTGAACCTTCTTAGTCTTCTACTTAAAGACAAAGAGGTTGCTTTTAAACCAGATGTCTAAACTTAACACAAACGAACTTTTTTGCCTACCCAATATTTTCTAAAGGGAACAGTGATCTTATCTAGAAGTGAGCTTTTAAGACCAAAACACTACTCAATCTATAACATGGTTAACATCTTCAATGAGAAAAAAAAAAAGCACAAAATAATGCTACTGCCATGACATGAATAAAAAAAATTATAAATAGTTTTAAATTTTATCATACATGCCAATGCTTAAGGAAAAAAACAGCTTATTTAGAGACGAAGAGGTGGGTGGAGACTTCTGTGGAAATTTTGGAAGGAATTACTGGGTATTCTCAAACACCAGTTCTTTATAATGTCTACCTTTCCTCCCAAACTAAAAGCTTTCCTTTTCCTTATTAAAGGCTTGTTCTTAACAGCATCGCCATGATTAGTATCTTTTTTGCTCAAGACCAAAATAAAGAGGGTGGAATGGAGAAAGGACAGAGAGAAATATTCTTAAAGCAAAAGCAGGAAGAAGAGAATAAAGAGAACAAGGTTAAAAGACAGACTAAACTCTCAGAAAGTGGGGGGAAGCCACAGAAGGATACAGGAGGAAAGTGTGGGTCACAGCTTGTGTAGGAGAAAAAGAGGGTGGAGAGATTAGCCCAGACAGACACTGTCTGGAAAAGCTGGTGGGGTTAGTAACTAGACAGTTGTATGCATGAAATTATTCTAAATCAACTGTTACTAACTCTGAGACAGCTTATAAGATGAGGATTACAAGAAACTTCGAGGTCACCTATTCCTACCATTGGAGGGAGCTCTGTTAAGCCAATTACTCCACACAATGTACTTATCATTAGGAGACTATTTCAAAACATCTAAAGTTCAACAGTTCTAATCTTCAACTGAATTCAACTCTTTCCCCTTGGTTCAGGTCCATTATTTCTGCTTTTCCTTTTATGACCATAATTGATGATATATGAATATTCTATCATTGCTCTTCTTAAATATCTTGTATTTTAGATGTGCACAGAACACAAATGTTGACTCACTTCCATCAACAGGATACATGCTTTATGCTGATTTGGATGGTTATTTTGGTCCATCCCACACCCTCACCTCATCCCCTTTATGAGCACTAGTATAAATTTCCAGTAGTGTTATTCAGGTTTGGGGAATGGCAGGTGGCCAGGAAATACAGTAAAAGAACTGGCTCCAAAGTGCCTGGAATCTCTGACGTTGGCTGACTAAACAAACATGATTCTCTAAGCAACAAAACAACCCTGTATAAGGGAAATTTTTAATGGCATTGGAAATATGGATATACACATACATATGAAAGCTTACAAAATATACTCTAAAATACTAACAGTGATTGAGTGGTAGGTTTACTGATGATTCTTATTTCCTCTTTTTCTTCTTTTAATTTTTCTTAAAAATTCTTAAAAATGTATTACTTTGGTGATTTAATATTTTTTTAAAAGATACAAAATAGTGAACATATAGATAAGAGAAATAGAAAATGGATAAATTAATTACAAAGTGGAATATTATGCAGCTGTCAAAACCAATGATGCGGACCTATAGATGTTCATGATAAGGTGTTAAATAAGAGATAAAAGGACAAACTGTATAGATGAGTCCCATTTTTAAAAAACTTTGTGTATATTTACAGATATACATACTTATATAAGCACGGGGTCAAGACTAGAAGAAAATAAAAATCCAGCAGTGGTTACCTTCGTCAGTAAGATTAGAGTGAAGAGGACTTATTTTTTTTCCTTTACACACTTCTCAATTGCTTAAATTTAAGGGCATATATTTTTAATTAAAAAGAATATTTAGAAAATATAAGAGACAAACTAAAATAAAAATGAGAAAAAAGATGACATACAGTGTTTTCTTGGGAAACTAAGAAATTAAGGAGATGATTTCTATATTCCATTTTAGCTGACCACATACAACTGAGCGACACACACATGTGTAATATATATGTGCATTAGATTATATAGCCTATATACTCGTCCTTATACATATTTGTCTGCATGTGTGGATGCTGAGTTGGAAATCAGATTATTTTAACTTCGACCTATTTTTATTTTAAAAAACAAGGAGGTAAATAACTAGAATAATAAAGTTCCTTCTCATTTTTCAACTCAAGGAAGCAGTCAGTCAAGTCCTTAGTGAAGCCCCAGTGGACTGAGGACTTTCCATCCAGCAGCCAGTAGATTGGCTAGTCCGCCAGTGAGTTCGATTGTGCATCTGAATATATTAGATGTGTTAGTCGCTCTGTTGTATCAACCCCATGGACTGTAGCCCACCAGGCTCCTCTGTCCATGGGATTTCCCAGGCAAGAACACTGGAGTAGGTTGTCATTTCCTCCAGAGGATCTTCCTGACCCAGGGATGGGACCCAGGGATGAGACCCAGGTCTCCCGAATTGCAGGCAGATTCTTTACTATCTGAGCCACCACGGAAGCCCACTTTCCATCTTACATATTATCCCTCTCTTTTTTGCTTTTTAAAGTCACTCAGTCTTGTCTGACTCTTTGCAACCCCATGGATTATACAGTTCATGGAATTCTCTAGGCCAGAATACTGGAGTGGGTAGCCTCTCCCTTCTCCAGGGGATCTTACCAACCAGGGATTGAACCCAGGTCTCCCCCATTGCAGGTGGATTCTTTACCAGCTAAGCCACAAGGGAAGCCCAAGAATACTGGAGCGGGCTTCAGCTTGGACTTGAAGCCCAAGAATACTATCCCTTCTCCAGTGGATGTTCCGGACCCAGGAATCCAACCAGGGTCTCCTGCATTGCAGGTGGATTCTTTACCAACTGAGCTATCAGGGAAGCCTGCACAATTTGCCATACATAATCACCCTTCTTTCACTCACCCTCATTGCAGGAAAACAGATTTCAGTGTTGAATAATGGAAGAAACTGTGGCTACAAGGAGATGTCCCAAAAGCAGGTTTTCGGGACCTGTCAGACACAGGAAAGGCCCTGAGAAATTGGTCAAGGGCAAGAAGATTTTACCCTTCCTAGTTCTCCTTGAAAACTCTAGCTCAGCTTCAGACAGGCAATAACATTTTACTTCTTGAGGCTCTGAAACAGCCTCCAACATCAGATTTCCATGTTGTCTTCTTCAGCAATGACAACTCAGAGTTAGTATGGAGTTAAAATTTCTTTGACATGAACTACCAGATATGGAATCAGTACTATCTTTCTCCATTAATTTTTTTTTAAAGTTCTACCAGCTTATTGCTACCAACCCATCTCCCTCCATCCTCATGCACACATGCTCAGTCATGTAACCCCATGGACTGCAGCCCGCCAGGCTTCTCTGTCCATGGACTTTTCCAGGCAAGAATACTGGAGTGGGTTGCCATTTCCTTCTCCTCCATTAAATTTTTTAAAAAGTGAAATGAGAACAAAGACTCCACCATAAAGAATGCAATAGGTAAAGGAAAACAGAGTCCCTTAACATAATGTGGGGGCTGCTTCTGTCAGGAATAACATGTTACATAATTTGAGTTTCATGAATCAGCAGTTTTAGCCTGTAATTACAGGAATTTTTCAAAAAGGGAAGGAAAAAAAAATCCCTGAGGATTGGAAAAGGTAAAGTAGGTTTTGAAACGAGGCAGGTTTCAAAAGTATTTTATTCCACCCCCATACAAAAGAACGTTGACAGGCAGATGACTCAGTCTGGCTTCATTAAGGGTTTCAACACCTAAAATTCCTCATGGGAAAGCCCACCCCATCTCTCATTTTCCTCCATAGCCCTTCCCAATTCCTCCCACCAGGTAATGGCCATATTTTCCTCTCTCATTAAAGGTTATCCATGTGGCGGAAACATACTTTAGGATACACAGAGTTACACTTGAAGGAGAAAAGTTGAGGATTTTTGTTTGTTTTTTGAAATACTACAGTAATTGTAACACTTCAAAAAACACAGCAGTGATGTCAAACACTTCAAAAAAATTATAATACCTATGATCTCTGTGTTTGAACTTGCTCATAAACCCAGGTGGCTTAACTGAGTTCATTTACAATGAAAACCTACAGTGATTGGCAGTCCTTAAAAATGATCTCGAATGATCAGGAAGAGACAAGAAAGTTGTCAACACAACCACGAGAACCATGTGTCCAATGGCAACTCCAAATCAGAGGGGGGAAAAATAGGATGCTTGAAAAAAGGGGAAAAAATAACCAACTTATTTGCTTTTTCAAACATCAGAGATGATCAGTTCCAAGAAATGAGTTCAAAGGGCTTTCCAGCTCATCCCTTTTGTAGAAATTATGTTGTAGCAGATACTGTTTGAAAAAGAGAGGTGTTAGATTAGGCCTGGCAATCCCTTAGTCACAACTCAACTATGGTGTGACAACTCAACACATAATGTTTTGAAATACAGCAAGAAGTCTGAAGTCATTGGGAGTCATTCATTCCACAAATGTTTATTACAGGCTGGCACGTGCCAGGCACTGTCCACACACCTGCTCTCCATTCAAGCTCTGCCTCTTACCAGCTGCGCTATCCAGGCTAAAGCACTTTCATATTTCTATGCCTCAGTTTCCTCATCTGTAAAGCAGGAATGAAAACTGGCTATCCAGCTCATGAGGTCTCTCTGAAGAGCAAATAAGCATATGCAGGAGCACTCTGTAACCCATGGAAGTGTTGGTTGTCATTTGGCTGAACTGAACTCCTGAATGTCTATGTGCCATAAAATTAAATCAGAAGAAAGTGAGCCTTCTTGCTTCCAGGAGACACTTCACAATCTTATTAAATAAGGCTCAGAGTGTCATTTCATCATCTCCCTGGAAATTTAAATATATGAAACAGAGAAAGCTAGTATGACGTGCGGATTTTGACATTAGATTCATAATCACCATAATGACAAGAACCATACTTATTTCAGTCACTGTTTTGGGTCTCCATCTGGCCATCAGGCTAAGGCATCCATTTGAAGAGGGTGCTTAACTCTGGAAAATATTCTCTCAATATATCTGCAAATCACAAAATGGTTACCTAGAAGGTTGACCCATCAACTCAGTGTTACCTGAGTTTTACAGTTTACAGCAAATGGTAATAAAATTACAAAGTGTTGTTTGTTATGTGGATGTGTTCAAACAAAAATGTTCTATTTTATAGTATATTTCAAGTTCAGTCTGACCCTCAAATCTAAGCTACAGTCACGTCTGTGTGTATATGTTAGTCACTCAATCGTGTCTGATTCTTTGTGACTCCATGGACTATAGCCTGCCAGGCTCCTCTGTCCATGGAATCCTCCAGACAATAATGCTGCAGTGGGTTTCCATTCCCTTCTCCAGGGGAATCCTCCTGACCCAGGAATCAAACCTGGGTCTCCTGCATTGCACGTGGGTTCTTTGCCACGTGAGCCACGAGGGAAACCCAAGCTACAGTCTTACCAATTGTCAAATATGTTAGGAAGGAAACAGAATTAAGTTCAGTGCAGTGGCAGCTGAAGAAAGGGGAAGTTCTGGTCTCCTCAAAGTTAGTTAAGGATGGGCACTCTGTCCAGTTGAGAAGGACCATGATATGGAAGATGCTAGCGATCTGGCCAGAAATCTGTAAGAAGAGTTCTCACTCCCTTCGCTCCAGACTCCCTTCCCCCAGGGGAGTAGATGGGTGATGGCTTGCTTTACTGGACTGGAAGCCAAGCCGGCTAGAAGGCACACCCAGTCCTAAAATATGCCTGAAACTTCCTCTGTTTCTAAAAGCTCTTGCAATGACATTCAGGGAACTGAAGTATGCACAGCCTGGACACTGCTAGAACTGCTATAATTTAACATTTTAAGTTAATAATTTGAGTTAATATTTATAAAACACTTAGAAACACTTAGAAAGAGCCAAACACATGTCTACGTAACACAGAGCTACCTAAGTGTTTGATAAATAAAAAAGCACTTCCCAGATTGGCTGGGTCAATGATCAACCTACTGACAAAGTAGAGAATCAAAATACACAACGGTCTACTATTTTTTTTTTTTTTAACCCTGATAAAGATTTAGAAACCGTCGTGCTCTGCATCTCAAGTGTATCTGTACAGCCTTGTGCAGAACTGAAACTCTAGTCGTGGTTCAGAAATCACTACTAAATTAAATAACCTAAGAGTTTAAGTTTCAACAGATGGATTCTTTCTCTTTTCTGTCATTCCCGGTAACCACCACCAAAAATGACAAAATCTAAAAATCCAAAGCATTTCTAGATGGCACATACCAGTGCTCAACTGGGAATCAACAGAGCCAAATGCACCTTAAAAGGGACAGAAAAGGGTTCAAATCACAGAGAGCTTAAAGGAGAGCCACGCATTAAGGTCTCAGACGGCAGGTTCGCTGACAACAGGTTAAGGATTTCCATGCCCTCGCAGATCCTCACGGGTAACCTGCACCCACTTTCGACCTCAGGTGGGGGGTCTCCCACCCTCCCGGTTCCCGGTTCCGAAGCTGCACTCGGATTAACAACATCCGTCCCCGGGGACACCCCTCGGGCGTTTAGAAATCGGAAAGCAGAAACCGAATTCACCTCGAGGAAACAAAGAACACAAACTCTCAGACTCGAGGGCTGGGTGAGGGAACGGCTTTTCCCACCGGACCAACGCGGAGGTTTCCGGGCTGAAGGACGGGGGCGCCGCCACGGGACCCGGGAAAGTCACATTTGCTCCAGAAAGAGGCAGCCGAGGAGGCCCGGGTCCCCTCGCCCCGCCCGGTCCCACCCGCCCGAGGGCCCGACTGCGGCCCGGCCGCTCGCCCACCCCGCGGCCCCGGGCCCCCGCCGCCCCGCACCTACCCGGCTCCGCGATGCTGCCTCCCCGCGCGGCGGTCGCGAAGCCGAGCGCTCTCGTGCTTCTTCCTTCCCGGCAGGGCCGCCGGGCGCTGGCGTTTCCTCCCAGACGCGTCACGGCGGCCGGCTCCTCCCGCAGGGCGAAGCCGGGCGACCGGCAGCGCGCGGGGAAGGCGCCCGCTCCGGGCAGAGGGGCGGCCCGCCCCGGGCCGGAGCCGCGGGCTGGGCGATAGCCCCAGCCGCGGAGACCCGCGCTCCGCCCGCTTCCCCGAGGACCCTCGCGAGAGCCCCCAGCCTCGCCCGGGGCGCCAAGTTCGGGGGACCCCGCGGTAACCCGCCTAGACTCCCCGGGGTTTTCCGCTGCTCCGCGTGTAGTGACCGCTGCCCTGGGGCCCAGAAGCGCTGTGGGCCATCGTGCCCGGGCCCGGCCGGGGATCCTGAGCCTGGTGCGCGCGGGGGGGCAGGACCGCCCGACCCCCGGAGGCTCCCCCAGAGCCACCCGGGAATGGCCTGGTGGGCATGTGTAGTGGTGTAATGCAAAGTATCCAGATAATTTTAGGGGAACAGCTGTGCTTCATTTAGCATTATTTGCACAATTTTCTACTTTTTCATCAGCAGAGTTTTGGCCTTTGTAAGATGGGAGAGCGCTTTCACAAAGTGGCAGATCCTGTATACAGAGAAATTTCCTTTCCACAGTTATTTCTGGATCCCTCTCTCTCAATATATATGTATATATTGGGAAAATAGGCATAAAGTACAGTACATATGAAAATCCAATAGATACAAATCAACATATCGCCAGTGGTCCTTTGTATATTTTTTCTGAGGTCCACACAAAGCCATCCACACTATAAAGCTCAGAGAAGCTAAAGAAATTCCTCTGGTAACAAAATCAACAAGTGATCAGTGTGATCTCTTAGTGAAAGCCATGTTCACTGGACTGAAAAATTTCTCAGACAAGACGAAGTTTTGTGACAATGAACTCCAAGTGAGATGATAGACAAATACCTGGCTATTACTATTTTTCAACTTTTTTTTCTTTTGTTTGAAAAACAAACATCTGGTAACCATTACCTTTTCAAGAGAAATTTGTCCTCCTACTGTGAAGAACACAACACTCACACACACACACACACACACACACACACACACACACCCCCATCTTCCACAAACATTTCAAGACAGGAAGGTTGGTGGGCAATGTTCAACTGATAAGCTAATAAGACTTTGGATATTTTGCATTTACAGTCTGAGAGCTACAATTTAATAGCTTGATTTCTCAGAACACTAGAGGTCATAAATATATTCAAGACCTATTAAAGGACTTTTTCACTTAATTAAAAGGACACACTTTAAGGCTGATCGCTTTGATTAATCATATTCACCTATAGATATAGATTATATCTCCGTTTTCCTTTAGGTTTCCAATTTCCAAGTTTTCACTGTAAAAGCTATCGAATTTTCAGCAATATCTAGCTGATGTTTATGCCTTTATAAAAGGTTTCATGTACATTCACGTAAGGACTTTTTTAAAACAGAGTTTTTTTGTTAGACTCTGGGTTCCAATATTTTGTTTGCTAATATGATTCATTTCATGAGATAGGGCAAATATTTTGTCATCTGTTATATTTACAATGTAGAAATTATGAGCACAAGCTTTGGAATCAGACTCAGATTTAAGCTGTGGCTCTGCCACTCTCTACTTCAAATTCACCTCTCTGAACAATGGTTTCATCAAAAACTTAACGATGATAATGGTACTTTTTTCTCCTCAGTAAAACACATAGAACATGTGTGTATGCTTAATCATGTCCAACTCTGCAACTCCCATGGACTGTAGCCTAGCAGGCTTCTCTGTCCATGGGATTCTCCAGGCAAGAATGCTGCAGTGGATTGCCATTTCCTTGTCCAGGGGCTCCTCCCAACCCGGGGACAGAACTTTGACTCCTGCATTGGTGGGCGGATTCTTTATCATTAAGTCACCTGGGACGTCCAAAACACATAGTAATAGTGCTTATCTCATGAAATTGCTATCAGGATCAAATGAACCTAGTAGAATGGCTGGAACGTATTATCAACTGACTGATGATTGTCTTCACATTATTATAGCTTTAACACATATAAAAATGCCAATTTTCATATTTCATTTGCACTACTATAAAGAATGGAGCTTCCCAGGTAGCTCAGTTGGTAAAGAATCTGCCTGCAATGCAGGAGACCTGGGTTCGATTCCTGGGTCAGGAAGATCACCTGGAAAAGCAAATGGCAACCACTCCAGTATTTTTGTCTGGAGAATCCTATGGACAGAGGAGCCTGGCAGGCTACAGTCCATGGGGTTTCAAGAGTTGGACACGTCTTAGCGACTAAACCACCACCTCTATAAAGAATGGTCAATTTTTAGAGCTTTGAGATTTTTGTAGAAGTCTGAAAAGTAACAGGAAAAAAAAAATCACAAGAGGAAGGGGATATATGTATACATATAGCTAATTCACTTCCTGTATAGCAGAAACTAACAACATTGTAAAACAATTATACTCCAATAAATAAATAAAAATAAATTAAGGGTCTCACGTTAAAGAAAAAGAAAAATATTGAGACATAGCTATGTTCAGAATTTTAGAAAATTGGACTGGCAATACTGTAAACTACTGACCCAAACATTAAAAAAATAAAAATAAAAAAAAACCTACCTAACCAGGAAGGTTAGGAATAGGAAGGATAGGCTTTGTCACTCAGTTGTGTCTGACTCTTTTTGACTTTTCCAGGCCAGAATACTTGAGTGGGTAGCCTTTCCCTTCCCCAGGGGATCTTTCCAACCCAGGGATCAAATCCAGGTCTCCCACATTGCAGGAGGATTCTTTACCAGCTGAGACACAAGGAAGGCCCAAGAATACTGGAGTGGGTAGCCTATTCCATCAAACCCAGGTCTCCCACATTGCAGGAGGATTCTTTATCAGCTGAGCCACAAGGAAGGCCCAAGAATACTGGAGCAGGTAGCCTATCCCTTCTCCAGTGGATCTTCCTGATCCAGGAATCGAACCGGGGTCTCCTGCATTGCAGGAGGATTCTTTACCAACTGAGCTATCAGGGAAGCCCAACCAGAGAATACAGTATTTCTTTTTAAATAATATATTCTGATAAGATGAGTGTCTGGCTTTCATCCTCTTTTCAAAATGGAAAGCCTTTTCTCTAATATGGTATCTGATATGGAACCTTCATGACCTTTTATATCATAATAAAGTCCTATGTTATTTATAATTCTTTTATTGTAACCATGGAAAAGTTGAGGAGCATAATAATACAAGATTATCACTTCCCTTAGGGAAAAAAAAATTTGATAAAATAGGCAGTCACAGGACTTGAATGACTCTATTCATAAGTCAGCTGGAAATGGAAGTGAGGGCCAGTATTCATTAGAATATTTGTTTTATGGCAGGAAACTCATCAAAACTAGAGATGTAAAAATAATACTACCAACTACATGATTAGAAAAGGAAAGATGTTCTAGATGCATGTTATTTGTATAGTTTTTATATACATTTTTTATACTTTTTCCTTCCTTCTACTACATACTCATCTACTTAAGTGGGTCAGACATTGTGAGTTGTTGCTATAGTTTCCAGCTATGTTTATCCGTTGATATACCAACCATCTCTGTGCTTGGCGTTCTAAGTCCCTTCTGTTGTGTTTGACCCTGTGTGACCCCATGGACCGTAGCTTGCTCGCTACTCTGTCCATAGAATTCTCCAGGCAAGAATACTGGAGTGGGTTGCCATGCCCTTCTCCAGGCGATCTTCCCAACTCAGGGATCAAACTTGCATTTCTTTTGTCTCCTATATTGGCAGGCGGGTTCTTTGCCACTAGAGTCATCTGGGAAGCCCCAAGCCAATCACAGTCTCCCACAACTTCAGTAAAGAGAAAAACCATTTTTTTGAGAAAGTAATTTAAGGCATAGTCCTAGCCATGAATTGGTTCAGAAAATAACTAACTAATTGGTTCAGAAAATAACTAACTAATTGGTTCAGAAAAGCCTGCTGTAAAAATAAGTAAGGATATGAAAATTAAAGTGACCAACTTACTGAATTTTCTGAGTAAAGTAATTTAATAAAACACAAAGCAATGCAAGCATAATTAGAAAAACTCCCATACTCACTGGAACTGAAACTGACTGGTTTATCCTGCCTTAGCACAAAGCAGAATTACCCTGTTTCCTTGAGACCTTGTGGCTCAGCTGGTAAATGTGGGAGACCTGGGTTCAATCCCTGGGTTGGGAAGATCCCCTGGAGAAGGGAAAGGTTATCCACTCCAGTATTCTGGTCTGGAGAATTCAGTCCATGGGGTGGCAAAGAGTTGGACACTTTTGATCTGGAAAATGGTTCAGAGCGTGCTCATTTTGTATGTTGCAGGTGGGAGTGGCTCAAAGCTCAAAGTCTTTCTTGGGCCAGATTAGCCATGTTCAAACTCAAAACTGAAATACCTGATGTTCAGGCATGTTTTGTATTGGTAATAAAGAGAAAACTCTATTTTAAGAGACTATATGCGGGATAAATATAAAGCTTCTAGATCATAGAACTTTCTTACTTTGTATATTAGACTCAAGAGAAAAACTAAAGGGAAGTATCAGATCAAACTCCCTAAACTGCTAGCATCAGCTTTTTGATTAAAAAGTTGCTAGAAATTGCTTTAAATCCTACTAAGACCATTCATTATCTGAAGTAAGACTATTATCTTCCCCTATTAAGGAAGTCTCATTGCCTTCCAATCTAGTTGTGAGTATCAAGAACAAAATGTAAATTGCTTCCTTTTTCTTTCTTGTTTTTTCTCTTGGTTTTTTTATGTCTCTGGTTTGGATAGTCTGTTATATACAATAAACCATGTCTGTTAATAGTTGACCATAACTTATTTATGTTGTCAGTCAGCAGTTCCCATGTTCCTCAGAGAATCGTATTAGGCCTTTGAGCTCCAACCTACTAGGTGAACTTTGAAGATAATAATTGTTTTAGTTACTTATCAGTATGGAATAATAGCTTTTCTTACACACCATTCATTTGGTGACTCAGTTACTTACTGTCAATTATGTGCGATTAATGATTGAACCCATTTCAGATGGCAAAGGCTTAATAGCCTTTGGCTTAAGGAGGAGCATTGCTGTCATTTCCTCACCTAGTTCCCCAAGGAATCTGTGTCAAAGGCTTAATAAAACTTAAGGGACTATAACTCTTCAGATACCAAAAGACCCTTAAATTCCCTAGGTTTTGTAGAATAAACAGCATTTTAACTTTTTCTACTCATTCTCTTTCTGATGTTTTACAACTCTCATACAACTTCTTTCCAAATTCTCCACATTCTATTTTAGATGAGATGCCATTATGAGTTATGGAATCTTCCTGGAAGTGATTGGGCAAGCCCGTAATATATGAGAGCTTTCTCTCAGCTTTTCAATTCACACTCCTATAACGCAATTCGGAATTATTCTTATATTTAAAATTGAAGTGAAGTGTTAGTCACTTAGTCATGTCCATGTGGTCACATGTGTGACCTTGTGGATTGTGGCCACCAGGCTCCTCTTGTCCAGGCAAGAATACTGGAGTGGGTTGCCATTCCCTTCTCCAGGGGATCTTCCCGACCCAGGGATTGAACCTGGGTCTCCCTGCATTGTGGGTAGATTCTTTTTCGTCTGAGGCACCACATTTAATACTATGTAGACTAAAATCAGAACTCTAAATGTTTGTTTAGCCTACTTATACTTCTCAAATTATATTTAAGGGGTTATTTTGATTATCCTATTGCACTTCTCTGCACCTGTTTTACCAGACCTGTATTTTTCCTGGATGATTTAAAAATATTTATTTATTTGGCTGCTCTGGGTCTTAGTTGTGGCATGCGGGATCTAGTTCCCTGGTCAGGGATCTAACCAGGCCCCCTACATTGGGAAAGTACATGCAGAGTCTTAACCACTAGACTACAGGGGAAGTCATTGGCTCAATGTTTTTTTTTTTTTTAATTTCATCAAATTCGTTAAGACCAAAGACATCCAAAGTGGAGGGTACACAGCATAGGAGTACTCAAGACAACCTACCACAGTTGAGAAAGAAAATATCCCAGTGTCTAACATATCTTCCTCAACTTATGATGGGATTACATCCCCAGTAAACCTCTGGTAAACTGAAAAGACATTTAGTACACCCTACCTATTAGACATCATAGCCAAGACTAACTTAAACCTGCTCAGAATATTTACATTAGGTTACAGTTGGGTAAAATTCTCCAACACAAAGCCACATGGATATCTCATGTAATTCATTGAACACTGTACTGAAAGTGAAAAGCAAACACTTATCTGGGTCCAGATTGGTATGGATTATTTACCCTTCTGACTGCATGATTGGCTTTTCAGGAGATGTCACTAGCTGCTGCTGTACACCATCACCAAGAGGATCATACAGCATATCCCTCCCCTAGGAAAAGATGAAAATTCACAAGTCAGAGTTTGGTTTCTACTGAGCTCGTATTGCTTTCACTCCATCTCAAAGTTGAAAAATCTTAAGGTGAACCATTGTGAGTCAGGGACCATCTATATTTGTTTTACCTAAAAAGGAAGAAATTAGGCTTTATTATTTAACACACCAGCTTCCCTGGTGGCTCAGATGGTAAAGAATCTGCCTACAATGCAGGAGACCTGGTTTCCATCCTCGGGCCAGGGAAGATCCCCTTTGGGTGGGAAGGTCCACCCACTTCAGTATTCTTGCCTGGGGAGAGGACCCTACCTGGCTACAGTCCAGGGGTCACAAACTGTTGAACACAACAGGGCGATTAACACTTATATGCTTACATTTATTTAACATACACACTACCACTAGTATGCTGATACACTCCTTAGTCATTTGTCTGTTCTCCAGGGTATCCTGAGAAAGGTGGGCTTCCACTTGAATGGAAACTCTCATTCATCCACCATCAGTGTGTTGCAGTTTTGTGCACTATCAGAAGTCACTGATATGACTCATTTTGTAAAAACAGATCCTCTCAATAGACTCTCTACAGTACTTGGTACTGAGATGGGGAGTAATCATGGAAAACTCTTTATCTTCCATCAACGTTTTCAGGATGCTTGGGATTAAAAGAACAGCTCCTGGATCCACACAGCCTAGTTCCGACTGTAGTTCTGCCATCACCAGCCACGTAGCCCTGAGCAAGTTACTTCACATCTCTGGGTTCAGTTTCTTCATCTGTAAAATGGTGATCATCATAATATCTACTGCACTGGGTTGTACTGAGGGTGGAATAAGTTTATGTACATGCAAAACCTGTATGCAAGTCAAGAAGAAACAATTTGAACCCAATGGAGTTCAACAGAGCAACAGACTGGTTCAAAATTGGGAAAGGAGTATGTCAAGGCTGTATACTGTCACCCTGTTTGTTTAACTTATATGCAGTGTACATGATGTGAAATGCCAGGCTGGGTGAAGCACAAGCTGAAATCAAGATTGCCAGGAGAAATATCAATAACCTGTGATATGCAGATGACACCACCCTCATGGCAGAAAGTGAAGAGGAATTTAAGAGCCTCTTGATGAAGGTGAAAGAGGAGAGTGAAAAAGCTGGCTTAAAACTCAACATTCAAAAAACTAAGATCCTGGTGTCTGGTCCCATCACTTTATGGCAAATAGATGGGGAAATGGAAACAGTGACAGACTTTATTTTCTTGAACTCCAAATCACTGTGAATGGTGACTGCAGCCATTAAGACACTGCAGAATTTAAGACACTTGCCCCTTGGAAGAAAAGCAATGACAAACCTAGACAGCATATTAAAAAGCAGAGACATCACTTTGCCAACAAAGGTCCATAGAGACAAAGCTATGGTTTTTCCTGTAGTCATGTAGAGATGTGAGAGCTGGACAATAAAAAAAGGCTGAACACTGAAGAATTGATGCCTTCGAACTGTGGTACTGGAGAAGACTCTTGAGGGTCCCTTGGGCTACAGGGAGAATCAAACCAGTCAGTCCTAAAGGAAATCAACCCTCAATATTCATTGGAAGGACTGATGCTGAAGCTGAAGCTCCAATACTTTGGCCGCCTGATGTGAAGAGCAACTCATCAGTAAAGACCCTGATGCTGGTAAAGATTGAAGGCAGGAAGAGAAGGAGATGACAGACGACCAGATGGTTGGATGGCATCACCGACTCAATGGACATGAGTTTGAGCAAACTCCAGGAGATGGTGAAGGACAGGGATGCCAGGCATGCTGCAGTCCATGGGATCACAAAGAGTTGGACATGACTGAGCAACTGAACAGAACAGAGAATATATAAATCTGCCACCAAAATAAGCTTTTCATAAGCTCTAGTTGTTATTACTTACTGTGCTATGCTTAGTCACTCAGTCGTGTCCAATTCTTTGTGACCCCGTGGACTGTAGCCCTCGGGGCTCCTCTGTCCATGGGGATTCTCCAGGCAAGAATACTGGAGTGGGTTGCCATGGTCTCCTTCCTCTCAGGGATCTTCCCAACCCAGTGACAGAACCCAGGTCTCCTGCACTGCAGGCACCGTCTGAGCCACCATGGAGTAGTTAAATATCAAGATGAATGATGCATTTTCCTCTGATGAAAATACAAGGAATCCAAATTTCCCTGTCTTTTCTGGGATTAGTACTTTCTTTTCAAGGTAAAGTTGAAGCAATGAGTGAGAAAGTAAATTTATCCACCCTCCTTTTTTTTTTTTTTGATAGTACTTTGATCTTTTTATTCCTTGGCCAATACAGAGAAAGGTCTATGTAAGAAGTCAAAGCTAGATAACTGAGAAATAGATACTGTTTTTCTTTTTTTTTTTTTTTTGCTATTTGACATTAAAAGAGTTTATTTGGAATGTCATAAAATTGGAAAGCCTTAGCCTCTAATTATTACTAACAGTATATAGACAAATAAAATCACAGAATGTTTCCTCTGCCCATATTGCCTTCCAAAACACCACAACCAAGAAGATATATTCCTCTGTAGCCTTTCAATACTCTTTTTTTTTTTTTTTTTGTGGGTTTTGTCATACATTGATATGAATCAGCCATGGATTTACACGTATTCCCCATCCCGATCCCCGCTCCCACCTCCCTCTCCACCCGATTCCTCTGGGTCTTCCCAGTGCAGCAGGCCCGAGCACTTGTCTCATGCATCCCACCTGGGCTGGTGATCTGTTTCACCATAGATAGTATACATGCTGTTCTTTTGAAATATCCCACCCTCACATTCTCCCACAGAGTTCAAAAGTCTGTTCTGTATTTCTGTGTCTCTTTTTCTGTTTTGCATATAGGGTTATCGTTACCATCTTTCTAAATTCCATATATATTCCACCCTCCTTTTTAAGAGTACATGTTTTGAAAGAAATACTTCAGAGAGAAGGTTTTGAAAATGATGTTTGGAAATAGGTAATTCTATTGCCAAAAAAAAAAACACAACTGTATCATTGAGAAGAAACATATGGACACCAAAAGGGAAGAGGTGGGTGGGATAAACTAAGAGATTAGGATTGACGTGCGTGTGTGCCTGAATGCTAAGTTGCTTCAATCATGTCTAACTCTTTGTGATCCTATGGACTGTAGCTCGCCAGGCTCCTCTGTCCATGGGATTTTCCAGGCAAGAATACTGGAGAGGGTTGCCATGCCCTCCTCCAGGGAATCTTCCTGACCCAGGGATTGAACCTGCATCTCTCAAGTCTCTTGCATTGGCAGGTAGGTTCTTTACCACTTGTGCCACCTGGGAAGCCCTGGGATTGACACATATACACTATTATGTGTAAAATAATAACTAATGAGAACCTACTGTATAGCATGGGAGGTGAGAAAAAGAAGGTACGATCTGTTTGTTGGATATATATTAAGTTAACCTTTAAAATGCATTCCAGTATACATTGTTGTTGTTGTTGTTATTTAGTCACTAAGTCGTGTCCAACTCTTTTGTGCCCACCAGGCTCCTCTGTCCATGAAATTTCCCAGGCAAGATTACTGGAGTGAGTTGCCGTTTCCTTCTCTACCAATATATATTAGGTGCAGACAAATACTGTTTGGTTCCACTTATACAAGATACCCAGAATAGTTGAATTCATAGGATCAGAAAGCACACTCATAGATGCCAGAGGCCAGAGGATGGGTGGGGGGAGGTTTGGAGGAGGAATAGAGATTTTGAGTTTAATGTAGACAGAGTTTCAGTTTAGGAAGGTAATAAATTCGGGAGATGGGTGATGATGAGAGTCGCACAACAAGGTGAATGTACTTAAAGACACTGAAATATACTGTTAAATACAGCTAAAATAGTATGTTTTGTATTATGTGACTTTTACCACAATAAAAAAAATAAAAAACCTGTATGTGTGTTATATTAAAACTCTAATACATGTACACTTAAAATTTTTGGAAACAATTTGTAATGTGTTTAAGTATTTTCCAAATAATGGATTTCACTGGGTCTTAAACTCATCTCTTGAAAAGATAAAATGCAATGCTTTTATTTTATTTTATTTTATTATTTATTTATTTTTTTAATAAAGAGTTCTATTGGAGAAAAATAGAACCACCATGTACACAGGGAAAAGAGCACAAAGATTCAACTGATACAGAACTGAAAGTCACAACTACCCAAAGTTGTTTGCGATTACTTTTCAATTTCTTAAATGGCTTCCCTCAATTTTTTAAATAGCCTTGCCAATTTTCAGCTGAAATAGAATCAAGTTTTCAAAAAATTAAGAGCCTCAGCGAAGGGACCAGCTTTTAAGATAACAAAGGTGACACCAAGAGTGTCCTAATAGGACCAATTCTACCGAAAAATTCCTGAAGCACGTAACTATTGAGTCTGTAGAACAGTAGCTCAGAGACCATTGGGGATCAGTTAGAACACTGACTCAGACGGTCCAGGATGCAGAGAGGGCAAACAAAAAAGCTGCACTTCCCTGTCAGATGAGTTCACGTAAGAAAACCAAGGAGGTGCTAAGAAAATACAGGCAATGGCTGCTCAAAATAATTAAGAAGGCATTCTAAATACCACATATTATTAGACAACAGTGTGTAAAGTGATGCAATTAGAAAACAGGCAACTTAAAAAAATATATGGTCACAGGTCTTTGAGAACTCAAGAAAACAATCAATAGCAATCACAAGAGCTGAAAGTCTCAGCTGAGGGGTGAAAGTGAAAGTGAAAGTGAAGTCGCTCAGTCATATCCGAGTCTTTGAGACCCCGTGGACTGTAGCCCACCAGGCTCCTCCGTCCATGGGATTAATGCAATGCTTTTAAACTGCAGGCAGACCTCAGGGATACTGCAGGTTCAGTTCCAGACCACTGCAATAAAATGGGTATCTCAGCTGAGTCACAAAACTTTTGGTTTCCCAGTGCATATATTAGTTATATTTACACTCTACTGTCATTATATTAAGTGTGTAATAGCATTATAGCTTTAAAAAATATACATATGCTATGCCTACTCACTCAGTCATGCCTGACTCTTTGCAACCGCATGGACTGTAGCCCACCAGGTTCCTCTGTCCATGGGGATTCTCCAGGCAAGAATACTGGAGTGGGTTGCATTTACTTTCCCAGGGGATCTACCCAACCCAGGGACTGAACCCAGGACTCCCGCATTGCAGGCGGATTCCTTTTACCATCTGAGTCACCAGGGAAACCCAAGAATACTGTAGTGGGTAGCCTATCACTTCTCCAGGGGATCATTCCCCCAGGAATCAAACTGGGGTCTCCTGCATTGCAGGTGGATTCTTTACCAGCTGAGTTAACAGGGAAGCCCAAAATGTACATATTTTAACTTAAAAATACTTTGTTGCTAAAAAATGGTAATCATCATCTGAACTTTCAACAGTCTTTTTGCAATAGGAACATCAACGATCACTGATCACAAATCACCATAACAAGAAAAAGTTTGGAACATCTCGAGAATTGCCAAGATGTGAAGTGAGCAAATGCTGTTGGAAAAATGGTGGCCAGAGACTTGCTTGACACAGGGTTGCCACAAACCTTCAAGCTGTAAAAATTGCAGTAACTTCAAAGCATGAGACTGTAAAGCATAATAAAATGAGGTATGCCTGCAGTTTGCCAGAATTGCTAACTGATAGCAGGGAAGATGGAAATTTCCTTGTGAAGCTTCAGCATAAACCTTTGCAGAACTGGTTGTTGAGATTAAAAAAGAAAATGAGTATTTTAATAGAAAGAGGCAACAATAAAACGTTTCTTCCATTTAAATCCAAATACCCTCTTGAAATATCTTTTCCAGCTGGGAAGGCTATTCAAATGTAGTATTAGAATAATCTAACCTTAACACCACATCTGTAAATCACTATATCATAAAATATTAAGTCAAGATTTTAAAAGAGTAATAATGTACTGATAACAAAGCATCAAGTGAAAGCAAAAGGCTCTTATACTAGGAATAACATACCGTTAAATTATTTTAGATATATTGATTATTTTATATTTTTAAATTTTGGGTTTATGTTGTGTACAATCTGTTACCATGGGTCACAAATACATAATTCATTTGCATGCAAAAACATTCTTAAGGATGGGTGCATAATTCAAAAAGCAAGATATTAGTTACCTTTCACCATCCCTGTTCCTTGGTTTGGTGTCATCTAAGAATTTAATGACTTTTGTTCTCTTCTTTCTTCACTCAATAACTATTTGTTGGGACTTCCCTGGTGGTCTAGTGGCTAAGATTCCGCACTCCTAATGCAAGGGGCCCAGGTTTGATGCCTGGTCAGGGAACTAGATCCCACAACCAAGAGTTTGCATGCCACAACTAAAGATTCAGAAGACTGAGGATCCCTCGTGCTGCAACTATAACCCTGGGGTTGCCAAGGAAATAAATATTTAAAAAAAAACAACAAAACTATTTGTTGAGTGCCTAGTGTATGCCAGGTGTTGTGCTAGAAACAGAAGGTAGAAATTAAAAATGTAATCCTCACCCACATCAGTAGTTTAAATCCTTTATGAAATATATAAAAATGTAAAAGAACTGTTCCCATGACTAAACTCCAAACTATCACCTGCTTCTCAATTCCTTCCCTGATCTGCAAATCTGGCCTTTTACCTAGGGAATAATTCCCCATGGGTTGAGGTTTGAATTTGAAACTGGCCATTTGAACACCTACTTAGTTTTTATGTGGTTTAAACAAACCATTTATGACTCATTTTCTCTTCTAAATATCTGCAAGGTGCTTTTAATGCAATCTTATATAAATATAAACATTACTAATTCAACAAACACTTCCTCTGCAAAGCACTGTGCTAAGATAGGGGGAAATTTTGAGGTACAAAGACAAAGATATACTTGCAGGGAGGATTTTATATCCTTGATAAAACAAAAGAAAAAATGAGAAAAATACCTTAATTTTTTCTTATGCAATGTAGATTGCCTGCACTATTGAACATGTTCCTCAGTATATTGCATTTTAAATTATTTTACCACCTTTGTCTTGTGTTGTTTCTTCAAGCCTAGTACCATGTGTTTGGAAATTTTACAGGCATATTGTTTGGCTTCAACCCCGTCTTTCAAATTTCGTCTTGTTACTTGTAATTTTAACCCATGATTGGGGTAAATTATTTTTAATTGCTATTTATCTTCATTAGAGAACAGTCATGAAAAACAAGTAGAGGAAAATACTTCTGGAAACTGAGATCATAGAATGATCCTATCTACTTAAAATGGTATCTTGTACCATTGCCCTACATAGCAAGAAAATGTGGTGATTTGAGGTATTCAGGGCAAGAAACTGGATTACGTGATTTCCTGAGGTCTTGTTTACTTTTAAACTCTGCAAATAAGCAAAACCCTAAAGCTCACAACCTTTGGAGGAATTTGTACCCATTTGTCTTTTTAAAAAGGAAGCCCTATTAACAGTTCAGAAACTTTGGGCCTGGTATGAATAGCCAAATTTCTTACAAAAGTCTGTGATAATATAAAATTCCATTTAGAAACCTGTTAGCAGCACATAGGGGCTTCCCCGGTGACACAATGCTAAAGAATCCACCTGCGAATGCAGGAGATGCAGGTTTGATCCCTAGGTCAGGAAAATTCCCTGGAGGGGAATGGCAACCCACTCTAGTATTCTTGCCTGGGAAATCCCATGGACAGAGGAGCCTGGCAGGTCGCAGTCCAGGGGATCACAGAGTCGGATAGATCTGAGCATGTATGCACATATATGTATGAATAGTTGACCCTTGAAAAACATAGGGGTTAGGGGTGCTGATCCCTGTCCCAACCCCAGCTGAAAATCTGACTAACTGTTTGGCATCTCTTCATATCCACAGTTCCACATCCATGGATTCAACCAATCGCAGATCGTGTGTTACTGTAGTATGTGTTTATTGAGAAAAATCTGCATATGAGTGGATACACACAGTTTAAACCTGGATTGTTCAAGGGTAAACTGTTTATATATATAAATTACATATATATTACTTATATAAAATATCCGTTTAGATAGGCAGGATGGTGGTTTCCCCAAAGATGTCCATGTCATAGTACCCAGAATCTGTGAATATGCTACATTACCTGGCAAAGAATTAAGGTTGCAGGTGGAATTAACATTACTAATCTTAACAGTCTTGAGAGTCCCTTGGATAGCAAGGAGATCAAACCAGTCCATCCTAAAGGAAATCAGTCCTGAATATTCACTGGAAGGACTGATGCAGAAGCTGAACCTCCAGTACTTTGGCCACCTGATGTGAATAGCCAACTCACTGGTAAAGACCCTGATGCTGAGAAAGCTTGAGGGTAGGAGAAGGGGACGACAAAGGATGAGATGGCTGGATGGCATCACTGACTCAATGGACATGAATTTGAGCAAACTCTGGGAGATGGTGAAGGACACAGAAGCCTGGTGTGGTGCAGTCCATGGGGTTGCAAAGAGTCGGACCCAACCAAGCAGCTGAACAACAACAATGTTCAGATACGAAGAACGTCCTGGATTTTCTGGGTAGGTCCAATGGAATCAAAGGGTCCTTAGAAGTGGAAGAGGGAAGCAACAGAAAAGAGTCAGAGAAAGAGATGTGACTCTGGGAGAATGTTCAGAGACATGCAACACTGCTCACTTTAAAGGTGGAGAAAGGAAGGTGACTCCGCCAGGGGTCTAGTGGCTGAGACTGTGCTCCCAAAGCAGGGGGCCTGGGTTCCATTTCTGGTTAGGCAACTAGATCTTGCATGCCACGGCTAAGACCTGGCACAGTCAAATGAATATATATATATTTTTAAGGTGGAGAAATGAGCCAAGAGTCAGAGAATGTGGGTGGCCTCTAGAAGAAGCTGGAAAAGCAAAGGAAATGGATCCACTCCTAGAGCCTCCGTAAAAGAATGCAGTCCGCTGACACATTGATTTTAGCCCAGTAACACCAATGTCAGATCTCTAACCTGTGGAACTGTAAGATAATGAATTTCTATTGTTTTAAGTTTCTAAGTTTGTGGTAATTTGTTACAGCAGCAGAAGGAAAACAAACTGGAATGTTAGATTTATAAGCAGCTCTGCAAAGATGCAGCTAAGCTTGGGATATGAAGAATTATCTTTGTTTTCCCCAGTTTTGGAAACCATGCTAATTCAAAAACATTTTCATTTTTGTTTTCTTTATAGAACTAATTGCACGAGTCTGATTTAGCATACTGTAAGATTATCCTGCGAGTAATGGAAGTGCTGTTGGCTAACTGCTTAACTCCTTGTGACATGTGCTCAGTTGCATCTGACTCTTTGTGACCCCATGAACCATAGCCCGCTAGGCTCCTCTGTCCATGGGATTTTCCAGGCAAGGATATTGGAGTGGGTTGCCATTTCCTCCTCCAGGGATCTTCCCAACCCAGGAATCGAACCCACGTCTCCTTCATTGGCAGGTGGATTCTTTCCCACTGTGCTACCTGGGAAGCCCTTCTTGATGACAGCAGCTAGAAACTAGGGAGTGCTTAGTTAAAATTTATTTCCTGTAATTGTCCTTGATGATGACAGCTGGCGATTATAGGAAATAAATTTTACTTAAGAACGCCCTCGTTTCCTGTGATTTTCTCACTTGTGACTATACACCTAGAGTATTGTACAAATCAGTTACAAGTTGATGACTACAGGAGTGGCCCTGTCATCTTCCAGAGAGGTGAGGACAGAGGTTGTCAATGGAGGCAGGCCACACTCACTGCCTGCTTCCTACTTCTGTCAGAAGCACATTATCCACATATCGCCTTTAATCCTCATAACCATGCCAATCACACCCTTTGACAGATAAAGAACTGGAAGTTCTCAGAGGTCACCCAGTAGGCAAGTAGCAGAGCTAAATCCATCTGATTCCAAGCCCATGATCTTTGTAGAGCATCACAGAGCCTCCAGTGTCAACAAGTAGTGCTGGGTGAAAGGCATCAAGGACCAGGTGTAGGAGAGTTTACAAACACCTGAAGCACCTGGAGCTGGTGAAAGTGATGCGAAGGGCAACTGACACTCAGTCTTGATGAGTGGCAGATGGGGGCGCCCTCTCTTCAGGGGGCGCCTGACAGCTGCTTTATATAAGAGAACCCAGTGTTGCCAGGCCCAGTGTTGCCAGGTCAGTTCATTTGTCAATAAAAACTAGCAATATACATTTTCATGTGAAATGGCATGACTTCAAAATGCTAGGAGAAGCAAATTCCCTTGGTGGGCCTGCAGTTAGGGCTCCGTGCTTCTATCGCAGAGGACAGGGGTTCCACCCCTCGTCAGGGAACTAGGGTCCTACAAGCCAGGCATCATGGCCAGTAATAATAACAAGAAGAAGAACGAATTCAGGTTTTCTTAAAACACTGTGCAAGCCAGTAAGCCATATCTATCTAGCAAATCTGCCTTAGGGACTGTCAGTTTGAGACCACTGCCTAGACCCTAGGGGTCAGTACTCCCCCAAGAGTGGTCTATGATCAAGTTACAAGAGAGATGTGGAAAGGACTGAACCAGATTTTGACTGAGTAACTTGAGAAAGGAAGGTGCCCTAATCTAAGAACAAGGGAGGTGTATTCTAGGGCATTGAGGCACATTGGATGAGGGAGTATGACTAAACTTCTCCACAGAACCTTCTTAAAGAGACCTGTCTAACCATGAATCAAAACAACTCTAAACATATTAACCTACCTCTTATTTTCCCCTCTCCTCTTTGCTAATGTAGAAGCACTTTTGGGTGAGTCTTCATCAATAGATATGTTTATCTGCCCTATTACTGCATGTGATAATTAGTAGCCAGATTCGATCAATTATTTTAATAGAAAATGGCTTAATTAATGAGGTGAACTTATTTTATACATGTGCAAAAAGATGACATATATCTATAGCACAGGAATAAATGGCATAAGGCTTTGAAAATATTTAATCAAAATAGAACAATAGCAAAAAAGAAAACTACAGTTAAAACTTGATATGCCTTTTGAACTAGAAAGCTCTGATTTGAGAAACACAGTTGCAGAAAACACTGAGGGATAAGTTGATAGAAGAGACTGTAAGTTGCACTGCAGACAGCATGTTCACCATTATGATCTGGGGGGACTTCCTTGGTGATCCAGTGATTAAAACTCTGAACTTCCAATGCAGGGGGTGTGGGTTCAATCCTTGCTTGGGGAACTAAGATCCCACATGCCATTCAGTGTGGAAAAAAAAATCAAAAAGAAAACATTGTTGTGATTTTTCTCCAGCAGAGCTGTACAGTTCCAATGTAGCCATGAGAATGTAGACACCTGGATTGAACCTGGGTTGGAAAGGTTCAAAAGAGGGTCGACAGGGCAGAGGAAGAGAGCCCATATGGGGAGTCAGGCCTTTTATACTTGCTAAGGAAAGGAGAAGGTTGCAAGCAAAAAGATGCGGCCAAGGATGTGGGAAACTTGAACAGGTACAGAGTAAGGTTAAAAAAAAAATTGCTATACACACTGACACTATTAACAGTATTTTCCATTTTAAAAGCACCCTGTAAGTTTCAAAGCATTTTAAAAGATAAACTGTATTTTTCAGAACAGTTTTAGGTTCCCAACAAACCTGAGCAGGAAGAAATAGAGAGCTCCCATAGACCTGCTGACCCCATGTATGCACAGCGTTTCCCACTGTTGACATCTCCCACCAGAGCAGTACATTCATTAAAAAATCAATGAACTTAAAAAAAAAATCAATGAACTTACACTGATGCATCGTTACTAAACAAAGTCTATAGTTTACACTAAGGTTCACTCTTGGTGGTGTACATTCTGTGGGTTTGGACAAATGCATAATGACGTGTTGTGTATGTGTGTGTGTGTGTGTGTGTGTGTGTGTGTGAATCCCTCAGTCGTGTCCGACTCTTTGTGATCCCATGGACTGTAGCCTGCCTGGCTTCTCTGTCCATGGAATTCTCCAAGCAAAAGTACTGGAGGCAGTTGCCATTCCCTTCTGAAGGGAATCTTCCCAACCCGGGGATAAAACCCAGGTCTCCTGCATTGCAGGTAGATTCTTTACTGTCTGAGCCACCAGGGGAACCCATGATGATGTGTGTCCAACGTTATAGTATCAAAGAGAATAGATTCACTGCCCTGAAAACCCTCTGTGCGCTGCCTGTTCATCTCTTCCTTCCTCCCACCCCCACCACTCATCTTTTCACTGTCTCAATAGTTTTGCCTTTTCCAGATGGTCACACGGGAGGAATCATACGGTATATAACCCTTCTAGACTGGCTTCTGTTTCTTAATAATATGCATTCACCCACCCCTCATCTTCCCCTGGCTTAATAAGTCATTTCTTTTCAGCCCTGAATAATCTTCCATTGCCTGAATATACAAGTTTATCCATTCAGTTACTGAAGGATATCTTGGTTACTTCCAAGTTTTGGTGACTGTGAATAAAGCTGTTAAGAACTTCATGTGCAGATTTTTGTGTGGACAATGCATTTTTACATTCATAGTCAGAATATAGAGCACCTTTTCTAAGTCAAATTCTAATGAGCCAAATACAGCACATCAAATCACATCATTGACCAATACAACTGGTAGGGATTACCCTCCAAGTACACAAAGAAATCACAAAAACTGTAACATTTACATTAGCAATGAAGAACTCTGTACCAATGATGTCAATAAATGCTTTGAAGAAGTCTTTAATTTGATCATTTCCCTCATCTCTCTGCTCTGTACCTTCTTAACACCAAGCACAGCTAGCGTGATACAGCGGATCAGTGGATGCTGTAGCCGTGTTGTTTTTGTATTCATTTGTATAACGGGGCTCTGACACTTCCAGGCCACAGGAATTGAAGCAAGTTACTTAACATCTTTGTGCCTCTTCTTCCTCACCTGTAAAGCAGGGATTTTTAATAGTGGCTACCTCGTAGCTTAAACAAGTCTATGTTCATACACTGTTAGAATGATGCCTGCCTGGTACATAAGTACTTGTCAATTAAAACGAAGGGTATGTACGTGGATTTCTTCTGTGAATGCCAGTCTCACAAGCCTGTACACAATTCTGATGAGGTTGTCCTGTTCCGTCGGACTGTCAGGTCCGTGATTTGATTTTATCCTACTTACAAGGCAACAAGTTAGCTAACTGATGTCTCACAGATGCTGGAAGAAGACACAAGACCCCTGAGTGAGAGAAAAAGAACTACAGCAAAAAAAGCATAAGCATCAGAATGTATGTATTAATTCCTCTTCTCTGCAAGTTACACACAGGTGACATGGGGGCCCCAGAGAGAGGCCATACATGCAGCGGGTCGGTGTTGCAGCTGGAGAACAGTAAGCCTGAGGAACCCACGGCTTTTCCAGCAAGCGCTAAGCTAAGTCTGTTCTTTGTCCCAGGGGGAGATAAGAACTTCATCTCTCCAGACTGCCCACTGCAAACTCAATCATGGGAAATGTTGTGGGTAGAGTGAGTGGCAGAATGCCTCCGTTGTTGTTTGTTGCTATTTAGTTGTTAAGTCCTGTCCGACTCTTCTGTGCCTGCTAGGCTCCTCGTCTGCGGGATTTTGCAGGCAAGAATACTGGAGTGGGTTGCTATTTCCTTCTCCATGGGCTCCTCCAGACCCAGGGATTGAACCTGCACCTCCTGCATTGGCAGGTGGGTTCTTTACCACTGAGTCTCCAGGAAACCCCAGAGCACCTCCCAGACAGCCCACAGTGGTTCTTGCCTCCCAGTATTCACTCTTTTGTGTGACCCCCTACAGTTGACTATGGACTGGACTTACTGACTCACTTCTAACTAACTGAATATAGCGGAAGTGACAGGATGTTGCCTTTGAGAGGAAGTTTTAAAAGGACTGTGGCTTCAGTCTTGGGCACCATCTTTTGTTTTCTTACTTACTCACTCTAAGAAAGATTGCTGTCATGTTGTGGGCTGCCTTATAGAGAGACCTGGATGGTCAGGAAAGGATGCCTTCGGCCAACAGCCAGGTAAGTGAGCGTGGAAGCAGAATTTCTCCCATTCAAGTGAGGACATGACTGCAGCCTTGGCCAGCACCCTGACTATAGCCTTGTCAGAGACTCTGCACCAGGGACACTCACCCAAGCTGTTCCCAGATTCCAAATATACAGATATTGTCAGAAAGTAAGCGATTGTTGTTTTAAGCCTCTATGATTTAGAGTAATCTCTAGTGTAGTACTAGATAAGTAACACAGTCAGGGTCTTGCATTCTGGGCATACTGAGCAAGACACACAGGGTCATGAGAGACTCACAGATAACCATCTCCCAACAACAGGGTAAATGGACAACTCAGGGGTCAGCAATGCCATCTTCCCAGAAGAGGGCTTGCAGGACTTCTCTGGTGGTGCAGTGGCAGGGACTCTGTGCTCCCAATGCAAAGGGCCCGGGTTCTATCCCTGGTTAGGGAGACAGATCCCACATTCCAAAACTGAAGACCCTGCATGCCACAACTAAGACCCAGCACAGCCAAATAATAATAATAAGGCTGGCAAGTTTAGTGTCCAGCATGTAGCAAAGAAGCAGATATTGAAACTGGAAACTAGAGTTTGGAAGGAAGCCCAGAGCTGAAACTCATTTTCCTAATCTTAGAGCTGTTTTTGAAATTTTTTACTTGCTGGAGGACATAATTTGTTGTTGTTGTTGTTGGTTAGTTGATAAGTCATGTCTGACTCTGCCACCCCATGGACTGTATGTAGCACATAGACTTTTCTGTCTGAGGGGTTTTTTCAGGCAAGAAAGAATACTGGAATGAATTGCCATTTCCTTCTCCAGGGGATCTTCTGCATTGGCAGGTGAATTCTTTACCACTGAGCCACCTGGGAAGCCCTTGAGGACATAAAACAGGGTAGAAAAAAGTGGCTTCTGCTTTGTGCAGGTAGTGGGAAGCCAGGTAGGGAGGAATCCTTTCATGGTGTCTAATATGGAAATGCCTGCACTTCATTCAATGAACAAATGATCTAGTTGCCTATTACTCCCTGTACTCATTTGTCTTTTTTTCTTTCAGAGCCCTTTGTAAACTTCTGTTTAAATATTTTTCCTGGTCTTAATCTGTATGCCAGGGAATTTCTGAGTGTCTAATGCTTGAGCCGCAATATTAAAGGGGGAATGGCGCCCCCTGGAGGCCAGAGTGGCAATGCTCAGAGAACCCAACAGAGAAACTAGGACAGGCAAGGGAGATGGCAAGGTTCTCAAGAAATGCTAGGAAAATATGTGATACAATTTAAAATCCCTCTGATTTAAAAGCCTTTAGGAAATTGGCATGAGAGTTTTGTAATTATGTGTGGTGATGGATGTTAACCAGACACTGTAGTGATCATTTCATAATATATATGAATATAGAATTATTTTATATATCTGAAAATACTGCTATATGTCAATTAAATCTCAATTAAAAATTCATTCTAAATAATTAAAAGAACTTTTTTTTAAAAGAAAGAGATTGGTATGTTTATCTTTAATACCATAAAGAGCCTTTTGGTTTCCTCTTTTTTCTTTTTTTTCCCAAAGAGAGTGTCAACTTTATATATAATGAAGGGCCAGATAGTAGTTACTAAAAACATGGTTTTGAAATATGACAAGGCTTCCTTTTGTTAACTTTGGCAAGTTGACAAATCTGAGCCTATTTCTTCATCTGTAAAACATGGATAATATCTTATTGGATGATAGTGAGGATTAAATGAGATTATATATATACTGTCCTTAGCACTTAGTAAACACTCAGTATTTAAAAGCTGCTATTATTATCCACTAACACTGCTACTGGTGGTACTAGCACTACTATTGCTACATTAATGAGATGATGTGCTCTACGTAACCACAACTTAATATAGTATTCTACATGCTGGTAATAGAATTTTCAGATAAGAAGAATTTAAAGATATATCTGGACAAGAAACCTCAATATATACTTTTTAAAAGCCCATTCTTCCCATGCTGATCTGTAAATTAAATGCAATTTTTATCAAATTCCCAATGGAATTTTTAAATTTAAAAGTTGATTCTCTAGCTTATCTAAAAGAGTAAATGCTTGAAAATAGCAAAGAAAATTTTGAAAACCGTAGCAAAACAGGACCTGGCTCAGGAGACACTGAAAAGAACTATGAAACATGGTAAATAGGATAGTGTAGTACTGATCAAGAAAACATAAGTAGATCATTGAAGTGGAACAGAGTCCAGGAAATAATGAGGGTTTCTGTGTAGAGGTTTCACATATGCTCAAGGCTGTATTTCAAGTCAATGAGGGAAAACTGGATTATTCAATACAAACAGCACAAGGATAACTGCCTACCCATAATTTACCAGAGATTTAAAGATCTAAATGGAAAAAATGAAACAATAAAACTGTTAAAAAAAAAAATAAGGACTTGCCTGGTGGCTAAGATTCTGCACTTCCAGTGCAGGGGGAGTCTGACTCTTTGTGACACCAAGGACTGCAGCACGCCAGGCTTCCCTGTCCTTCTCCCTCTGGAGCTTGCTCAGACTCATGTCCATTGAGTCGGTGATGCCATCCAATCATCTCATCCTCTGTCGTCCCCTTCTCCTCCTGCCTTCAACCTTTCCCGGCTTCAGGGTCTTTTCTAATGAGTTGGCTCTTCTCATCTTATGCTCCAGCAATTCTAAAATATGTCACTGGTAAGTGTCCTTTTCCTGTTCTAGGCTCCAATTTCAGATACCACACCACGTTGAGTTGCCATGTTTCCTTAGCATCTTCTAATACACGGCCAGAGTCTCCGCCTCGCCTTGTTTCTCAGAACATTGATACTTTTGAAGAGTACTCATCAGGTATTAATATTTTGTGAAATGTTCTTCCATTTGGGTTTGTGTGATGTGTTCTCATGATTAGACTATAAGAATGTCCCCTTCTGTCACATATGGATGTGACAGAATACAATATGGATGAAGCTTGAGGATGTTGGTGGTGGTAGTTTAGTCACTCTGTTGTGTCCAACTGTTTGTGACCCCATGGACTGTACCCCGCCAGGCTCCTCTGTCCATGGGATTTCCCAGGCAAGAGATACGGTGTGGGTTGCCATTTCCTTTTCCACAGGATCTTCCCGACCCAGGGATCAATCCCATGTCTCCAGCATTGCAGGCATACTCTTTACCACCGAGCCACTGGGGAAATACGCTTGAGGATGCTACGCTAAGTAAAACAGGCCGGTCACAAGGGGACAGTCACACTGTATGATTCCACTTATGTGAGGTACCTAGAGAAGTCGCTTTCACAGAGGCAGGAAGTAGAACAGTGGTTGGCAAGGGCTGGGGTGGAAAAGGAGAATAGGACTTGCTGCTTAATGGGTACAGAATTTCGGTTTTGCAAGATTAAAAGAACTCTGGAGATGGATGGTGTTGATGGTTGCACAGCGATGTGAACATGCTTAACACTAACGAACTGGATGCTTTAAAAAGGTTAACATGATAAATTCTGTTGTGTGGATTCTTTCACAATTTTTTAAAAAGAACAAGGATGGCAGTGGATTAAAACACTTCAAATAAGTCTCACTTTGGATAAAACGTTAGAGATGCCTAATTAGAGTTGTATAATGCATTTGATCATGGCAATAAAGACAAGTACCAGCATGGGATGGAATGATTTGAGAACCTGTATACATAGACAGGTCAACTCATGTTATTCTGGAGTGAGTGGACGCTCTGGCTTGTTAGGGTAGGGAAATCTGACCCTCTTCATTGGAAAGATTTTAAAACTTTTATATACTTAGAAGTCACTGTGATTCTTACAGTCTTTCAGACTGGTTTTCTCATATGTGCTAGCAAGCCTCACTGGTGATCCAGTATTCAGTAGTGATTAACAAAGGCAAGAATTAAATTCTAAATCTACATTTTAGCTATTATGACTTTAGGCAAATTGCATAATGTCTTCAAGTTTGTTTCCTCATCTGTAAAGTGGACTCTTGTGAAGATTCAATTATCTACAGTAAGAAAAACAATTATTATAGCTCCTGGCATATAGTTGCTATTCAATAAATTACTGTAATTACAGGTAGCACTGTAAACTACTTCCCTTTAGGACTCTTGTGACTTATAACTCCTATTGCTCTTTTATTATTATAAAAAATCATTCCCAGATACTTGATGTATACATCAAGGTCTCAATATACATTTGCTAAATAAATGGATGATGTTGAACCAATATCATGTTGAACCAACAACTGGTGCAACAATTGGTCTATAATAACTCCTAGAATATTATCTGTCAATGTTAATCTCATTGTTAGTGTAGCTGGGTTTGGTTTAAGTTGCTTTTGCTACTTTACAACTAGTTGAACTGCAGGATGAGGAAGCATCAACATTTTCTACCATTAGAAGGCCAATTCAATTAAATAAACATTTACTGAGGTCTTACTAGAAAGACAGCTATGATCCCTGCTTTAAGATACTTATATTTCGGTGGAGGGTATATATTTGTACACAGTAAGTATAATACAAGGTAGGGTATGATCAATCCAAAGAGCTATAGGAGCACAAAGAAAAGAGGGACTAATTATCAGTGGACTGTGGGAAAGACCATCCACTGCCCACCCAATTCATCCCAGAGTGTATGTCAAGGCTCCAGCCTGGTTCTCTGCACACGTATCTCGTATATGGATTAAGAGAGAGCAGCAGAAGCCACAGTAGCTGTCTGGTTGAGGCTTCAACGATCCTGATTTCCAACTCTCTTTCATGTTAAAATAACTAATATAGGGAGTTTCTTGGTGGTCCAGGGGTTAAAATTCCATACCTCCACCACAGGAGGTTGTGGGTTCAACCCCTGGTGTGGGAACTAGGATCCTCATGCCCTATGCAAAAAAAGTGCCCCTTCCAAAAAACTAATATGTACCCCTGTCAAATGGCTTCTGATTTAAGGCCCAATCTTTTAAGATCTAAAAGACACACCCAGAATTGCCCAAGTTACACTTTAAACTCTGTTTCACTTATTATCTCTAAGTCCCTATAAATTAAGTAGGGTATGTTCCTTTTATATGAGAAAACTATGTTACAAGTTTTCTCTAGCATGTACTGTGGTAGGGCCAGGATTAAGTCCAGAATGTGTGAGACAGGTTCAATGAAGAGATTACCTTTGTTTTACAGAAGTGAAATGATATCAAATAGTTTTCTAAAATACAAGATTTATGCTCAGTTTGGAATTGTAGCTTTTCTTTGAATTTCAAACTACTAAGTGACTCAAAATGATTAGCATAAGATGGATATTTTTGTAAAAAACCCTTTAAAACTTACAACATTCATGTACCTGTTGAAACAACAAAGCCAAAAGAACCAGTGATCTAATTCTAGTTACTGCATGTAAGTTCTTGGCATCACTGGCAACAGAAGCTAATTATAGCAAAGAAATCAAAGGTGAAGCTGACACTGAGGTGAAGAAAACATGCATTGTTTTGTCGCTCTTTTTCTGTGCATCTTTTAAACCGAATGTGGTTTTCAGTGAGGCTACCTCCCCCGTAGGTGGCGCTAGTGGTAAAGAACCCACCTGCCGTTGCAGGAGACAGACGAGCTGAGGGTTCAATCCCTGGGTTGGGAAAATCCCCTGGAGGAGGGCACGGCATTCCACTCCAGTATTCTTGCCTGAAGAATCCCATGGACAGAGGTGCCTGGTGGGCTCCAGTCCATGGGGCCGCAAAGACTTGGACACGGCTGAAGCGATTTAGCATGCTGGCAGGATGCTACCTTCAGTTCAACTATTTTTAATTTTCTAATGTCTGAAGTAGAGAAGACTGAAGTTAGTAAACAAGCGTTATCTTAATTGTTTTTCTTTTTAAGTGCTTCAGAAATGGTGCTATGTTTCAGATGCTGTTAATTTAGTAACAGTAGACAAATCACAGTGAGTAAACAGGTCAAGAACCTGAGAAGGCTGAATGATAAAATTAAAACATTCAGCACAAGCTCTCTTGTTTAACAGCCTGTGTATGCCTGCCAAGCGTGGTGAGTGTTTATGGTTCACTGGACTGCACTGTATGCCAGACACTTCAAAGAACGTTCCAGAGAGATGGGCTAACTTATTGGAAGTTGAAAGGCTCACACTCCACAGTTTGTTCTTATTTTTCCTTTTAACTTTAAAGTTTTTATTATGAAATATTTAGACATTTTATAGGACAACTAATCCAGTTTCTACAAGTCAATGACATAAATTTTTAAAAAGGAGAAAAGAAAAAATGAGGGAGGAAAAAAGCAATGCCCTGGATTAAAAGAGACTTAAAAGATCTGAGATCCAAATACACGGTGTGGACCAACTATGAAAAGACATTTTTGAGACATCAGAGAAATTTGGTTATATTAATAGAGCTGATACTAGATGTTAGCAGTAAATTTTTATGTTTATATTTTATACTTTGTGGTATGTAGGAAATGTTTATATTTTAGACCTAGAGAAAATATGTGAAGGGATAAAATTACGTATTTGGGATTTGCTTTTAATTACTTCAACCAAGGAGAAAAAAAAAGGATGAAAAAAGTAATAGATGAAGTAAATGTCAGCAAACTTAATATTCACTGAGTAATTCCCAAGGTAATGGGAATTTATTATACTCTTCCTTTTTATGAAGTTTAAATTTTTCAAAATAAAATGTTTTAAAAAATACCTCTAAACTTTAAAGTGGGAAAGGGAGTTTTGGTTATCAATCTCGACCTTCCAGATCTGTGAAGAGTCTATGATAGTTATTTGCAAACTTCATAAACAGTTCTTTATAGACGGAGTTACTATAAGTCTGTTTTATTTGCCATTGTGGTTTTTAAACTCTCTGACAAGAGGGAAAAACAATCCGAGGTCACAAGAACTTTCCTTTGTCAGAGATGCCCTGAATGATACCCCTGCTTCCATGTCTGACTTTCTCTACTCACTTCCCACCTACTAGCTGGTTATATTTAAGGCATCTCACTCTCTGCTGAAAGCCTTCAGTGGATTCCAGTTCCTGGAGTGAAATCAAGTGCTGTCTCATGGCTCACTAAGCCCATGTGAGCTAGTCCCTGTGTGTCTCTCCTGCCTCCTCTGGGCCGCTTACCTGCACTCACTATATTTCCGCCCCATTGGCTTCCATCAGCCCTCCAAAGGCCAAGGTCAGTCCTGGCCCATGACCTTCCCTGAGCTTGTCGTTTGTCTTGGAACATCCCCAACCCATTGTTTTCTCCTTTATGGAAACAGTTCTTTCCTCTTTTATTAATTTTCACAATTGCTCAGGGTTTATAGTTTTATGTCTCTTTACCCTACTCTTCTCCATGTGTATTTTGTTTACCACTGTATAGCCAATGACATTCCATTTTTGTTGAATTAGCTAAGAATAATTTTTACTAAGCTTCTAGTCCTCTAAGTATCATATGAAACTTGAAATTTAGAGTTGGAATTTTGGAAAAAGGGAGTATGGTGAGTATCACCTGAAGAGTTAACTGAAGCTTCAGAGGAATTAGGGTTGAGGGAGCAGGGGGGATTTGGGAGGAAAAATATCAGAGTAGAGCAAGTGATGAGTAGGTTGCAGAGTAAGCCTTGCGCGGGGGAGATGATGCCACTGTGGCTCCTGGGGTGTTTGATTTCATGAACTTAAATTTCCCTGGGATATCTCTGCCGTTCAGCCAGTGTCCTAACTTCCATCCTAGGTCTCTGCTGTGCACTGAAGCACAGCCCTCACTAACGGGAGGGATCAGAGGCTGGGATTCGGGCAATGACTAGAATCTCTCACTTCTGTGCCAAGGAGCAAGAGTCGGCAGAATACAGGCAAAGATACACAGCTCTAAAATCACAAGGAGATTTCAACCCACTTCTCTAAAAATTGACAGCTTGTACACATACAATTTGAACAAGACAGTTAAAAACTATGAGCCAGAGGGGCAAGATAAGAGTAGGATTAAGAGGTACTAGCTATTAAGTATAAAATACATCAGCTCCAAGGAAATAGTGTACACCACAGGGAATATAGCCAATATTTTGTAATAACTTTAAATGGAGTATAATCCATACAAATATTGAATCACTATGTTATACACCTGAAACTAATATAATATTATAAATCAATTATACTTCAATAATAAAAATGTGAGCTAGTGGGTTTTATTTATAACTGTACAACCAAATGGCTACTTATTAAAAATTTAACACTTTATGGTGCTTATGCTGTGCTAGACACTGTTGTAAGGGGTTTACAGCTATTGAATCATTTGAAGAATTAGAGGATACACATTCTTTCTTGGGTTATATAGAACATTCATAAAAGTGATCAAGTTCTGGATTATAAAACAAGTCTCAAAATAACAAAAATTCATCTCTAGTTCTAATCATACATAGTAAAAGGACAGAAACACGCAAGCCAGCAGGTTCCCTGACAAAGGTGAGGGAAGGCAAGGAGGGAGGAAAGGGGATGGGTGAGGAATGGGGAGCTCAGCTCTACCTAAATGTTTTATTTGAGAGAAAGCAAGGAAGGAAGGAGAGCTTTTGTGGTGGCTTGGATGTTAAAGAATCTGCTTGTAGTGCAGGAGACCCAAGTTCAATCCTTGAATTGGGAAGATCCCCTGGAGAAGAAAATGGCAACCCACTCCAGTATTCTTGCCTGGAGAATTCCATGGGCAGAGAAGCCTGGAGGGCCCCAGTTGATGGGGTTGCCAAGAGTTGGATGTCACTGAGCGACTAACACACACACAAGGAAGGAAAAGGAGGGAGGGAGGGAAATTTATCTTAAATGGCTCAGGAAAAAAAATAAAAACTGCCTACCTAACAGAAAAACAAGGATAAGCAAATGTGGTAGACATTAACACTTGGGAAACTGTTGAAGGGTGCATTCGAATTCTTTGTAATATTCTTCTGGCTTTTCTAAAAGTCTGAAATTAAGTTAAAATTTTTTTTAAAGTTATAGCAAGTATGGCAATGTCAGTTTATGGGTAAAGGAGTTTCACATGATATCTTTCTTACATGAGTTTATAATTAAAAGATAAAAAGAAAACATTTAAACTGGGCATAGTGAATTGTTTATAAGAGGAACCCCTCATGTCAAAGGAGACACTGACAGGCCAGGGCAGGCTGTCATCTACCCACAGAAGGCTGCCTTTGAGCCAATGAAACATGGTGCTCTCGGGGGCTCTGTGAGTCTAGAGCCCAGAGCCTGGTTCCCATTCTCCTTTGGAGTTTGTGGCTCCATGCAGGAAACCATCTAGCTGGCGCTTAGGCCCTGACTCCACATGCCATTTATCTGCAGTTGGCAGATTTTCTCTATGATAGGATAAACACTCAATAAACATTTAAACACACCTGGGGGAGTCCTCTGGTGGTCCAGTGGTTAAGAAAGTGCAAGTTTCAGTCACTCAGTTGTGTCTGACTCTTTGCCACCCCATGGACTGTAAAAGCCATGGCACACCAGACTCCTCCATCCATGGGATTCTCCAGGCAAGAATACTGGAGTGGGTTGCCATTCCCGTCTCCAGGGGATCTTCCTGACCAAGGGATTGAACCCGGGTCTCCCATACTACAGGCAGATTCTTTACCATCTGAGCCACCAGGGAAGCCCCATTGCAGGGGATGCGGGTTTGATCCCTGGAGGAGTAAGATCCTACATGCTGCAGGGCCACCAAGCCCATGGGCCACCACTAAGATCCTGCATGCCCCAACTAAGTTGCCATGCAGCCAAATAAATATTAATAAATAAGTATTTAAAAAAAAACCACACCTAAAATCTATCTACCCATGATTTAGTTTCTGCTCATGTATGCCAACATTGTTCAGCTGGTATTTATAGGACGCTGCTATAAACAAAGCACTGTACTTTATATAGTAAAAAAGTGTAAAAATAAACACAAGACTTGGCAGATGCTCACCCCTAAAACCACAATCTGAGAGCGGAAGGAAAGGTCTGAGTGTCTATGTGTGCCAGGGGCTACAGGGTCCACTTTCATTTTTGCTGGCTCATTGCATGTTCATACCCAATTCTGTGAAGCAGACTTCATTATTCCTGTTTTACAGATGAGGTTGCCCAGAGGAGTTATTAACTAGCCCCAAGTTGCACAACTACTAAGTGTCAAAGCCAGGAGTTCCCCTCAGGTCTGTCTGACTCCAAAGTCCATGCATGTCTGACTTTCCACACTGCCGTGTTTATGGAAGTCACAAAAACATAAATACTGTAAAATTTCATTTACTCCACACTCTTGGGCATGAGTCATACTGGACAGATGAGTAAGTGAAAGTACGTCCTCTAGGACAAAGGGCATTGCTCCAGACCTTCCTGGTTAGAGCAGAGAATGCTCCAGGAGTCTCTGGGGAAGAGGCTTTTTCTCCCTGTCCTCTTTGTCTTCTTGGACCTCGGTGGGCCTTTGAAGCCCAGCGCATGGTGTGTGCATGCATGCTAAGTCGCTTCAGTCATGTCCGACTCTTTGTGACCCCATGGACTGTAGCCCACCAGGCTCCTCTCTCCATGGGATTCTCCAGGCAAGAATACTGGAGTGGGTTGCCATTCCCGTCTCCAGGGGATCTTCCTGACCCAGGGATGGAACATGAGTCTCTACATCTCCTGCATTTGCAGGCGGTTTCTTTACTACCAGTGCCACCGGGAAGCCCCCTAACACATGGTAGCTTAGCAGTAAAGAGTCTGCCTGCAATGCAGGAGAGGCAGGAGGCTGGGGTTAGATCCCTGGGTGGGGAAGATCCCCCTGGAGGAGGAAACGGCAACTCACTCCAGTATTCTTGCCTGGAGAATCCCATGGACAGAGGAACCTGGTGGGCTACAGTCCATGGGGTCACAAAGAGTCGGAGCTGACTGAAGTGACTTAGCACGCATCTACAAAGGTAGATTCACTAGGGGAAGGGGGATGGGGGTGGGATGAGGGGGAGAATACTAAGGATAAGTAACTTCCAAAGTTAGGAAGAAGGAGTTGCATATAGGAGGGTGTGGTTTTTTTGTTTGTTTGTTGTTTAAGGTCAGTTATACTGCATTGAAACAGTAACTTATAAGTAAAAAGTGAGTATTTTCCCCCATCATTAGGACACTGATTAAGAATGAGAGTTAACAGCAGACAGGGACTGAATTCCAGCAAGACTACTTTACTAGCTGTTCGAACTTCTGTGTTTTCTCATCTGTAAACGGGAATGATAATACCTAACATCTAGGGATATTGTTAGGCTTAAGTGAGACAGTATGATTAAGGTGCTTTATACAGCACCATATGTATCACCAGTAAGCAATAAAATACTTTTATTTTTACAACATCACTGTAATGGCTGAAGAGTATCCTGTCTCATGGCTGTGCCAGGATTCATTCAACCAGTCCCATGTTGTTAAACATTTGGACCATTTTCAATATTATACATAATGTAAACAACAGCAAAAATTTCCTATACATTATGGTAATTTCTTTAGGATTAAATCCTGTAAGTGATGTGGTAAAGCAAAGAATGTCAACCCTGTAAGCTTGTGACACACATTATCACATTATTGATCAATATATAGTTTTACCAAGTTAGTTTTCTCTATGTTGAAGGTATCTAGTCAACTCTTGCCAATAGCAAACATTATTTTAAAAAGAAATATGCTAATATTGTAGCCTCCCCAAGTCATACTGTTATTTTACTCATCTATTAGATGTTTTGATCGCTTCCTTTGTTATACTATAAAGCTCTTAGGTTCTAAATTAATTAAAATATGAAATTGGCAGTAAAATAGAAAAATAATGGAATGGGGAGAAATTTTAATGTAGCATATTACAGACATGGTGTTTTAAAGTCATTTATGAAGGGATGAATTACTCCAATGATGTTCAAAATACTCCTTGGAGCCTCCCATATAAGGAGGGTGGGAACAGGTGTAGGGAGTGTTGCTAGGTTGGAATAACTCTCATCCTTCCTCATTTCATCCACATTTAACTATTTTACATATTGAACTTATTGGTAAGTTGATCTGAAGGATTCTGGACCTGAAAACAAAACCAAAAACACACTTAATGCAAGGTTTGGGGACAACTGGTATTCTGCAATATAAAATAAAGAGATAAGTAAAATAAGGTGAATCTTTTGCCCACATCTTATACAAAACCACGTATTAACTAGAGTATAGTTAAATGGAAAAAGCCTCCATATGCTAGAAGAAAATATGGGCAAGCAGTTAACTCTTTTTCAAGCACCCAGATAAAGGTAGACTATAATGAGAGGCAAACTTTGTCTGTGTTGGTTTTTCCTAAAGAGTGTGCTTCTGACACAGATTCAAAATGTTTTACAGCCAAAGTAGTGTGGAAACACTCCATGTCAATAACAGGGTCTGGGTGGCTTAGGCCATTACTTCTTTCACCATCCCCAAATCACCCTTGAAATATACACTCTAAAGAAAACAAACCAAAAAAAGTAAATAAATAAAACTGTGCAAAGAAAGTAAGTGTAACTCAGGATCTTGTGCTGCCAGCAGACTCTGGTCACTAAGTCCTTCCTCTCCCTAGACCTTCAGAGCTGTCACCACTGCTCTCTGGAAAGAGGAATGCTCTCATCGGCTTAGAAAGGCTCTGAGAGGTTCTTCGGCAGAAAAAAGAAGACAGTTTGCTCGACCTTTCCTCAATGTATCTGACTGTAGAACTCCTCCCTGGATAATACCTATTAATAGCCATAGAATTTGGGGAGCACACCTTAGCAAATGCCAGGCTATTTGAAAATAAATATTCAAATGGGAAAATGCTGGCTGAGGTGTCCTTGTCAAGGATATGCTATCCACTTAATCACGCTCTCCATGTTGAGATTTGCTGACATCTAGAGCCGATGCTTTAATTTAGGACATGGGCATAATTTCTGCAATATACGGCTGCTCACTGGCATAAAAGCCCCCTCCTGCAGACTGCCTTGGATTTAACTTCTTGCCCATCACCATTATGATGCATTTATATCTTGGAATATTATGAATTTACATACATGATTCACAGGGCTAAAAAATGTGTATTGGCTTATATTTTGACTCTTCCCTTGCCTTTTAAAATATGTCTTATGAAACTATACATACAAAAACTGTGTCAAGTACTTCTTGCTCTAACTTTTTGTTCATGAATGGCACGACTGTGTTTAAGGCATGGAGCTAGAAGACTCAGAGAGAGGTCTGACCATTCTACAAAAACTCAAAATTGTTCCTGGAATGAAGATACAAGTATTTCTTTTAGTAAAGTCTTGAACTTTCTTTTACCCTTCAAGTTCTAAATTGAGGGAGAAGAAAAAGAAAGAAGAGGAAACAGTAATATAACCACAGTGATGAACATTCTCCGGCCCCAAGGACAATGGTTACTTGGTCCATCCATTTAAAATTAATGTCAATGTAAATTGTAAAATGTTAGTTTTGTGAGTATAAGACTCAATTTATGATCCACATTATATGTGTCTCTGCATGTTTAATAATGGCAGTGCAAATGATACCTGTTTGCACAAAATATTAATAACTTCCAAGATTTTTGCTACTAGTGTAAGATAATCAGATCTCACATTTTCATAAGAATTCTGATGCTACAAAATCCTGAAATGTCAATTTTGACGAGTATCACTTAATAACTCTGTAAAGCAGTCTTATTCACTACAAGACAGGGTTAGTATTTTTGAGTGTTTGTAATCTGGATTAAATGGTATTTAATCGAATTATTAGAGTTTCCCAGTTGGTAAAGAATCTGTCTGTCAATGTAGGACCACAAAGGTTAGATCCCTGGGTTGGGAAGAGCCCCTGGAAAAGGAAATGGCAACCCACTCCAATATTCTTGCCTGGGAAATCCCATGGATAGAGGAGCCTGGAGGGCTACAGTCCATGGGATCACACAGAGTTGGACACAATTTAGAGACTACACAACACAATTTAATTACTGCTGGGAATCAAAGAGCAATTTCTCTTTGTGTGTTTAACTAGTTCACTCACAGCTAAAGTTGTTGTGAATATAAGCACGTCTGTGTGTTTTGTGCAATTTCTGCTTCTAACTGGAATGTGGCACTGGCAGTTAACGTGCTGGTCCCATTGTTGAGGTTTCTCTGTGACAAGTGATGACTCAACTCTCAAAATTATATGAAATCTATATTCACACATTTTGTCAGGATGTCCTTTGGTGTTCATCAGATCCAAACAAAACCCTAACTCAGTGTGAACTCAGCACTCGAAATTTCATGTTCAAAGGTGCTCATCTAGAAAAATCATAATAATATTACTTAGACTAGTATCGAAATAACACAATTTTTTTTTAATTTTGTAGAGAATTTGTGGGTTTTCTATGAACATATACTTGTATCTCAGGCTGAGAAAGTGCCATGGATGATAACCATTCATTCATTCAACAGTATTTATTGAGGCTACTGTGTGCCTGGTACTGGGAATCCAACAATCAACAAACTGCCGGCCTTTATGAACAGCCTTACAGTCTGATGGGGAAGGAGGACAATAGACAAGTAATTATATAATTTCAGATAGTGATTCGTGCTGTAAAGAAAGTGCAAGGGATAATGGAATGGACAGTGACAAGGACAGAAGTGCTGTTGAAGAGAGGTTGGCACGAACGGCATCTTTTTGGAGCTGACATTTGAGCAGACACCTAAGTGGATACTGTCTGGAAAGGTTTAGAAGAAGAGCAAATGCAAAAGCCTTGAGACAGGAATGCACTTGGAGTGTTTGTTTGAGGACCAATAAGATGGCCAGTTGGGCTTCCTGGGTGGCTCAGTGGTAAAGAATCTGCTGGCCAACGCAGGAGACTCAGGTTTGATTCCTGGGTTGGGAAGATCCCCTGGGGAAGGAAATGGCAATCCACTCAGGTATTTTTGCCTGGGAAATCCCATGGACAGAGGAGCCTGGCGGGTTACAGTCCATGAGGTCACAAATGAGTCAGACACAACTTAGTGACTAAACAACAACAAAAATGGCCGGTGTGGCTGAAGCACAAGCCAGGGAAATAATGTCAGAGAAGTAGCCAGGGGTCAGATCACACAAGGTCTTAATATGTCGCAGTAATGACTTTGGGGGCTGTTGGGGAAAAAACTGGGATTGCAGAAGGCATGCTTGAAATAGACAAGAGGTAGAACTCCTTTACATGCAAAAATATGTCCCCATGTTAAGAGTACAATCAGATGAGTTTTGGCAAATGTATATATCCATGCCACTGTTACCATAATTAAGATGAAGACTATTTACAGTATCCCCCAAAGTTCCCTTGTTCTCTTTTGCAGTCAGGGTTCATCCCCTGACCCCCACCAGAAACAGGAACTCACTGGCCTTGGGGGACTCATTTTTAGTGTGGGCTTTAAGGACCTAGATCTGGGCTGCCCAGTTTGGTAGCCACTAGCCGAATGTGGCAACTTTAATGTAAATCGAATTAAATGAAAAATTCAGCACCTCAGTTGCACTAGCTGTGTTTCAAGTACCTAATAGCCACGTGTGGCTAGTGGCTGCCATATTGGACAGGACGGGTAGGGACTTTTCCATCACTGCAGACAGTTACATTGGGCAATACTGAGATGTCACCCTGGTGGAATGTGACCTTCACCACATAGAGGTAGGCCAGGCAGCCTGTAAGCTGAGTAAGCTGTACATTTCATATCACTCAGCTGATGTTACTGTGTTTATTACCTTTATTATAAGTAGTCAATAAAGCCATGCTTGGGCTAGGGTGTTTAAGAGTAATGGTATGGTTGTGGTATGATAATGGTAACCGTAACAATGGAGTTGCTCACTACAAAGAAATTCTTCCTCCATTACTAAGTTTAAGGGATGTCCTATTTTTATTAAGGGAAATGATTTCCCTTATAACTCCTAAGGCACAATCTTAAGTAAAATCAAACCTCAAAATCATAGTCTTACTAAGTCTATGTGTGTGTGTTTTGGAAGGGAGTATTCTGATGCAAATATGCTGCAATAGAAACATTTGTTAAACCTAGTAGTGGTTTTTATATTATTTTTCTGTACATCTTTGAAAGCTTGAAATATTTTTTTAAAAGGAGGTGTTCATTTTAAATGTTGGACAAGAATATTTAATGTTATCTAGATTGTTCATGACATAAATGCATACAGGTTAAGAACTGTGTGCAGGGGTAGTATAGCACAATGGTCAGAACAGCCTAAGGGTCAGTACAGCACAACAGCTGGGTGTACTCCAGAGCTAGACTGCTGCTGCTGCTGCTGAGTCGCTTCAGTCGTGCCTGACCCTGTGCGACCCCACAGACGGCAGCCCACCAGGCTCCCCCGTCCCTGGGATTCTCCAGGCAAGAACACTGGAGTGGGTTGCCATTTCCTTCTCCAATGCATGAAAGTGAAAAGTGAAAGTGAAGTCGCTCAGTCGTGTCCGACTCTCAGCGACCCCATGGGATTCTCCGTCCATGGGATTCTCCGTCCATGGGATTCTCCAGGCGAGAGTACTGGAGCGGGTTGCCATTGCCTTCTCCGCTGGAGCCAGACTACTTGGGTTTTAATCTTAATTATGCCACTTACTGGGCTTCCCTGGTGGCTCAGACAGTAAAGAATCCGCCTGCCAATGCAGGAGACCCGGGTTCGATCCCGGGTTTGGGAAGATCTACTGAATGTGAAATGTGAAAATCTACTGAAAGTGAATGGCTATCCACTCCAGGATTCTTGCCTGGATAATCCCATAGACAGAGGAGCCTGGTGGGCTAGTCTACGGGGTGACAAACAGTCGGACGTGACTGACAGACTAACACTTTCACTTTCATGGCACTCATTAGCAATGGGACATTAAGCAAGTTACTTAACTTCTCTGTGCCTCAGTTTCTTCATCTGTAATATGAAAAAGATAATAGTACCTGGCTCATAAGGATGTTGTAAGGATTAACTAAATAAATGTAAAGAGTCTGGTGCACAGTAGATGCTCAGTGTTAATAGCTATTATGATAAGGCTGAGAATGATAAATTTTGATTAATTAAAAAAGGATATCCTCCCTCCCTATTTTTTTTAAGAAATAAAGGACTTTAATAGTCCATCAAAAATGTTAACAACTGAAAAATCTAATTGATAACAGACTTAATTTTCCTCCTTTAAACATTAATTTTTATTGGAGTAGAATTGCTTTAAATGTTGTTAGTTTCTACCGTACAGCGAAATGAATCAGATATACATACTCATCCTCTCCCTTTTGGACTTCCTTCCCATTCAGGTCCCCCACAGTGCATTACATAGAGTTCCCTGTAATTTTCTTCTTTTACTTATTTTTCTAGACATTATATGTCAAGTGATTCTTTTTGGACTTAAAACAATAGAAACCAAGACATAAAATCTTGGCTTTGAAACCTTCCCTCAAAGTGCCCTGCAGTCAGGTAAGCAGTGATTTTCCCAGTGTGATCTTTGGATGAGTAGCATCAGCTGTACCAGAGAACTTGCTAGAAATGTAAATTCTCAAGCTCCAGCCCAGATGTATTCATTCTGGAGTAGAGCCCAGCAATTCATATGTTAGCTTTATATTCAATTCTGAAGCTCGCTAAAAGTTTGAGAATGACTGTGCTAAGGCATAACGTGTGGCCCTATACTTGACCTCTCATGTTCACACAGTGATAAGTACTGCCAATCACTCTTCCTCAAATACTCTGCAGCTCTTGTGTACAATGTATACCCTTGGACATATCTTCTTTGTGAGCCTCTTGAGAGCTACTGCTTCTCTGGATCCTCAGTGACTGCCCAGTAATAGAAAATGCAAATACTTCCTGGAGCCAGGCAGGTAATTTGTCTCAAGAGGGCCTGGTGCATGACCTTAAAGAGTGAATTGCTGGCCACTGCCCAAACATGTCCACATTTTTTGCAAAGTTAAACTGCCTCTGGCCGAACAAAAACACATTTAAGCCAAGTTTGGCTCCTGGCCACCATCTGCACTCTCACGTCTTGGCGAATTCTCTCTCAAATCACTAAGCAGCTATGATGCAGTGGAAAGACTGAGTGCTGAACAAGGAAGAAAACCTTGATTTGAAGCCCAGCTCTGCTACTTGCTAGCCGGGTGGTAATAACGAAAATAATGGTAACTTTTCAGCTTTAAATCTTCTCATCTGTATAATAAGGACAACCCTACTTACTTCACAGGACTGTTTTAAAGATTAAGATAATATACTTAAAACACCTGCCCTATAATAAGTCCTCAGTAAATTTTTCATTGCACTTGTGATTTTTTTATTTTTTGAAATATAATTGATTTGCAATATTGTGCCAATTTGCTGTACAGCAAAGTAAATCAGTTATCCTATTAGTTTTGATTATATTCTTTATTCTGCTTGTATTTGTGAACAACTTAGTTTAGCCTGCTTATTCTCAATGGACGAGTGTGAGCAAACTCTGGTAGATGGTGAAGGGCAGGGAAGCCTGGCATATTACAGTTCAAGCGGTCACAAAGAGTCGGACATGATTTAGTGGCTGAACAATTCATTCTATTGGGGAAGCCCATGGCTCAGCAGTAAAGATTTCACCTGCCAGTGCAGGAGATGGTTTGATCCTGGCACCTGGAAGATCCTCTGCAGAAGGAAATGGCAACCCACTCCAATATTCTTGCCTGGGAGGTCCCATGGACCGAGGAGCCTGGTGGGCTACAGTCCATGGGGTAACAGAGTTAGACATGACTTAGCAATTAAACAATAACATTCGTTCTATTAGACTTTGAGTTCCTTTGGGATGTTTCTTTGGGACAGGGATTAACTTCTGCAATCTTCTCCTTTTAAGTTCCTATAATACCTACTTCAGTAATTAAGTCCCTCTCACATCCACCCCAAACTTCAGTGAAAGCTTGTGAATGTCCAGAGTAGGTATCTGAAGTGACTTAGTCAATTTTCAGTAGAGATGTACCTTTCAGAGGCAAAAACATGAGGCCCACTTCTAATAATCCCCAAAGTTATGCTTCCCTTCTTTTTTCCACATAAAAAAGAACAATGATGATTGTTCCGTTGTCAAGTGGAGGCCTCTTGCTCCTTACATTTACCAGGTTTGTTGAAAGTAATAAAGGAAGTTTAGAAGTGCCATATTAGAAATTATGAAAAGAAAAAAAGAAGAGGGTTTCAGTTTTAATTTTGACAATTCAGATATAAGTGATGCTGGGATGATGCTGGTAGAAGAGGTGGGTATTAGAACAGCTAACATTAGGCGCCCAGTTCATTTTCCCCATCTGGAATACTGAGGCAAGAATAAGAACTATTATGCATCCCACAAAGCAGGTTATTACACAACTATCATGGCATTAGGGGAAATGGGAGGACACACGTGTATTGCCTGCCTATAAGAAGGTTAGGGGCTTTCTGCACTCCTATGATTTTATGTTTTGTCCTAAAAATCTTCTTCTTACTTTATAGGTATCCATGCCTAAGTGCCTGTAAAGAATTCACATATTGGATTTGGCCTGGTTAATATCATTTAATACACAACATATAATAATTTTAATATATTATTTATGTTAGTTTTCTTACCTTCTGAACTTTGCATCTATAGATTCATTAAATAAATGACTTTCAGGTTAAGAGATCGGTTAAAAGATCTCATTTTAGAATTGCTTGAAAATTTACCTCCTTTCCCTCCCATTAACTATGCTTTAATCCAGGGTATTTCTTTTTTTTTTTTTTTTAAATCCAGGGTATTTCTATTTTTTTCTTTCAAAATTATAACCCTTAAAAGTAGGACAACTATGGTAACAAGTGGGTTTAGATATAAAATTTAGCTTTGGAAGTTTGTTTCTAACTAATCTAGGTTCCATATGGATAAAGAAACACTGGACCAGTCAAATGGATTATGATTGACAAGACAGTCTTCAGTAAGGAAGAAGTAGTTATTTTGTGAAGGTACAATTTAGAATGAAATATTCAGATGCAATTTTTAAAAATTTCATTTCACTGTTCATATCTATCATCAACAAGGAAAACGTGACTTGGTGATGCTAACATGAAAGTACATGACAATGTTAGAACTGCACACTGGCATTATCTTTCTTGTTCACCTAGGCCTTCATCACGTTGTTGCTCTTTAGTTGCTAAACCATGTCTGACTCCTTGTGACCCCATGAACTGCAGCAGGCCAGGCTTCCCTGTCCTCCACCATCTCCTGAAGTTTGCTCAAACTTACGTCCATTGAGTCAGTGATGATATCCAACCATCTCATCCTCTGTTGTCCCCTTTTCCTCTTGCCCTCAATCCTTCGCGGCATCTGGGTCTTTTCTAATGAGCTGGCTCTTTGCATTAGGTGGCCAAAGTATTGCAGCTTCAGCATTAGTCATAAGAAAAATATAATTTCACCACAGGTATAACTTCTCTGTCGTGGTAGAAAATAATTTCCATTTAAAAGGCATATCTAATTTCTCAACTTAGAACTAAAAATCAGTTCCAAGACCTTTTGTGTAGTGTACCACCAAACTGTTAAAATAGAAACAAACACAGTTTCCTGCACGAATCAATTCTTTAAGAAAAACTTTATTGAAGATTATTCCCTTCAAGTTAAGTAACTCTCTCTCTTATACAAAGATACCATTATTTTTGCACAGGCCAGGTAGAATTGAGCAAGAAAATAATTAACATTTAAAGGATTTCTAAAACGCATTTCTTTAGAAGAAAATTGTAGATAATAATTAGGGAAAGTCAGTACTAATACTTTTTAGGAATGTCTAGTTTATAGACAATTCATTTCAAAGCATCAACTTTTATTTATTCAGAAAAACCTAATGAGGTAAAAATAGCCTTGGCAGCTATGCAAACTCCAATGGGGTCATGGACTATACTGATGTATCTATTTTGTGCCAAATGTTTCAGAAGTTTTGAGGTGGTGCACTTATCTAAGGTTTCAGAAAGCAAGAGTTTCCAGAATGATAAGGGAAAGGGGCTGACTGTACAGTATTCAAAAAAATACTAGCTTTCAATTAATATATGAAAGTGTTTTGCATGCGGAGACAGTTTCCTAGCACACAGTAAACATCCTTACAGCCCCTTGAGTCACTAAGAGGAGATCCTGAGGCCTAACAAAAGGTCTGGGCTTAAAACTTTCTTTTTTCTCTTATAAGAAGTGGTATAAAAAGCACTCTCTGGGTCTAAGAGATCCTGGTGAATGGACTTTGGACAAGTAACTTAATTCCTTCTAGTCTGTATCTGTAAATGGAGTCAACAATACCTGGTAGAGGTGTTACAGGAGTGTGGGTGGGATGATCTGTGTGATCATGTTATGTAAACCATAAAGCCATAGTGACTAAAAGTTAGTTACTGTTTTGTACAAGACTAGTCTAACCTTTCCTGCCTATGTCCCTTGTCTGTAAAATGGGTACAGACCAAGGTCTGAGAGCTCCTGAACTTGAGCAAGTCATTTCCCTTCCGGAAGTGTTTCCTAGCAAGGTTATTATAACATTATGAAAATCAAATGTTATCGTGTATGTAAATGCTACGACAAACATATACCAAGAACGTTAAATGATAGCTGTTATTACTCTCTGAGGGTAAGCAGCAAACAAAACTACTTAAAAGACTTTGGATATGTACTTAAATTCTGTACACATCAAAGGTATTTTTATTTGCACTGTAAACTGCAAAGACGTACATGGAACGAGGAAACAAATGGCGCCTGTGATTCCCAATGGGGGGGAGGGAAGGCAGAAAGGGGGACTCAAGAGCCTCAGCGGCTTGTAATAGAAGCGGGAATGAGAAGAAAGGAGTGTGACAGAAAAAAAATTAACACTCCGAGAATCAATTCACTATTCTCCCCCCTTTCTCTTATGGCCTCCAGCCTTCTTTAGACCATTTCACTCAACTTCCCAGCCCGCCATGTCGCTGGACATTTATTTACTGTACCTTCTTCACTGAGAGCCTTTCATTCCCCTCCCCTTCTAGGAGTCGTGAACTTCAGACCCTCTGCTTCCGACACCCATTCCCTTTAACTCTGTTTTTAACCAAGCTTCCCTGCATCCTTCCCTCCGCCTAAGGGGGAAGTGAGCTTGGTCGCACCGCAGGGCATCCTAGGAAATGTGGTCTCTCATACTCATTTTGCTTGAGCCTTAGGATGGGGACGACGACAAAAGAGATTGAGCTAGAACTACAACTCCCGGAAGGCAACGTGAGTGAGTCTCTTCCTGTCTGCCCCCATGCCTATCGCTTTCCTCTTCCTCCTCTCTGAGGGCACCGAACCGCTTTGCCTCACGGTACTTGTAGTTCTTTGTAGACCCAAGCTCCTAGTATTTGATGGCGAGGAGAGAGGCTGAAAGACTCTAATTCCCAGAGGGCAGAGCGAAAGCTGCGCCTGCGCAGTCTCAGGGAGGGCGTGTATGTCTGTGTGTCTGAGGGAGAGAGAGCGAGAGTGAGTGAGTGTGAGTGCGGGGTAGGGTGGTGGCCGTTACGTTCGGGGCAACGGCTACGGCAGTGGAGAAGTAAGAAGAGAAACAACGTCCGGCGCTTCCGCCTTCGCTTAGGAGGAGGAGGAGCTGGTAGGGAAAGGAAAGGGATTCGCCCTGGGCCTGGACGAGACCGAGTCGGGCCGGCGGGGGTCTGGGCTATGAGCCTTTGAGGGTCGCTTGGGACGCGGAGCGAGACTCGAGAGCCGAGAGCTATGTCTCAGCCGCCGCCGCCGCCTCCGCTGCCGCCGCCGCCGCCTCCCCCAGAGGCTCCGCAGACTCCGCCGTCCCTGGCGGCGGCGGCGGCGGCGACTCCGGGGGGGCTCTCGAAGCGGAGAGACCGGAGAATCCTCTCCGGGAGCTGCCCGGATCCGAAGTGCCAGGCGCGTCTGTTCTTCCCGGCCTCCGGTTCCGTCAGCATCGAGTGTACCGAGTGCGGACAGCGGCACGAGCAGCAACAGCTGCTGGGGGTGGAGGAGGTGACCGACCCGGACGTAGTGCTTCACAACCTGCTGCGGAACGCGCTGCTCGGGGTGACAGGGGCACCCAAGAAGAACACGGAACTGGTAAAGGTGATGGGCCTTTCAAACTACCACTGCAAACTACTGTCGCCCATATTAGCGCGCTACGGAATGGACAAACAGACTGGCCGGGCTAAGCTGCTCCGGGACATGAACCAGGGCGAGCTGTTCGATTGCGCTTTGCTGGGTGACCGCGCCTTCCTCATCGAACCGGAGCATGTCAACACGGTGGGCTACGGCAAGGACCGCTCCGGAAGCCTCCTGTATTTGCATGACACCCTCGAGGACATAAAGCGGGCCAATAAAAGTCAGGAATGCCTCATTCCCGTGCATGTGGACGGGGACGGGCACTGCCTGGTGCATGCTGTGTCCCGGGCCCTAGTGGGCCGGGAGCTCTTCTGGCATGCCTTGAGAGAGAATCTTAAACAGCACTTCCAGCAGCACCTGGCCCGGTATCAAGCGCTGTTCCATGACTTCATTGATGCCGCTGAGTGGGAGGACATTATCAACGAGTGTGACCCTCTGTTTGTACCGCCTGAGGGGGTTCCCTTGGGCCTGCGGAACATCCACATATTTGGCCTCGCCAATGTGCTTCATCGCCCTATTATTTTGTTAGATTCGCTCAGTGGCATGAGAAGCTCTGGTGATTATTCAGCCACCTTTCTGCCAGGGCTCATCCCTGCAGAGAAGTGCACCGGCAGAGATGGTCATTTGAACAAACCAATCTGTATCGCTTGGAGTAGCTCTGGTAGAAACCATTATATCCCCTTGGTAGGCATAAAAGGGGCTGCCTTGCCCAAGCTGCCTATGAATTTGCTTCCTAAAGCATGGGGTGTGCCTCAGGACCTCATTAAGAAGTACATCAAACTTGAGGAGGATGGTGGTTGTGTTATTGGAGGAGACAGAAGTTTGCAGGATAAATACTTACTTCGGCTTGTTGCTGCTATGGAAGAAGTCTTTATGGACAAGCACGGTATCCATCCTAGTTTGGTGGCTGATGTCCATCAGTATTTCTACAGGAGGACCGGTGTGATAGGAGTTCAGCCTGAAGAAGTCACAGCAGCTGCTAAAAAAGCAGTAATGGATAATCGCCTTCACAAATGTTTGCTCTGTGGTGCCCTTTCTGAACTTCATGTTCCTCCAGAGTGGTTGGCTCCAGGAGGGAAACTGTATAACTTGGCAAAAAGTACTCATGGACAGCTGAGGCCTGACAAAAATTATAGCTTTCCCTTGAACAATTTGGTTTGCTCATATGATTCAGTGAAAGATGTCCTGATACCAGACTATGGCTTGAGTAACCTGACAGCTTGTAATTGGTGCCATGGCACATCTGTGCGAAGAGTCAGAGGAGATGGCTCTATTGTGTATTTGGATGGGGACAGAACTAATTCCAGGTCCACTGGTGGCAAATGTGGTTGTGGCTTCAAACATTTTTGGGATGGGAAAGAGTATGACAATCTACCAGAAGCTTTTCCTATTACTTTGGAATGGGGTGGAAGAGTGGTCAGAGAAACAGTGTATTGGTTCCAGTATGAAAGCGATGCATCTTTGAATAGCAATGTGTATGATGTTGCGATGAAACTTGTTACCAAGCACTTTCCAGGTGAATTTGGGAGTGAAATCTTAGTTCAGAAAGTTGTCCACACTATATTACATCAGACTGCCAAAAAGAATCCTGATGATTATACTCCTGTAAATATAGATGGTGCTCATGCCCAAAGATTTGGAGATGTACAAGGACAAGAGTCGGAGTCCCCGCTCCCAACTAAAATTATTCTTACTGGACAGAAAGCGAAAACTTTGCACAAGGAGGAGTTAAACATGAGTAAAACTGAAAGAACTATTCAACAGAATATTACGGAACAGGCTTCTGTAATGCAGAAACGGAAAACAGAGAAGTTAAAACAAGAACAGAAGGGGCAGCCCAGGACTGTTTCTCCTGGTACTGTTCGTGAAGGCCCATCCTCTGCACCTGCCACCCCTACCAAGGCTCCCTATTCGCCAACCACTTCTAAGGAGAAAAAGATCCGAATCACAACTAATGACGGACGGCAGTCCATGGTTACACTTAAGTCTTCAACAACCTTTTTTGAACTTCAAGAAAGCATAGCCAGAGAATTCAACATTCCGCCATATTTACAGTGTATTCGATACGGCTTTCCTCCTAAAGAGTTAATGCCACCCCAGGCAGGAATGGAAAAGGAGCCAGTTCCTTTACAGCATGGTGACAGAATCACAATCGAGATTCTGAAAAGTAAAGCCGAAGGGGGTCAGTCTGCCGCTGCCCACTCGGCCCACACTGTGAAACCAGAAGACAGTGCTGTCACCGGCAGACTGTCATCTAAGGAGCTTCAGGAGCAAGCTGACAAAGAAATGTACTCCCTGTGTCTTTTAGCAACGTTAATGGGTAAGATCAGCTTAACTCAGATGGTGTTTTATAACTGTGAGTGTAATATACTGAGTTTTTCTCATGTCTTTGTGGGAAAAAATCTGGTCAATGTAAAAACTGATTATATATTTTAAAAGAAAATTCTTTTCTTTCGCTTTTTGACAGTTAGTGGATAGACGTTAGTGTGATGATTGCGTAAATACTGGGAAAACATAACTAAGAAAGTGAAAGTAGTCCCTTACTGTCACCAGATTATTTAAGTATAATGTATTGCTTGTCATTTTTTAAAAATCATATTGTAATGGATCCATTTACAACCTTTTTCATTTTTTACCCCTTTGGCTCTACTGAGCGTGCACACCTTGTCCCTTGTCATTTATTTTTAAATTTCATTTTCCTGCGTGTCATGTGATTTCAGGACTTCCTGTTTGATGAATTGCAGTTTCTGGGTTACATGCTCACTGCACTCCCACCTAATAATCTCTCAACCATTTCCTGTTCTCCCTTTCCCAGTTCATCAACTTTTTCTTATTTGTAAATCGGGATTTGTGTTTTAAGTAATTTGCTTGGTGACTCTTTGCCATCAGTTATAATGAACTATTATAACTCATGAAAAATATAATAAACAGAGGTAGATGTTAATGGGATTGCTTAAGAAGCATTTCATTTTAATAATTCAACACAAAGGAAAATATATTGTCAACCAAATAGGTGATTTAAAGCTTTAAATGATTTGGGAAATGATCCAATGGTATGCTTTTTATAGTATTTTTATTGGCTAATCTTTGTTTTTAAATTACTGTTAGTATGCTTTATTGAGGCTTAAAATAGAAGTAAAACTGAAATATATTACATATTAGAGGGGCCTTATTTTTGCTGAGATGAGATCTTTCAAGTAAAGTGATCTGGGTTTTTATTGTGTTTTCTGAGTACTAAATATCAGTGAATTGGGCCTTGACCTTCCAAAATGAAGATAATTTATTTCTGGCTTAAATTTGGGGGCCTAGTTTAATAGGGGATCTATTAATAGGGGATCTATCTATGCAAATTTACAACTTAATATTGCTGACTTTATTTTGTCAGACATAATTATTGGAGGATATGTCAAGAAATGTACTTACTTTTACATTTTTCTGTCTTTTAAGAGTTTTTAGTTTCTTGGAGACTGTGTGCAGTAAAGGAAAAGATTGTGATTTCTGAAGTCAGAAAATCCTACAATTTGAATTCTGGCTTCAGTACTTGTTAACTCAGTGGTTTTAGGCAAGCTGCTTAACTGCTCAGGTCTTCAGTTGCCTCCTATCCACAGGATTACCCCTTGTAGTTGATACTTAGGTAACAGTAATGTACTCCCAGAACTCTGTAAATGAAATAATACCAGCACAGATTGGGTAAACTTAGGTGTATGCTGAAGGCACATTTTAAAAACCGGTAATCTCCAGGTCAGAGATTGGTCAGGAAAAGCAGTCTTTCTCAATAGAAGAGGATGTGGCCTTGGATGCTCAGCACCTTGTATAGTGCCCGGCAGGTAGTAGGCACTTTGGAAGGTTTTTTGATTGAATTAAATAGATGACATTAACATAGCTAAAGAAAGGCTGTGTCAGCAGAAATGGAATGGATGGTCAGCATTGAACATTGAAAAACAGTTGAAAAGCAGAATTTGGCACTGTTTATACAGTGCTGTACAAAGGAGAAAGATGTGTCAACTGGGGCTCATGAAAATTCTGGTAACTGAAAGGTAATCTCTGTTGAGGGGCAGGACTATTTGATCAATCCTCACCATGGCCTGGCTGAAAAATCTGTATCCCTTTCCTGACTCCATAGTCATCAAGCTTCTAGTCTAATCACTCATTTAGCTTCCTGATGTAAGTATTGATGTAGAGGTGACAATGAGGTGAGGATTATATTCATTTGGAGGTTGTGTTCTCCATGGAGATTAAAAATGCAGTGGCACCGGTGAGATTATGATCAGTAGTCTAAAATTCTGGCCAGCATAATAATATATTACTATTTCATAATGAAAATTAGTAAAATATAATTCTTGTTTACCATTAGTCGCTTTTTGAGTTTGAATTGAGGTTTCTGGACCTTAATGTCTGAGTACTGGACTGTGGACTGTAAGGAATTGACTAAGATGATGTCTTCTTGTTAATGATCTCTTCTCTTTCCACCTCTGGCATTTATGTTGCTGCCCTTAAAAACCCACACATTTCTTTAAATCTCCTACTTCTACTCCTGACACAGAATTTAAGCAGAGTGCTTTGCTAATTTTATGGTGCTGTTACTTGACTTTCTGCTTTAAAGTACAAAGACAGTGCCTGACCCGTATATTAGTCCCTTTGTAAGCATTAGTTTTCTACCTCTAATTCTCTCATAACTGTATTTGAATTATGTAGAAGATACTCTCTTTTTTGGGGCCATGCTGTGGGGCTTGTGGAATCTTAGTTCCCCAACCAGGGAATGAACTTACGCCCTTGGCAGTGGAAGCACGGAGTCCTAACCACATTACTGCTTGAGAATTCCTGGGAAGATTTTCTTAAAAGTGTTATGTTTGTAAAAAATCTCAATATGAGGATAGCTAAGTAAGTACACACAACTTTATGTGAATGAGTACTGGGAACTCTTGATGTTTAGATTGGAGAGGGCTGGAAAATGGGAAATGACAGGGTTTACTAAGAAAATTGTAAATTTCAAAGTGCAGAAATTTTGAATTACCAAACGTGAGCTGAGCTGCTGGTGTGTTAGTTTAGCAAATAGCTCATCAAGATTTCTGCTGTTTGAATAGCTGGCTCCTTCTCATTTAGGTTAAGGTTTTGATACCACTTTCTTGAGATTTTCTCCTGACCACCTTACCCAGGGGTAAGGGTTTCAGAGACCTTTGCTAAACTACTCCAAGTATGTTTCCTGTTATGGCACCCTGTTCATTTCCCTCATAGCACCTGTTACAAATTTTCCTGATTTTATATGTTGGTTTACTTACTACCCTATCACCTAGTACTGGCCCTGGCACTTACTAGGTGTTAAGTACATGCTTGTTGAATGAATGAATGCAGATTCTTTCAGTAAAACGTCTGCTATGAGCTAAAGACTGTGCTGTAGATACAAAGATAAATCACGCATGATCCTTGCCTTCCGTAAATTTACTTGCCGGAAAAAAAAACAACAAAAAAAATTTACTTGCTGGGTCTCAACTGAGGACGTCCCATACTTTTATTGCTTTTATTTATAATTTTTATGTATAGAGAAAAAGGAAGCTGGAGACCTGTTGATGAAAGCTATAAAGATATATATATATATATATGCGTGTATGCATAATAATTGTGTATTCTCATTAAATAGGCTGACTTCTTGATAGCCAGAAACATGTGGTTTCTCTTTCTATTGTTTTTTTAAGTAGGATATTTATTAAATAGAATTTATATCTATTATTTGTATCAAGACAGTGAGTGCATTTAATCTTTTGCTCAGTTCATGGAACATGTCACTTTGAATCTAATGATGTTAGTTAAAAATGAAATAACAGTGTTCTTACCTGTAATATTTCACAGATTTTAATCTGCTTTATCCAGACCACTTGGACGTTATTAAACAATTTTTACACTGTTCTCTTCATTATTTATACAATATGTGAGTGACTCTAACTCTGGCTTTGCAAAATATGTAATTAAATTTTCTTATAGGCCAGCTTTCTGTGGTAGATATGATAGATAGTATATCATCCACTGTAAATACTAGGCTAATTTCTTTTTTCTTAGTATTATATTCCACGAAACTTTCATTAATTTTCTTTTTTCAAGAGATAAAGACAGATTTGTGAAAAACAGTTGGTCAGTTTTATGAGAGTTTTATACATATGTTATCAGAGTTGCTTTGATGGAATCAAGCTACTTGTGATATTGACTCCACTTTACTGCAAAGGTTAGCATCCTTTCAGGAGTTGAGAAACTTTACTTTCTATCTTCCTGAAAGAATGGCATGAGTTTTTAATATACAAGTTTAAATTACACAGGTTTTTTTTTTTACACAGTTTTTCATAATTTCATAGTACTTTTTGATGTTGTAGCTGCCTTGGGTATTTTCAGAATCACACATGGTATTCAGACACTTACTTTTAAGATGACTTGGAGTCAGAATATCATTATTGCTTCTTGAATTTTTTTCTTCAAATATTGGGTGAAGGAGACTTTCAAATCTAGATAGTGCTTAATGCATCTATTATTCTTAACATACTATCATAACTTTTCTAATTGATTTATAAACAGCATATTTCATGGGGGAACAGTTACAAAATTGAATAAAAGGAATGCATATAGATGTATTTTAAGGTAAATATGTATAATATAAATGGTGATTTTATAATATACTTTGAAGATTAAGTTAAGCATGATTCTATTTCTTTTTTTCTTCATATTTTTTCAATTATAATATTACTTTTAAAAATTCAAAGAACTCAAGTATATAGGGAGTAGAATACAATAGTTCTCTTAAACACTTGTCCTCCCCAGAGAGAATCAGACTCTGTATGTTTGTGTACACATTTCCACACAGTTAGGTTTGTGTGCATGTATGTGTATGATAAGTATATCTTTTATTGCTAATGATTACTCTGAGAGACGCATAAGGGACTGAGCACAAGGAGAGTAACAAGCATACCTTTCTTAGAAATGGTTTTGACAGTTAGTAAGGTGGATGGTGGCTCAGGTGGTAAAGTGTCTGCTTTCAATTCGAGAGACTCAGGTTCAATCCCTGGGTCGAGAATATCCCCTGGAGAAGGAAATGGTAACCCCCTCCAGTATTCTTGCCTGGACAATCCCATGGACAGAGGAGCCTGGTGGGCTATAGTCCTTGGGGTTGCAAAGAGTCGGACAGGACTGAGCGACTTCACTTTCACTTTTCTTTCAAGGTAGATACAATTTTAGATGGCAGAATCTGCAGGAAGGGTAGAGAGATGGCAACAATTTTTTCAGCTAATGAACACCTTTAGAGTTTTTTCTAGTAGAAACAGCCCCATGTTCCTAGTTTAAATGTACATTTTGGTCAGTTTATTTTATGGTGATAGGTACTTGAGTTCAGAATTAACTTAGATATTTGGGGGGGGAACTCTAAATAATATTTCAAAATTAATTTTGTTTTTCTTTTTTTTAATAACTATATTTCACATATATGTTAGATTTTAAAATCTTACTTGCTTTATAAATTGCCAAGTAGAAACTTCAGATTGCCTTTTTAAATATCTAAAGTTAAAAAATAAATAAATAAATAAATATCTAAAGTTAGAAAATTGGAATGATGACCTTTTAAACTCACTTTTAGTCTCATTATTTTATTAGTGATTAACTGATTTTTTTTCTAGATTTTAGGAAAAAATCATATTTAAAAAATAATTTATTTTAACATACTTTTAAAATTTCATTTCTTTTTAAAGAGGAAGAAAATTAGAGAACAAAAGGGAAAATCATCCATACTATCACTGCCGTATAGTAATAACTACTGTCGGGTAGGAGAATTAAAGACTATTAAGAAGGATTCGAGGAAGACAGGGTATGAACAGAGGTTTTCTATGGTTGTATTATAGACTTTTTTGTACAGTTGTGCACAGTAAGTTCAATGTAAGTATTTTACTGTTGTAATATGAAGAAGCAGTTGAATTAAAATAAAATTAAGTGGGGGCTATCAGAAGAATGTGAATTAACAGCTGGTAGATGCTTTACCAGACTAGGGATTCCCTGGTGGCTCACAAGGTAAAGTGTATGCCCGCAATGCGGGAGACCCGGGTCTGATCCCTGGGTCTGATCCCTGGGTCGGGAAGATCCCCTGGAGAAGGAAATGGCAACCCACTCCAGTACTCTTGCCTAGAAAATTCCATGGATGGAGAAGCCTGGTGGGCTACAGTCCATGGTCACAAAGAGTTGGACACGACTGAGTGACTTCACTTCACTTTACCAGACTAGTCCTCTTCTCTAAGAATTTGCTTTCCAGTGAAATGGTAGAAAGTAATTCTACCCCCTCTCCTTTTTTTTTTAAAGAGTACTCTTTTAGCAGTTTTCAAATATTATTAACTATGGTCACCATGATATACGTTATATTACTGTGATTTGTTTATTTTTTAACTCCCAAGTTTGTACCTAAAAGTCTTTACCTTTGTTTTTGCTATGATTTTATTAAATTCATGAAGAGGTATACAGATAGTACCATTAGTTAACATTTTATCCATATAGCATTATAGAACAGTTGTCATTATAGTGCTTCAGCTAAGTTTTTTCATGGACTCCTCTCAGGCATTATTAAAAGAAAAAGCCTCATTTGTACTATTTATTCATTACATGAATTCTAAGTGCTCCTGTCTCTGCAGCATTGTGCCAGGCCCTGGAAGTAGAAAGTCAAATGGGCCACTGACCTTTTCCTGACTCTGCAAAGCTTCTGGTATAGAAAGGGAAACAGAAAAGTTACTGAGTCAACCTGCCTTGTGATCAGGGCTGTGGTGTTCATAACACAGGAGCAGCAAGGAAGGAACTTCCCTACCCACCTCTGAAGAATCCTAGAGGAAGTGACACCTAAGTTGAGTTTTAAAGAATGCATAGCTATTATTGGCCTTTGGGGAAATGGAGCAGTTTGGTGGTTTGCTTTGTAGAAATCAAGATTTAATGAGAGATGTGAGGTGAGAGCGAGGACAAGGAATCTTAGGCTGACTTATATGCCATGAAAAGGGACTAGACCTTTTGCCTTATCGTATGGGGGAACCATTAAAGGTTTAACTCTGAAGGCTGTGTGGAGGAGGGACTTGGGGAGAAGATTAGAGTGAAAACCAAGGATGAGGCAGTGGCAGCCCTTCAGGCAGGAGACAGGCCTAAACAAGGGCAGTTCTAGAAGGGATGGGGAACTGTCTGTGACTGATGGGAGACTTACGCTGTGTCACAGTTCCTGCTTTCTGATGTCTAATCCCTTTCCTTGATTCTTTTACAACAAACATGCCTTCAGTGGAAGTATATATAAACACCAAAGGAAATAATTTGCCTTTCTTTTTTGTTCCAATCAGTCATTGATGCCGTGGGTTTCTGTAAGAAGAGAGTGTGTTGATGGTTATGCCAAATTTGTTCTAACATGATTTGACCTTTAGTAGAGATTTAGTAACCGTGGAAGGGGTTTAAGCTGTAGAATGTACCCAGGATTCAAATGCAGGCTTTGCCACTTAATGGCTATTTGATCTTGGGAGAATGATTTACACTCTCTGAGCTTGTCTCTTCTGTGAAATAGGGCTCAGTTGTGAGGAGAAAACGAAGCCATGTGAGGTGCCTGCTCAGAGCTGAGTGGTTGTTGTTGTTTAGTTGCTAAGTTGTGTCCAACTCTTGTGCCCCCATGGACTATAGCCCACCAGGCTTCTCTGTCAGTGGAATTTTCCAGGCAAGAATACTGGAGCAGGTTGCCATTTCCTCCTCCAGGGCATCTTCCTGACGCAGGGATTGAACCAGCAGCTCCTGAGGCTCCTGCATTTCAGGGAGATTCTTTACCACTTGAGCCATCTGGGAGGAATTTAGATGGTATCTATCCTTTCCTTAAAGCAATAGAGTATGCATACTTACTGGGCCATATAGTCTGAAGGGGGTGAAACTTGGTTCTTGGGGGAGGGTAAAGTAAATCTTACTCTATTTAATGAAACAATTGTAAGATATACACATAATACATAACCAGATAAACAGTGTGTCTGTAGTATTCAAATGTCATTAGGAAGGCAGATTAGGAAAATAATGTCTAAAAAGAATCCTTAGGGAGATGACGAAAACACAGGGTTGATAAGCACTTCAGAAGAATTCTTTCTTTTTAGAGTTCTGCCTGCTTAAGTAAGGAATCATCGGGTTTATAAAGTAGTACTAAGAAACATCATTTTTCTTACCACTATTTGGGTGGTCAGTCCTGAGCAGTTTATTGTTTTGGCACCTGTTTAGATTCTGACCAAATAATTAAGTGCTATCATATAGTTTTTTGATATGCTTTGATATTTTAGAATATTTGACAATTGATATCCTACTTAGTATACTAAGTACATTTAAGATAACATTGATAATAACTAAATGAAAGGTTACCACCAGAGAAATAATCCAAGTAAAGTTCAATGAAAAATCCAGCAGTCAGAACTTCTGCCAGAGTTGTTAACGTTCTATATTTAGGGGTTCTTATTAATATTCAAAATTTTAAATTAAAATTCTGTGTTCACCCTTAAATATTGCCATACTCCGGTTGCACTGTATCATTAGTGAATGAAGTGTTTATGTGTAAGTAAATGTTCTAATTAACTGAAATGCTAAGTGCTGAGGCTTCTTATATACTTTAGGCTTTGTTGTACACTTTATACTTTTCACCAACTGCCATGCAGATTCATATTCCTGTTTATGAATGTGGGAAGGGGTTAGAGCTCTGAGAAATTGTAGGTATATAATACTTAACTCACATCATCACAACCTCCATTCAAAGCTCAGAACCAATAGTATCGTCTTCTAGTAGAAATCAACTTTTAAAAGTCTTGAGTATAAAAGCAGTACATATACTTTATCAGATTAGAAAATAATGAAACCACACACATACACAAAAAGCCCGTATTCCACAAACCAAAATAACTTTTATGTTCCTTCCATTCTTTGTTAACTTCCTGGATAGTGGTTATCATTCTTAACTTTTTATTTGAAATTTGTTATGATAATAGGTGCTTCAAAGGGTGTTCCTAAAGAATATGTTTCTGTGAAATGGTGGTTTGCTTGTGGCTATTTTGTGGGCTTCTGATATTTATTCCAAATCTCATCATTCCCCCCCCCCCCAAATTTCTATTTTAAAAAGTCAACTTTGGAACAACAAAATACATTAATTACTTATTTTTAGTCTACCTATTTACTTTACTCCCTAGCCCTTTCCATCTGTTTTTATTAGTTTTAACATAAATATAGAATATATTTTTTATATTCTACTTTGAAAACACAAATATCTTTCTATAACCTTTTCTGTTGTTCTAGTCCATAGTTGTGCACTAGTTTACTTTGAACTGGATTGAGTCTTCATGTATATTTTGTTTAATATGCCCAGTATTGACTCATGCAGTTTTAAAGACATTTTTGAATTAGTTCCTGTGTTTAAAAACTGGGAGAATTGACATTACAAATTTGAATTTCTGGCTTCTCTTAAAATGCCATTTGTTCTTGAACCATTGGACCTATATTCTTCTGTGACAGCACTTGGCAATGGCTGTTGCATTTAGAGGGGCCATAGTCCCTCATTCCACATTGCTCCCTAGATGGTATATTACACTAGACTGCATTGCTCATTTAGAATATCTATCTTACAGTCTCTGTTTGAGGTTCATCCATATTAAAGCAAGCCTGGGTTAACTCTCTGGTTTTCTGCTAATAACTGTATCTTTTTATTTTACAGGAGAAGATGTATGGTCTTATGCAAAAGGTCTTCCTCACATGTTCCAGCAGGGTGGCGTATTCTACAATATTATGAAGAAAACCATGGGTATAGTTGCTTTATGACTTTATTCTTGGATAATAATATCTCCACTCAAGCTATTATAAGGTTTTAAGAAAGTTCAGATCATATTCTTCTAAAACGATTTCCAATGTTAGGGTATATATTCTTCATCATCAGTCTGCCTAGTTAGAATGGATTATTGCCCTGATATGGTCAAGTATGTTTTCTGCTATAATATTACTAAAAATCTATCACTTTCTTTTTCATATTTTCTCATTTACATTGTGGAATTAGAGGCCAGTTTGTTTATAGTGCTAGTGTCCATCCCAGAATCAGATCATGCAGCGTTTTATTGTTGTTGTGTTCAACTGTGATTCCTGTATAACTCAGTATTTTCTGGAGTCTAGGAAATAATTCACTTTACATTTAACTTCTTTTCACATTGTGTATGTATTGTTTATAAAGATATGTGCAAATGTGTAACTGTTATCTTAAGAGTTTTAAGGTGTTAAGAGAGAGATTGCTAGTATGTATGTTTAGACACCATATGTTTTTTCAAAGATTTAATGTAAATGCTTTTGGCTTCTGACTTTTATCAGTCTGGCTTTCTCACTTTTTTACCTACCTGACCTCTTTAGACCAAGTGCATAATCTCTATTTTATGTTTTTTCTTTCTTGTGTACTTTTTTTTCCTTGTTAAACAAAACGCAATTTGGCTGTTGTAGAAATGTTCACACATAATAAAAGTAGCAAGAATAATGTAATGAACCACTACTTACCTACCACCCAGGTTCAGTAATTATCAGTACATTTTTATCCATCCCCTTTCAAGTGTACTGTTTTAGAATAAATCTCAGACATAATTTCATCTGTAAGACTTCAGTATGTATTTCTAAAAGTAAGAACTGTTTTTTTTAACCCTAATACAATTATCACATCTAAAAGATATGAACAATAATTTTTAAAAATATCACCAGGCAGTATTTAGGTTTCCTTGATCTTTGATTATTTCAAAAAAATGTGTTTTTTCTTTTGATTTATTGAATTAGGGACCAGAAAATGGCCAGTTGGCTTGCTTCTTTCTTCCCTCCCTCCCTTCCTTTCTTTGACAAGATAATTGAAACATAATTTGCATATAATAGAATTCATCCTTTTTAGGTATACGGGCATGTGAATTTTGACAAACACATATAGTCATGTAACCACTACTGCACTCAAGATATAGAGTATTTCCACCATTCCAAAAAGTTGCCGTATGCCCTTCTTTTTTTTTTTTTTTGCCTTATGCCCTTCTAATTAATCCCTTACCTCTATCCCTTGGCCCTGACAGCCACCAATTTGATTTCTGACCCTGTATGTTTTCCTTTTTCATATCACCATATAAATAGGGTCATATAGTTTAATCTTTTGTGTCTGGCTTTTTGATTGAACATGGGGGTTGGCAGACTACTGCCTGTGGGCTATTTCAGGCTCACTGCCTGTTGTATATAAAGTTTTATCAAAACACAGACACCCTTATGCTTACATAGGACTGCTTTCACAGTGCATTGGCAGAGTTGAATAGTTATGACAAAGACTATATGGTCTACAAAACCTAAAATATTTATCATCTTGCCTCTTTACAAAAAATGTTTGTCAATTTTAGTTTTTAATGTAATGCTTGAGATACATCTGTCTGGTTGCATGTATTAATAGGTTATTCATTTTTGTTTATTTTTTTATTGCTGAGTAGTATTCCATTGTGTGTATATATATCACATTTTAAAAATCCTATGACCAGTTGAAGGACATTTAGTTTGTTTTTAGTTTTGGGCTTCTAGGAAGAAATCCACTGAAAACATTTGTGTACAGGTCTTTGTGTGAACAGATGTTTTCAGTTTTCTTTGGTAAATACTGAATACCTAGGAGTGGGATTGCTGAGTCATGTGGTAAGTATATGCTCATCTTTATAAGAAACTTCCAGATCATTTTCCAAAGTGACTGGATCATTTTGTATTCCTTCAGCACTTGGTAGTATTGGTGTTTATATTTAAAACTGTTCTAATAGATTTATATTATTCTCTCATAATGGTTTTAATTCGCATTTCTCTAATAAGTGATGATACGGAGCATCTTTCTGTGTACTTGCTTGTACAGTGCTGTGCTTAGTCCTCCGTCATGTCCGACTCTGCAGCCCCATGGGGATTATTCTCCAGGCAAGAATACTGGAGTAGGTTGCCATGCCGTCTTTCAGGGAATCTTCTGAACCCAGGTCTTCCACATTGCAGGTGGATTCTTTACCGTCTGAGCTACCAGGGAAGCCTGTGCTTATGTGTATCTTGTTGTTATTTTTTGGCCCATTTTAAAATTGGTTTGAATTTTTTTTTAATTGAGTTTTGAGAGTTCTTTAGATATTCTGGGTACACATCATTTATCAGATAAGTATTTTGGGTCTGTTTTCTCCCAGTTCATAACCTGTCTTTTCATTCTCTCAACATTATCTTTTAAGTATCAAAGGTTTATAACTTTGATAACCGATTTAACAGTCTTTTGTGATTCATACTTTTTGTGTCCTATCCAAGAATCTTTGCCTAACCCAAAGTCACAGAAATTTTCTTCTGTATTTTCTTATAGGAGTTTTATAGTTTTAATTTTATATGTAGGTATATGATCCATTTTGAATTGATTTTTTTAATATGTTGTAAGGTATGAGGTAAGGTTCACTTTGTGTGTGTGTGTGTACATATCCAGTAGTTGTTCCAGCACCATTTGTTGGAAAAGGTATGCTTTATACATTGAATTATTGGATACTTGTATCAAAAATCAATCGACCATGAATTAGACACTTGAAAAATCAATTGACCATGAATTAGACACTTTTGAAAAAGGTGAATTATATACAGCATAAAATCAGTAAAGTTACCTTTAAAGCCATCAGTTGACCTTATTCATGTGAGTCCATTTCTAGGATCTCTTTTCTATTTTGTTGATCTGTCTGTCTCTCCTTCCACCAATACCACAGTCTTGATTACTGTATTTTGAGTTGAGAGTGGATATTTCTTGCCTTGTTCCTGGTCTAATGGGGAAAGCATTCAAACCTGTAGGTTTTTCAGAAATGCCCTTTATCAGTTTATTGATGATTTCTTAGTATTGTGAATGGATGTTGAATATTATCAGATGCTCTTTCCCTGCATCTATTGAAATAATATTTTAAGGCTTTTCTCTTTAGTTTGGTGATAGTGTGAATTACATTGATTTATTTTTGAATGTTGAACCATCACATTCTGGATTCCAACTGCTGGTATTTTATTGAGTGTTTTTGTGAGCATATTCATGAGGCATACTGGTATGTGGTTTTCTTGTCAGTTCAGGTGCTCAGTCCTGTCCAGCTCTTTGCAGCCCCATGGACTGCAGCACGCCAGGCTTCCCTGTCCATCACCAACTCCTGGAGCTTGCTCAAACTCATGTCCATTGAGTCAGTGATGCCATCTAACCATCTCGTTTTCTTGTTTTCTTGTAATGACCGTTTAATCAGGGTAATGTTAGCTACAGAAAATAGAGTTGGAAAGTGTTATAGCTTTGATATTATTTTTTTTCTTAAATGGTAGAATTCACCAGTGAAGCCATCTGTTCTTGGAGTTTTCTTTATAGGATAGTTTTTAACTGTGAATTTAATTTCTTTAATAAAGTGCTCTTAAGGTCAGTCCCTTTCTTGAGTAAGCTTTGTTGGTTTTGCCTTTAAGAAATCTGTCCATTTCATCTAAATTAGCAGTCTTATTGGCATGAAGTTGTTTACAATACTCCCTGTCTCTTTAATGTCCGTAAGGCCTATAGCTCTGTCATTTCTGATACTGGCAGTTTCTGCCTTTCCTGTTTTGCTGACCAGTCCAGCTAATGATTTATCAGTTTATTGATCTTTTCAAAGAAACAGCTTTGGTTTCATAGGTTTTCTCTGTATTTTCCTGATTTCATTTTCATTGATTTCTGCTGTTATATATACCTTTTCCTTCCTTATGCTTGCTTTGGATTTAATTTGTACTTCCAAGCTTATTTAGGTAGAAGCTTAGATTATTGATTATAAATTTTTTTTTCTACTATAAGTATTTAAAGCTATAGATTTCTCTCTGAGCATCCCACTGCTTCCTCCCTTTTTTCTGGCATCCTTTTCTTTTTAACTTTTCATCTGTCACTTCTTTCTCTTTTTTTTTCCATTTATATTTATTAGTTGGAGGCTAATTACTTTACAATATTGTAGTGGTTTTTGCCATACATTGACATGAATCAGCCATAGATTTACATGTGTTCCCCATCCCGATCCCCCCTCCCTCCTCCCTCTCCACCCCATCCCTCTGGGTCTTCCCAGTGCACCAGCCCTGAGTACTTGTCTCATGCATCCAACCTGGGCTGGTGATCTGTTTCACCCTTGATAGTATACTTGTTTCAATGCTGTTCTCTCAGAACATCCCACCCTCGCCTTCTCCCACAGAGTCTAAAAGTCTGTTCTGTACATCTGTTTCTCTTTTTTTGTTTTGCATATAGGGTTATCGTTACCATCATTTTAAATTCCATATATATGTGTTGTATTGGTCTTTATCTTTCTGGCTTACTTCACTCTGTATAATGGGCTCCAGTTTCATCCATCTCATTAGAACTGATTCAAATGAATTCTTTTTAATGGCTGAGTAATATTCCATACTGTATATATGCACCACCTTTCTACCTTTTTTTTCTTTTTCTTTTTTTTTCTTCTTTTCTACCTTTTTCTTCTTTCTACCTTTTGAAATATATTGATACCAGTTCATGTTTTTTTAAAGTTATTATTTAATTGTAATTCATCATAAGGCTCCCAGTAATTGGTGTCTGTATGCAGTGTCTTTCACAGAACTGAAAATAACTTCCCTCAGTTGTTTTTTGTGTGTAGGAGGGTTGTGGTGGGTGGTATGAGGATGATTCTCTTGATTGTTTTCTAAATAGTTTTCTGTTTTCAGTTTGAAATTATTTTAAAAATGTTAGCTGTGATGCTAAGACAATTTAATGGGGGAAAGAATAGTTTTATCAATAAATGGTGCTGAGACAGCTGACTATCCACATGTAAAGGAATGAAGTTTGACCTCTGCCTCACACCAAATACAAAATTAACTCAAAATGTATAAAAAACTTGAGTATAAGTGCTAAAACTAGAAAGCTCTTAGAAGAAGACAGAGGCATAAAACATCTTGCTTTTGGTGCTCGCTTCGGCAGCACATATACTAAAATTGGAACGATACAGAGAAGATTAGCATGGCCCCTGCGCAAGGATGACACGCAAATTCGTGAAGCGTTCCATATTTTTAAAAAGATAAAAAAAAAAAAAAAAAAAAAACATCTTGCTTTTGGATTAGGCAAAATCTTAGATATGACACCAAAAGTACAAGCAACAAAAGAAAAAAGTACATAAATAAAAAGCAAAGTTTTGTGCTGCAAAGAACACGAACAGGAAAGTGAAATAATCCAGAGTAAGAGAAGATTTTGAATATTGTCTATCGGGTAATAGATTTGTATCCAAAATATAAAGAACGGAGCAGTAAAAAGACACACAACCTGATTAAAAATGGGCAAAGACTCTGAATAGACATTATTCAGAGAAAATATATAAATGGCCAATAAGCACATGAACTCATGCTCAACATCATTAACCACAGGGAATTGCAAATCACAGCCACAAGGAGCTAGTACTTTACACTCACTAGAAAGGCTGTGGTCAAAAAGACAGATAATAAGAACTATTGGCAAGGAGATTGTGGTGGAAATGTAAAATGGTATAGTCGCTTGGGGAAAAAGTCTGGCAGTTTCTTCAAAAGATTTAAGATGGAGTTACTGTACAACCCAGCAGTTCACTTTGACCTGTGTACCCAAGAGAAATGAACACTGTCCACACAAAACTGGTACACAGATGTTTGTGATAGCATTATTCACGATAGTTAGAAGTGGAAAGCATGCAGATGTCTATCAGCTGATGACGAGATGAGTAAAATGTGGCATATACATACAGTGAAATATTACTTGGCAATAGAAAGAATGAAGTATTGGTACAGTCTACACGGATGAACCTTAAAAATATGCTACATGAAACAAGCCAGAAACAAAAGGCCGTATACTGTATTATTTCACGTACACAAAAAGTCATATAAATGACAGAATAGGCCCACCTAGACAACATATCAGTGGTTGCCTGGAGCCAGGAATGGGATGGGGGAAGGAAATGGGAGGGACTGCTAATGTGTTCAGGGTTTCTTTCTGGGGTGATGAAAATATTCTAAAAGTGATTGTGGTGATGGTTACACGACTCTGAATATACTAAAAAACATTCAACTGTACACTTAAAAATGGGTGAATTGTGTGTGGGTTAGATGTCAGTAGAGTCATTATGTTTTTCAAATGTTACCTGTGGTGTTTATTTTTATTAGGAGATAGTTTAGAGCTCTGGAGTAAGAACATCTAATGTCAAATTTTGGCTCTACTGCTTAGTCCAGTGTGATTTCTAAGCCTCAGTATCTTTGTTTGCACAGTGGGTGTCATAATCTTGGGATTGTTACTAGGATGAAATGAGGTTGTGCACATAAAGCAGTTAGCCAACGACCTGGTACCTAATAATTACTTAGCTAATCCCAGCTGTAATTTGCAGAATTATTTAAAAATTTTTTGACCATCACGTAGCCATTTGAAATGGGCCACCATCAGAAAATTATTTTACCTTTCAAATATAATTTCATCTGATATTTGTGGTAAAATGTTATCTGTATTTTTAGGGCAGATTCATTTGGCAGATCATTATCCTCATCCCGTGAGCAAAGATTCAAAATGTAACATGCCCTCCTCACCCCCGAAACATACACCCATACCCTCCAAAAACTGGAAAAGAACATAATTCTCTTACTTTCAAATCCACTCTTAACAGATAGATGGTTGTATCTATGTTTGAACAGACATATTGCCTAATATAACAAATCAGCTTTTAATAGTCCTAGTCTTTATGTTTGGAAAGGTGTTTTTAAATTGATTTGCTTAAACTGTAGTAAGTTTCCTTGCAGATGTTTATACAGAGATAAATGCAGAGATGAATGGCAAATTTAGTTTTAATACTTTTATAGATATCTAACCTTGCAGTATTTAGTGTTTTGTTTGGACTTTATAAACATGGAGTTATGCTGTGTACATTCTCTGTGACTTTCTCTGATGCAGCTCTTTTTTTCAGATTCATTCAAATTCATGGGCTCAACTAGTTTGTTCATTTTCACTGCTGCACAGTATTCTATTATCATTTTAATATAATTCATCCATTGTTCTGATTCACTTTAGGTAGTCTCCAGTTTTTTGATGCAAGAAAGAATGTAGCTATAAATATTATTATGCATGTCTGTTGGTATATATGTCCAATGGAATTGTTGATATAAGATATAGAAATTTTAATGTACCTTGATTCTTAAAATTCGGAGGACTGTGTAAGTTATGTAAAGCTTAAATGATTATGTTTAATCACAACACAGTATTTGCATTGATTTTTTTATGTATTTTAAAGTTTTTTAACAGTGTAAGAGGTCTAGAAAGTATAGAAATGGGGAACATGACCTAAAATTGCTAAATATTCCTCTTATACATACATTTTTTGGCATGATTATAATTACAGTACTTTCCTGCTATTTTACCATCATGCATATTTTACTGTCCATCTGAGGCATCATAGGTTACTTATTTATATCAGTATTAGTAGCTGCATATTACTTTTGTTAGGTAGATAGATCGCAGTTCTCTTAACCCCTCTCTTCTTGTTGAAAGCTTAGATTGTTTCCGTTGTTTCATTGTTGAGTAATACTGTGATAAATGTGTTGAGGCTATGATTCTCTCCAGGAATAGCCAAGGGAAAGCTTCACAGTAGAAACCTGGAAGCAATTACAAAACCTTTTGATCTAAGAGAACTTAAAACTATTGACTGCCTGATGTATATTAGGCACTGTGGTATGTGCTTTGCATGAGTTATATAATCCTCAAGTAATTAGTGAATTAAGTACTGTCATTGTTATACTTACCTGATTGTGTTATAATTATCTATTTATATCCATCTCGTAAGAATTATCTTATTTTTTAATCTTCAGGGTCTACTTTAGTTCCTGGCACATAGTGAGACTCAGTAGCTGTTATCGGTTGAAATAATTGTGTAAAACCTTTGCCTTGGGGAATCCCTGGCCTTACCATTCAAAAGTCTTTCTTCTTTGCTAACTTTGTTTCCTGGGCCATGGTTTACAGATCTCTGAGGTAGGGGATTGGTAGAAGGTAAAACTGATTTCAGGGTTTTATAATGAAAGGTATGCTTTAGACATCTCTGATTTTAAAGTTTGTCCATCTATTTTTGTCAGTTCTCTCTGCCAAAAATGTTCTGCTAAGAGGAAATTCTCGTTGGATCTTTAACTTACCGCCAAAATGAATGTTTATTTGAACTTACTCTCATTCTGTAGCTTTTTTCAGAAAGGAAGAAACTATTCTTAATACTTCTAAGACCACCTAATACCCACAAAGCATTCCAGATATCACTCATCCTTCCCCTCTCTGAATTTCCATAGTACTTGCTAACAGTCTCCTTCATTTTAAACTAGTTTGCTTTTGGCTTTATATTTTGCTATAAACATACCCATTTATTATTATAAATTCTCTATTTCATTTTTTTAAACATAGAAAAATCTATGGTTTCATAAAATTTGAAAACCCTGATTTTTGCATATTTGGAGTATACTTACAGTGTACAAACTTAACATGTAAAAAGATATTGGATAGCTTAAAACACACATGCAGTTTTTTTATGCCCAGGCTGGATAAAGTGTAAACATTTGAAATACCACGTAGTGAGACCAAACTCTTCAGCTGGAAAATGAAGGGAAGCCTGCTTTAAAGTTCTTACCCTCTACTGCTGCATCAGTTGACTGTGAGAAAGGATATCACACTGGGCCATTTGAGGTGCATCAACAACTCACTCTTATTTTGGTGGTTCTCATCTGCCAGAAAAGAATAAGAGTTGTAACATGGAATACAGCTATTTCAAAGGAGTTGAAGAAGATATTATTAATTTATTGTGACCACATGTCAATTCTTGCAGTTATACTTAAGTCTTTGCAATTATACTTAAGCCTTAATGTTAACTTTCCTAAATGTGCCCCCACATCGACTACTTTAATAATGGAATATTTTATTTTGAAAGTTCATACTTTTTATATTTGTGAAAAATACATATATACACACAGAGGAAACTTTTTATTCTGGTATTCTGTAATTTAATAGAATTACTATGATTTTTAATTCAGTATTATGCAACATGTGTATATAACACTTTGCCCTTATAGGAATTTTTAAAGTTTATAATTTGAATTTTATTAAATGAAAGTCCATTTTCTTATTGCTTTACTATAAACAAATGCCTTACTAACATTATTGCTAGTGTTTTTTTTTATTAAACTCAGCTGTTTGTTTCAAGACTAACTTTCCTAACTTTGTAATAGGTTAATGATACATATTTTTCAAACCCGCTGGGAAACTACTTTAAGGTTTATGGTGGTATTTCTTTTTTTTTTTTTGTAATGTGTTAAATTCTGTTAATAAGTATAATAAATTATTTGCTAATTAATTTTGTTTTGAAAGCTGTTACCTGTAAATTATTATTGGAGGTTTACTCTTTCAATTTTAATTGTCTTTACTCCACCTTTAAAGTAAGATTTTAATGTGTTAAATTCTTTTTCCTTTCTTAAGGTATGGCTGATGGCAAGCATTGTACTTTCCCACATCTGCCTGGCAAAACCTTTGTCTATAATGCTTCTGAAGATAGACTGGAGTTGTGTGTGGATGCTGCAGGACATTTTCCCATCGGTCCTGATGTTGAAGATTTAGTTAAAGAGGCTGTAAGTCAGGTTCGAGCAGAGGCTACTACAAGAAGTAGGGAATCAAGCCCCTCACATGGGTTATTAAAACTAGGTAGTGGTGGAGTAGTGAAAAAGAAATCCGAGCAACTTCACAATGTAACGGCCTTTCAGGGGAAAGGGCATTCTCTAGGAACTGCATCCAGTACCCTACACCTTGACCCAAGAGCCAGGGAGACTCCAGTTGTAAGGAAGCATACGACAGGGACAGACTTTAGTAGTAGTTCCATTAAAACAGAGCCTTCTGTATTCACAGCTGCTCCTAGTAACAGTGAGCTTATTCGAATAGCTCCTGGAGTAGTTACAATGAGAGACAGCAGGCAGCTTGATCCTGATATGGTTGAGGCCCAGCGGAAAAAATTGCAGGAAATGGTGTCTTCTATTCAAGCGTCGATGGACAAGCACTTGCGGGATCAAAGTACAGAGCAGTCACCATCTGATCCTCCTCAAAGGAAAGGGGAAGCTGTGAGTTCTTCTGTGAAGTCTGGGAGTCTTCAGACTGGCTTACCTGAATCTTTTCCTCTAACTGGTGACACTGAAAATTTGAATATAGAAACAGCCGATGGCTGTGTGGCAGAGGCACTGGAAGCAGCATTCGCTGCAAGGTCAGAAGCACAAAAGGGAAGTTCCGTGGAGGAGCCCGAAGAGATGGATAGTCAAGATGCTGAGATGACAAACACAACTGAGCCAATGGATCACTCTTGATTTAATTAGAGGCTAATAAAGGCAGAATGTTTATTGTGAATATGTAATATTTGTTGGCTGGGCCACATAACTTGATTAGTCATTAAAAAATCTTGTACGTATATAATTCAAAGATTATATCTTGTTATTCAGTGCATGATAGCAAGTGTGTGATTGGCAATAGCTTTTAATATACTGCTGCCCAGGCTGGCTCTGAATTCCTGTAAAATAGTTACTAGATCTGCTTATATGAGTTACTTCCATATATGTGGTTCATTGGAAGTTGTTTGTAATTTTAATTCCATGAAAGTCTTAATGTTGCAAACATGAAGATTCTCTTGCTATATCTGTTTGATTTCTGAAAAGGCTAGAACTGGGGGAAAATAAGATTTTGCTAATGTTGATGTCATCAGGATAACCATTCCACATACTTATTAGTGTGTCAAAGGATTTATGTAAATTTGAAGGTTATCTGAACTAAATTGTATCTTGAAATTCATAAAGGATATGTTAGACACTGGGATCCTGACATTTCTGTGAACGTAAACACATTCATAGAGATATGCATTCTTGGTGAAAATATCTTGAAAATGTAGTGTAATGATATATAACATTTTGCTGATTTGAGCAAGCTTGGGGGAAAGTATCTATTCTAGAATGATAAAGTCAATGTGATTCAGTAATGTTGCTGTCTGAGCCAACACAGCCAATTGTGTGCTCTGGTGTTGATAATATGTTACCATTATTTTGAATCCTGGCCTGGTCAAGTACCACCAAATTTTTGTTCTTTAATCTTGCAGAAAAGTTGATTGCAAAGTGTGGTAGAAAAATAATTAAAAAAATAATGGTAGCAGTAGTTAATCTCTAATTTTCAGAGTTTGTCAGATTCACAGAGAATTTATAAATAAGAATTTATCTTTATGAATGGGTTACATTGTTCTACAATTTTGATCAATGGTATTTAAGCTTGTATATGCTAAATGTCTTTGAGCCCCTCTGAACCAAAAATGTTTCCTTTTTTTTTCTTAGAATCCATTAGATTTTCTTCATTTGTTAGCTTCACTTAGATTTGGATGCAAATTTGACTGCATCATACCCTGATCAACTGGGCATTTGCTTAAATAGTGTATTCATCAAACCTTTAGTGCCTGTTTCCTCAAGAAGCAGCTTTCATGTTTACTCCTTAAAGAATGTTTATCCTGAGATTGGCATTGCACTATTTTATCCTATTCTGCAAATCTGTATTCTGAAATGTACACGTTAATCCATCTTTTTCCTCTGTTCACTGAAATTAAGTTGAATTTGAATGGATGAAAGACAAAATGTATGTTAATACAATCTCTTATCTAGAGCATTCAAAGCCTGGCTGTCTCTGTTTGCTCGTGTGATAGATGCAGGACCGTTTGCATTTTAAGAAAATGTACATCAGAAAGTAAATTATTGGGTGTTTAAAAATCTCAGCCTATTGACTCATAAGGAGTATAGACAGTACTTGTGTTTCCAAATAAGGGAGGTTTTGGTTTCTTTCTATGAAAGTATCTCTGCCTGAATCCACTTATTAAAGGAACTACTCCATTTTGAATAGGGAAAGAATGGAAACTCTGTAGACATTTTGCAGGTGATAATCTGAGCAAGATAAACATTTGGGTTAGTTTTATCACATTATCACCTGTTTAAAATCACATTTTACTCCATTCTAAATTTACTTTCAAATACCTTTCTCTATGTCTATAAATAGAAGGAACTTTTAGAACTTTTATATTGTGTATTAGTTTTACGTAAAGAACTGTGGCTGCCAAATAGTATTTCCCGTTTAGTTAATGCAGGTGACTTCTCTGTATTAAATTTAAAAATTACAGATATCACTAACCACTATAATTATTTTTGGCTTTTTCAGCCACTGAACACCCCGCCTCCATTTTTTTTTAGTTTAAATACAGGAAAACTGTTTCACAAACAATGCATTGCTTCCAGGTAAACGACATAATCACCTTTTCTTTAACAAATATTTTCTTCACCTGTGGCTCAGTATGTTTGATAGCTGACAAATACATTTTGTAGCATAAAGTAAAAACATCAGCTACACATTTTATCTCCCTATTAAATCTCCCTTTAGTCAAGTTAGAGTGCACTTGTGGACAGTAGAAGGCAGGCTCAATCTCTGACAACAGTATTAATTTCTCTTGCTACGACGGTGCTGTTTAGAAGCTGGTTTAGGTGTGAATATTTTAATAATAGTTTGGGTTCTCCCTTGATAAAGAATAAAAGGCTTGATGCTGAGAATGGTCAGGTTTCTTGACATTATTTTAAATCAACCAAGATATGGTTGCAGGAATTAATGGATTTGAGAAGTGGGCCAGGAATCATCTTCACAAAAAAGTCTTAGAATTTCTTTAAGTTCTAGACTATCATTATTTGTCCTTCCATATGGTTACCATCATCAAATACATAAATTACAGGAATGATTTTTAGAACTACCATTTGTGATTGCCACAATTTTGAGTCTAAACTGGGGATCATAAATTAGTTAAAATATTTTCTTAGCTCTCCATGTAACATAATAACTCTAATTCAGTCCTATAGTTAAATTATATTTGCAGTGTTTAACTGAAAGTTGAAGTGTAACTGTAAAGTTTGTTCTTCAGTAATCCATTTTATAGTTAGTCATACGAAGATTGAATTGATGACCCACATCCCAGGTAGAGTTGAAGATGATGTGTCTCTAGAATACTGATGTGAGAAACTGGTTGAAATTGAAGAAAACAAGACACTGTCAAATATTATGAGCTAGAATATGATGAACACCCAGGGAAGGGTTACTCAGGAACTAAAGAGCAAGTCTAAGGCCCATTTCCCCTCCTTTCACTGTATTTCAGGTATTTTATTGGAAAAGTTAAGCTAAAGACCTGAGACGTTTAACAAGTGCTGTTGACTGTGAAATTTGCTTTAAATCTAATGAGTTTTAGTTTGGTTTTTTGCAATCAAGAGTCTACTGCTTGCAATTAAGATATCAGTCTGAAATGCATCTATGGTTCCCAGCCACACAGGTCCTTATTGCCATTATTTTTAAGAATCTAACTTTATTGGAAATTAGCAGACTTTTGCATATGATCTCTTACCTCAGGGAAGATCACTTGCTAGCAACTCACTACTAATGACAGGTTTTTGAGAACTGTACTGACATCACATGTTAGCTACTAAATGCAGAATTTATAACAGTATTATTTTATGTAGTTACTAACTGGCTGCTAGTGAACATTTCTTTAAAAAATTTAGACCTCACTAATAACTAACCTTTAGGTATGAAATAAACTTGTAATTTCTGTCTTTAATTAAACTTTGGTCAATACAGTGACAATATAAAACATTTATTTCAGAATATCAGTACCATTTTGTTTTTATTTTTCAACAAGAATTTTAATTGGCCCATACATAAAATACCGCACAGCAGAATTTTAAGATTCGTGGTTCTCAGAACAAAGTTTCCATATTAAGATTCTCATAAAAGCTTTTGCAGAACTGAATTAAACTCCACTCATCTTAATATGACTTTAAAATCACCTTTTATAAGAGTAATAGTGAGATACATACTCTAAAGTAAGCTAGGATATGGCTACACCCTACATTTCAAGGTTATCATGTAATTTAACAAAATTGCATAACCTCAGGCTCTTCACAATATAATTTTTCAAACCAGACGTATTCACTTGAAAACACCACAGTAGAATGTTTACTTAACAAAAGGGGAGCTATATTACCAATGTAAGATTTATAGTTAATTGTAAGTTCTGCCATTCTTAATAATTCTTTGGGATGCTAAGTGTTTAAATTCATATCTAATGATACTTAAATCGTGGGAATTTTAACGTTTGTTCCAAAATAGCAGAAATTGTAAAAATTGTGAATTATTGGAGAAAATGCCATTACTTGTATATCTGACATTTAATTTTTTTAAATTATGGAATCTACATGCTTTTGTAGTATAATATTAATATGATTATTCTCTTGTAAAAGAAAAGGAAAACTAGTAAAAAGTTTTAGTTGATGTTATGTGCTTGTGAGTATCAATTACTTAGTATTTGAAATTTTAAGGTATTGCATACTTTCCTTTAGAATGCACAAGTCCCTTCCTGAGCTTTTATGCCTGTGGTAGAGCAATAAAAGCCTGAAAAGGTTGTCAGTATTTTTAGGTTCATTTGACTTTGAGAATTAGTGCCAAGAGCTGGAGGATCTGCTTTTCGGAGGGAAATGTTATTTAGAATATGTAAAAATAAGTGTAATAGTGTAAATATTTAGAAAAAATTAAGTAGCAAGTGCTTTAACTGCTGAATAAAATAGTATAGATGTTCTACCATCCCTAAGGCACTGGCTGTTATCCATTATTTTCTGATTTTGTGATTGCTGTATATATTACACTTGAGTAATAATTGGTAATAGTGTATCATATCTATATAGAGTTCTACAACACACCTCACTGTACAGTATTTGAAAGTTTTATATCAGTAATAAAACTATAATACATACTGATTTCCCCCTCAACTTCTCCATATTAACTTTTTAAACTAATTTTTTATTCTTTAGTTTCCTGGAATCATATCTAATTATTAAAATGCATGAAAATATAGTTCAGTTTTATAAAGGAATTCTCAGTGTAAAAAAGTTTTGTTTTTTTTAAAAGTTCTTTCAGTGGAATATCATATAGGGACAGTGATTTCTCCCCTTAATGCAGATTTCAGTGCAAATGAAATGGATCCAACTAGAAAAGAGCAAGCAAAGTTTCCTTAGACATATACATAATTGGGTCATGTGATGCTTACTGATTAATTCCTTACATGATTAATAAATCACATGATTTAACAAATCACATTTGTTAAAGATGTTCTAATAAAGAGAGAACTTGTTTTTGTGTTTTTTAATGCTAGAGATAATGAAGGAAAATATGGAAAGTAGTATTAAATAACACTTGTATAGCTTACCAACCAACACAGCTGATACTTTAAATTTTAAGGTGTATGCTTAGCGCGCATTCTGCTAGACTGTTCAGTAGTCAGTGAATAGCCTTATGGGTTTGAGCCCTGGCAGCTCTACTCTGTGACCCTTGTGCTTCAGTTTCATCTCTGGGAGGAGGATAACAACATCTGCTCCTGGCGTTTTTGTGAGGATAAAACCGGTGGACACATATCAGATGATTAGAACAGTGCTTGACTTATAGTAAGGGCTTCCCTGGTGGCTCAGCTGGTAAAGAATCTGCCTGCAATGTGGGAGACCTGGGTTTGATCCCTGGGTTGGGAAGATCCCCTGGAGAAGGAAACGGCTACCCACTCCAGTATTCTGGCCTGGAGAATTCCAAGGGCTGTATAGTCCATGCGGTTGAAGAGGGGCACGACTGAGTGACTCACAGACATATAGTAAACTGTAAAATGTTTGCTATTACTGTTATTTATTCATCAATGTAACTCAAGAACTCAGTTGCCATTTAAATGGGGTAAATCATACCTAGGGCTTCCCTGGTGGCTCAGATAGTAAAGAGTCTGCCTGCAATTCGGAAGACCCGAGTTTGATCCCTGGGTTGGGAAGATCTCCTGGAGAAGGAAATAGCAACCCACTCCAGTACTCTTGCCTGGAAAATGCCATGGACAGCAGAGCCTGGTAGGCTACAGTCGATGGGGTCACAAAAGAGGCGGACAAGACAGTGAATTCACTTTCACTTTCAGAGCATAACATTATGTTAAACCTTCCTTTATTTGTGGTATATAATTAATGAGCTAAAAACTGAATGGTTGTGTGTTCCAGTTTTTAGGCAAGAGCTTTATGACCACACCAACATTGGAAATCTGAACTGACAGTCTGTGCTCTGTGACTAACACATTCTGACCTAAGGCGAGTCATGGAGCCTCTGAAGACCTCCATTTCTACTACAAGCTGTTAACAGTTGTTACTGTCTTGTTCTGGTGACTGGGTCATCGTCTCACTCGCTGACAGCGTGTGCTGATGACACAAATGACTTGGGTGTGAGCCCATCCCTTCCAAAGTTTCAAGCAAAAGGGAGTAATGATGTCAAATCCTATAGAAAGTGCAGGCAAAACCGATTTCTTCCTTCAAGTGTCCATTGGTTCTAATAGGGGTTGGTGACTTTTACAGCCACAATTTCAATGGTGTGATGGTGGTAAAGGTTAGATTGTGAAAAGACTTAAGACTTAATTGGGTAGTGAAGTCAAAACACCTTTTAAGAAATATGAGCTTCCCATCCCACCACAAAATGTTTGACTGAAAGAACAAAATACTGCAGATACAGAGAGGAATATGAATGGATTTCAGATAATATTTAGATCAATATTTTCAGCCCTCCTGGAGCCAGTACCCCCTTTTTATAATAATATATTCTAGTCCTTATATCCTATTGAAATTCAGATAATTTAAAAAGCCAATTGAATGCTCTACCTATAATATGAGAAACAGAAGAGATTTATAATAAAATCTCTCTGAAGCACAACTAACCCAACTGATATATATGTAGACAATAGCTGCAAATAGATATCGGTGGGCTGTATTAGTGTCTTAAAATCTTGAGTGTCTTAATACCTTCATTGGTGTGATTTTCTAAAATAGGCCAACAACTCTTAAGTCTGAATAAAGTAAAATACAGTCTTGCCCTGGTTTACATAGTAGTTGTGCTTCTGGATATAGTCGGTATATTTTTAAAGAGTGCAAAATCCCCTGATACTTTGAATACTTGTGTTTATAAGTAAAAAGGAGTTGGTTCCAGGCTTAAATAATTATCAGGTTTTTCACTTAACTGCCTGTTTGAACTTTGACTGGAACTCAACATAATTTTTCCTTGTGCACTGTCTCATTTTTCTGTTTCTAGGCCTGGCAGTCTGAATGGCAGTAATGACCTTCAATCACCACAAATTTCCAAAATTTTCTAAATTCACTTCCTTTTGAGAAGTACCCGCTCCCTTATCTTGGATTCCTAACTTTTATTTAAAAACCTCAGCTAGTAGGCTCATTTGCTGTAAGTAAGGGCTAAAATTTACACACTGTGAAAGATTACTTTTTGAAGAGAAAGCACTATTTTTATTATACTGGGTCAAAAATGTTGACAATTTCAGAGCAGGTAGTTTCCTATTTCTCTTATTGTATTACTGCTGCTGTAACACATCACCACAAATTTAGTGGCTTAAAACAATACAAATTTATTATTCTAAGGTTCTGGAGATCAGAGGTACAGACAGCATGTCCCTGGACTAAGATCAAGGTGTCAGCGGGCTGTGTTCCTTTCTGGAGATTTGAGGAGAATCTGTTTCCCTGACTTTCTAGTTCCTAGAAGCTGTCTGCATTCCTGGGCTCATGACCCTTTTCTTCATTTTTAAAGCTAACAGCATAACATCTTCAATTTCTCAGACTCTTCTGCTTACCTCCTCCACTCTTAAAGGACATTTGTGATTACACTGGGTCCATGTAGATATTCCAAACTCTGTCAAGATCTTTAATTACATCTGCAAAGTCTCTTTTGCCATTAAGGTAATATGATCACAGGTTCTGGGAGTTAGGAAGTGGACATATTTGGGGGGTGCAGTTCAGTTCAGTCGCTCAGTCATGTCCGACTCTCTGCGACCCCATGAACCGCAGCATGCCAGGCCTCCCTATCCACCACCAACTCCCAGAGTCCACCCAAACCCATGTCCATTGAGTTGGTGATGCCTTCCAACCATCTCATCCTCTGTCGTCCCCTTCTCCTTCCGCCCTCAATCTTTCCCAGCATCAGGATCTTTTCAAATGAGTCAGCTCTTCGCATCAGGTGGCCAAAGTATTGGAGTTTCAGCTTCAACATCAGTCCTTCCAATGAACACCCAGGACTGATCTCCTTTAGGATGGACTGGTTGGATCTCCTTGCAGTTCAAGGGACTCTCAAGAGTCTTCTCCAACACAACAGTTCAAAAGCATCAATTCTTCGGGGGGTGGGGGGGGGCATTATTCTATCTACCAGAAAAGGATAGAAGCAATGAATATGGAGTTGAAGCTGGGATACTTTAAAATATTTTTTTTCTTATAGTATTTCTTTCTTGCAGTTCAACCACCCTTATTTTTTGCCTTTAAAAGCCAAACTAAGAATTCTCTAGCTGCTTATGTTTGGATGGTTTCTATTTATAACTTCCATTAAATTTAAAATAGCACCCTAAATGTACAGTAGAGATTTGTTATGTAAATGTAAAGTGGGGAGATAGACATTGTACAGAATATATTTACATATTAAAAACAAATTTATTTTTAAAAATATTTGGTTGTACCAGGTCTTAAGTTGCTGTAAATGGATTCTTAGTTGTGGCATGTGGGATCTAGTTTCCTGAGCAGGGATCAAACCTAGGCCCCTGCATTAGGAATACATAGTATTAGCCACTGGACCACCAGGGAAGTCCCTCAAAATAGAATTCTAAACCTGATTTGGTTTTCATATTGAATACATAATATATGGTTTCATTATTCTGCCAAAGCTTGCTTATTTGGCATTATCAATACTGGAACAAGTTTTATATTCCATATATGTTTTATTTCTTTCTAGGATTTTCAGCAATTTTTAGAGTTTATCATAAAGTAATTTTTTAATTAAAAAAGAAACATGGAATTTATGATTAAAAGCAAAGTCAAATCATACAAGAGTATATGTGGTAAAAAGTTAAAGCCTGTTCTGTTCCCGCCTCATTCCTCTCTGCAAAATAAAACACTGTTCAACAGTTTGGAGTGATTTCCATAGAGCTCCAGAGATTGCCTTCTAGACTATTAGCACATCTTCACATATACACTCCCCTGAGTTTTTGTTACGTAAATGACATCACACAAATTATACAGTTCTGCTATTTCTTTGCACTATATCACACTGTCTCTACACCTACTCTATACTTATAGTTGAATGCCCATAGATATTAAGGTAGTAGAGTGATTTAGAGTTTGGGTTCTAATTTAAATCTTGGTTCTGTCAAGGTATGTCCCTGACAAATTAACCTTTTGGTACCTGATTTTCCTCATTTATAAAGTGGATGAAAATAACAGTAACTATCTCATAGGGTTGTTACGATTATAGCAATTGTGGATGTGACCTAAGACTAAGGCATGTGAAGCACCAAGGAGGGCCTAGTAGTGTAAGAGCCGTTTAATGGCATTGCCTTAATATTATACTATTTTTTACTGGCTATACAATTTTTTTTTTCCCTGCTGATGAACCATTTAAACTAGTCTAAAAATGTGAATGCTTCCAAACTGGGGTTCTAATGGAATATACTACTATTAGCATTGAAGCTCATCTTTTTTGCTTGTATTGAATTGTATTTCTAAAGCTAAATTTTTGTCACAGGCTGTGCACACTTTTATGGCTTTTGCTCTGTATTGCTTTCCAAAAGGATTACACCAGTTTCAATACTAACATCAAAGATTTATTCAGACTTTGTTGGCAGGATTTAGAAAAATTTTGCTACCTTAGTAGTCATAAAATGGTATTTCAAATCTGGTTTAATTTGTACTTTTTGCATCCCTGTAAGCAGATCCAACCAGTCCATCCTAAAGGAGATCAGTCCTGGGTGTTCACTGGAAGGACTGTTGTTGAAGCTGAAACTCCAATACTTTGGCCACCTGATGTGAAGAGCTGACTCATATGAAAAGACCCTGGTGCTGGGAAAGATTGAGGGCAGGAGGAGAAGGGGACAACAGAGGATGAGATGGTTGGATGACATCACCGACTCGATGGATATGGGTTTTGGTGGACTCTGGGAGTTGGTGATGGACAGGGAGGCCTGGCATGCTGCGGTTCATGGGGTCGCAGAGAGTCGGACACGACTGAGCGACTGAACTGAACTAAGCATATTTACTTATGTACTTACTTTTTTTTTTCCATTCATTTTGCAGTTATATTGTGCATCTGAGTGCATCACTATTCTAGGGGCTGGACAATCTAACAATAGATAGACAAAAATCTAATCATGGAAATGGTTTATACAGCTCTACTGAAACTACAGTGTATTAGGTACTATATTAAACCAGCGTAAGCTTTTCACACTAACACTGGCAAATCTTTGGAGTACTTGGCCTTTCTAGGATAAGAAGCTGGTACAGTCATCTGAAAGATAAGCATGGTGTACCTTCTGCTCATTTATTTACTATTAGTAATAATGAGGTGATTTATTTAAAGATTTGGAGTGAGAAAGTAAATCAGTACATAATTAAAACTCATTTTTATAGTTACAAATGAGTTTTTAAAACTAAGACAGTTTTCAAGGAAATTTCCAGCACTCGTCCCCAGCCTTTGCCCCTGTTTGGTATTTTCCCCTATATTTCTGTGGAAAGACTTGGGAAGCATTTACAGACTATTCAAAATGAACCCCTGGGGTGCTGAGGAGTACATGTATGACAATGTTCCTTGTGTTTTCAGCTTTTGGTGATTACAAATAAAGCCACTGTAAACATCTGTTTTCCAAAGTGGCTGTTTCATTTGCCTGCCTATCAGCAATGTATGAAAGTTATATTTGCTTGGCCTCTTCATTTCCACCAACACTAGTACAGTATTCCCCCTCCCATTCTAAAAGCTATTCAGTGGTACCTCCAGAGCTTTTACTTTGCATTTGTCTAATGATTAATGATGTGGAGCACCTACATGCTACTTATTTGTCATTTGTATATCTTTTTTGGTGAAGTGTCTGCCCTAATCTTTTGCCCATTTTTTATTGCTTTTCTCATTATTTAGTTTTGAGAAATAAAATTTATTTATTAAAGATATGTTTTGATTTAAAAAAAAAAAACACCAAGTCACAGGTTATGGTATCTTTGAGTATGTGTACTCAAATAACAATGAACCACTTGCCCACATTTTGGTTTTTTGTAAGTAATTTAAATGAATCTGCAATGTTATCTTTCTGAGGAATTATATTTTTCTCTATCTCTAAAATGAAAAGAATTTGCTTTGCTGTCAAAATCTAAAATCACTCTCTTCAAGCTCTAAAATAGTATTCTGTATAAAACCGACTACAGCCTAAAATATAGCAGAAACTTTGCTTCTTGTTAGGATGTAAATAAGCGGAGTAATGCATGGCCCAAGAGTAAAGAAAACATTGTTTTCAAAAGACATTACTTTCTAAATTAGGTTTTCTTTTTTAAGTGAACTAGCGACATAGTAAGGAATGATTTGAAAGAAAGGCTGTTTAACCTTAGCAGAATCCATACCTTGAGAAAAAGGAACTATAAAAAGGCAGGTGTTTTAAGTTTTGAAAGTAGTGCATGCAAGCTCTTCTTAGTACACATTTGCACCTGCATCTCTGATTTGCAAAAACTGATGCGTAAAATTTCAAAATAGCAAAATATAAGTCTGTTACAATATTAACGTGGTTTCGTGCTCTATGCAGTAGAGCATGTTACCTTGCAAATTTGCATCCTTTACCATTTCTAATCGTTACTGTAGTTAATCTACTTTCATGCTGCTTGAACTGAGCATTTCGTAGGTATTAGACTTGAAACCTCTAGAGTAGTTGTAACTGCTAGAAGGTCCTGGAGTGCGGTTCCCCCCTTCCTCCCGTCTCTCTTGCGAGAAAAGGTCACCTTCTACCGTTGACTACTCATTTATCTGGGCGAAATTCCCAGTCCGCTCCTGTCTTTCTGCATTCTCCTTCTGGACCAGGGCTCCTTCACCGAGCGCAGCAGTTATTTCCCGAAGAGTCGGATAGGAGATTAAACACTTTGAAGGCCAGCTGTAGACCCGGATTATTTCCCTTTCCCGTTCCATGTGTCCAACTAAAAACTTTTTCATCTGTCACACTCCTGCTCCTTCCCGCTACAGAGTCGTCGCTAGATCAGTAGTTATGATGTCTGGAAAAAAGAGAAAAAACACTCGCATTTTTGCTTAAACAATAACGGCCACGCAAATTTTATGGTTAGGTTTGCCTCAAATCCAAAGACTGAGCCTCCCAACTAGTGAGGAGGGATGCCCCCGAGAACTGAGGCGCTGTGGCCGAGAGAAGGCTGCGGTGGACGGGACAGCTCAACCCCCAGAGACACCCTCCGCGCTCCGGGAGAAGCTTGGACTCTAGCCGCCGCTTCCGGACACGCCCCTCGGAGAGTCTGGAACTCACTTTCCCAGCAGGCCCCGCGCGGCCCTTGGCGCCCCGCCCCCTCGGGTGTGGCGCTCGGGGCGCTCCGGGTCCTGTCACAGCAAGACCTGTGAGCCGGGCCTGTGGCCACACCCCCTGGCTCCCAGCTCCTTCCCGGACTCCCGCGAGTTCCAGTCCCGGCTTCCAGCTCCCCAGCCCCGCCCTCAGTCGCGCGCGCTCTCCCCACCCCGCCCTCGTACCCCCGCGTGCGGCCGCCACAGCCAATGAGGTTTGGGGCCGCGTGCGCAGATTCAAACGGCGGCTCTTGAGGGAGGCTGGGCGCGAGATTCGGCGGTGCGGACAAAACCCTGCAGGAGGCTACGAGCCCTGCAGAGCTGCCCGCTGCGGGGAGAGGGCGGGGGTCGGCGCCCGCGGCAGAGCCGCGCAGGGACCGAGGCGAGGAGGCTAAGAGGCGGCGGAAGGGCCAGGAGAGAGAGGGAGCGCGCCTGCTGACATGTTGGGGGCACCCCTGACCGGGCCGGGCCGGGGCTAAGGAGCGGTGCCGCGGGCCGGGGGCGGGTCGCGGTCCGCCCCTGCCTCCCTCCGTCCTGCCCTGCCGGGGACCTGCGTTCCGCACTCGGTCGGCCTCGGAGCGGGAGCGAGGGAAGCGGCGGGGGAGGGTCGGGGAGAAGGAGCATTCGCCCGAGGCTGGAGGAGGCTGACCCGCGTCCCCGCCCAGCCCGCGCCTATGCGGTACTTGAAGGATGGCGAAGAGGTCGCGCAGGTGGGTGACATCCCTTTCGCCCAGGCCTTTGGGCACAGCCTCGGCCCAGATTCCCTTTCCATTCCCGCTGAGTTTTCCCCCCGCGCCTACCCGGGCCCTCCAAGGCCGGGGCAGAAGTTTTCCTTCCCGCTGCCCTACAGCCGCCTCGGCCCACTGGCCAGAGCGCAGCCGTGACGTGTGGAGAGTTGGGGACCAGGGCATTTCGGACTCAGAAAGTGAGTAACAGATGCCCTGGCGACTCCTTGGAGTCGATTCTCCCCACAGCGCACGTCCAGCCTCCCACTGTCCCACAGCCACTTCTTGGGATTTGTTGGCAGGTAAGTCGGTGCGCTTTCAGGGAATACGCTCCGCACCGGAAGGTGGTGGTGTCCTGCCCGGGCCTGAAAATGCTGTTCTTAGGACCTCTCTCTCTGAATTCCTGAGCCAGTTACAAACAAGGGGCTCTGTGATACACGTGGGTTGGGGACCCCTCTGCTACCCTGAAAGATGTGGAAGTCCTCTGAGGAATAGCTGAGGAGAGAGTACTTTTTTTGATGTTTACTGTGATTACCATACCCATGGTCTCAGTTTCCTTCTACTGGGAAGATGTCACACTGTTAACACCAGTAGCTTGATCTTAAAATAAAACAATGTGTTTGATTCGCTTAATATTTTGTGTGTCCGTTGGACTCTGACTGTACCTGAGGGTTGCATAGAGGTAGGGCATTTCTTTGGTGGTGGTGGTTTTTGGAAAACTTGCTAGGGTGAATTTATGCATTTCGGTTTATTTAAAGGTCACTCTAGTAGCTACTCCTAAACTGAGTGTGTAGGAATCACTCATATGACAAAAAACACTAGAGTGTCTTTTAGTTGTCAGTATTATTCAATAAATATGAAAAGTTGTTTGACAGAGTTTCCAAATGGTTTTATTTATCTGGATCCACAACTTCAAAGTCTCAATTAGAGGTGTATTTCCCAAGTTGAAATTTAGTAGTAACTTCATTCATTGCAGATGTCTGTTAAAAATTGTCAACAATCAGTCACACCATAGTATTTGTTGCGCTATTCATTTATTAAGCATCTGCTATATGTAAGGTATTTTTGCAGAAATCAGCATGGAATGTAATTAAGTCCCTGTTAGATTATTATTTTGTACCAACTACAGGATAGATCAAACTTTTGAAGTGGAACAAATACACACACACACTTGAAGAGGATTTTCAACCTAGGCACTGTTAATATTTGGGATCAGTTAATTCTTTGTATTGGGAAGGCAGTGGTGGGGTCAGTGGGGAGTGCTGTCCTGTGCGTTGTAGAATGTATCGCAGCATCCCTGGCCTCTGTCCCATGGATGCCAGTAACACCTCACTTCCCCAGGTGTGACAATCAAAAACATGTCTTCAGACATTACCACCAAATGTCTGTTGGGGGGCAAAATCACCCAGGTGAGAATTACTGCTCTAGAACATCAAGGACCTGACTTGTCCGTCTTCAGAAAAGATAGATATTAAAAGCTCCTGTAACTATAATTACTGAGGTATTGATTTAGGCCTTTTCTTTTGAATTTTTAAACATCCTTCTTTAAGCAAGATGACAGATGAATATTGTCAACTCGGTAACAGGAGTTTGTATTCAGTGTGCGGCATTATCTACTTGTCCGTATTGATGTTAATCTTATTTGAAACAGTTTCTTGGCTAATGCTGTCATCAACAGTTAGTTATGGTTAGACATGGATGCTTGAATGTCAGAAACCTGCCTTCTTCAGTTAGTTTTTCGTCCATAATTTGTGTATGCTTCATAATAATAGGCTAAGAAGAAAGTGATTTCATGATTAATTTGCTAATGTAAGTTATTTTTATTGACAATATTGTGAGCTTTGAGATCTAAATATTAATGGTACTATTGACTTTTATTCCTGTCAGCTGTATAAATTAATTGAAATTATTATAGAATGATTGAAAGAGTCATAAGTCTGGAGTAATTAAATGTAGTGAAACTATACTCCCTATGTGAATATATGGGTAGATGTGAGAAACTGTCATCTCTGAATGGTGTATTTCTTAGGGTCTTCATCCTTGAATGTGTTTTGTTCTATAAATTCTATTTCTTGTATATGTAAATATGACTTATTTGCCCTAGAAAATAATAGAATATGAAATGTTTTGAAGGATAAATAATCTTTATTCAGCAAAGCCTAGTCTCATGCCTTTAACTAAGCATCTTACTAATAAATATGAATCTAATTTATAGTTGAATGAGAAAGGACATGAGTCAGTCACTTTGAAGTCTCCACTATACAACCATTGAACTGTTTGACTGAAAACTCTATACTTTGCTGTATAAAAGTTTTGCATAAGACTACAGGCATAAATCCTGTAATAACCCTTCCTGTATGATCTGAAAAAAAAAAAAGTAAAAAAACTGTTACCTCAGGGAGAAACAGCTGAGGATATTAGCTCTTTTGATCATTGTTTAAGATAGCTGTAGTATCTCTGACCTGGATTTACATAGAGGAAAAAGTTTATTTAGTGTTGTGACTTTAAATAGTTTTAGGTCCCATTGGGGGACCTAATTTATGTCCCATTTTAATGACATAATTTACAGGCAGTACTAAAATTGGTATATATGTTATTAATGTGTACTTGATATTTAACCATACTTATGTATTACGTAAGTAATTTTAGATTTTAAAAGCCAGTTCCACTCTTAAAAATTAGCTTTAAAAAATGTCATTTAGAAGCTAGAAGATGTATTTATGTAGTAACAGATTCAGGTATTTACCCTTGAGATGACTGGCAACTACATTAAACTGGAAAGACAAAAGCCAACTCTTGAATTAGAATATGTTTTTCCATGGAGTATGTGTGTGCATAGGAAGCAATTTTACTGTGTTGCTTCTAGTGAGATGGGTGTCGTGGGTGAAAGAATACTGGAATATGAGAACTGATATGTTTAATCAACTTTGTAATTAGCAGTATTATTTGGAGAAAGCAAGTAAACTCTATATCCCAGTTTTTTGTCTCTTAATATAAAAAGTTTGGATTTTGTGGTCTATAAGTCTTTTAATATATTTCCTATTTTGAACTCTTTGTAATCACCTTTCCTCATTTAAAAATATACACATACTAATGGAATAAAATAGAAATGTTCTCACATTGTTTTTGTTTACGGATCTCTAGGTAGATCTCTCTTCAGTATGTATTTCATTATTGCTATTCAGGTCAGATGAAGTCCAATTTGTCTTACGAGGTTGCAGTCCAGATTTGAAAGTAAGATATTCATGTATGCAGTACATCATGTTAACCACTGGGTGGCCTGATTTCACTTTATTAAATCAAGCTGGTAAATTTTCATGCCTTGAATTTGATTGAACTTAAAAAAATGCAAATGCACAGTTATTCTGTCAAGACAGTATAATAAAGATGTATTTTTTGATTATAATAAAAATATTTAGGCTTGATGCAGTTTAATTTAAAATAGTGTCAAGTTGAAGTGGTTTTGCTAGAACAAATTTTATAGAACTACTGATAATTCTCTAATTTCAAATCTGTAGTTTCTATTCAAATAAAATAAATTTTAAACAATTTCAAATTCTTTGGCACACCTCATTTTAATCTTTTCAGGTGGAATTATTGATGTCCTTTAAAATTGAACTTCTCTTGAATGTTTTATCTTGATATTGCCAAGTGTGAATAGTTTTTGTATTATTTCACAGGGAAAGTTCTGAGTATCACATCCTATTAGCTTAACCCCAGTGTAGAATTACTTTTAAACAATTTTCCTGGTCTATTGAGTCATAATATTTGTGTGTGTGTGTGTGTGTGTGTGTGTGTGTGTGCGTGTGCTTCCTTTTGTTGTTTCTTAGTTACCCTAATTGCTTTGTTCATAATCTACAAAAGTTTTTGAACATAATACTTAGGTTATATATTAGACAGTTACAGAATAAATATTTTCTTTGACTTAAAAAATAAAACTGACAGAATGATTCTGGAAACCAATTCTTGGAGAGAGATTCAGAGACCAAATTCCTCTTCTATTTTTGCCTTGTGACTGGAGAAATAATTTCACCTATTTTTACTGTCTTCTAGATTAGTCACTCTAGGCTAGAAATGGTTTATCTATTTATAGATAGATAGTAGAAAGTTGACTTTATTTAGCTATTAGATATTGCCAGCATTGATTGCTACAATACAGAAATACTAAAAAATGAAATAAAAAGCAGAAAAATAAGGCAAATAAAGCAAATGAAATATGATTTGTTTTGGTGGTGTCTAATGTTTTGATGGTGTCTAACCATTATTAAGGCTTCCCTGATAGGCTCAGTTAGTAAAGAGTCCACCAGCAAGGAACCTGGGTTGGGAAGATCCCCTGGAGAAGGTAAGGGCTACCCACTCCAGTATTCTGGCCTGGAGAATTCCAGGGACTGTATAGTCCATGGTGTTGCAAAGAGTCGGACACAACTGAGTGACTTTGACTTCACTTCACTTCAACAATTATTAAGCAATGAAACTTTTTCACTGTTAAGTGGTAAAAGTAGAACATTGGTGAGGTTATTCGTTGGTTTTATCCCTTCCCATTTTTCTTTGCAAAGCATAGGCATCCTTAGGCATCTTTATGTTGTTCAGTTCAGTTCAGTCGCTCAGTTGTGGCTGGCTCTTTGTGACCCCATGAACCGCAGCATGCCAGGCCTCCGTGTCCATCACCAACTCCCAGAGTCCACCAAAACCCATGTCCATTGTGTTGGTGATGCCATCCAACCATCTCACCCTCTGTCATCCCCTTCTCCTCCTGCCCTCAATCTTTCCCAGCATCAGGGTCTTTTCAGATGAGTCAGCTCTTTGCATTAGGTGGCCAAAGTATTGGAGTTTCAGCTTCAACATCAGTCCTTCCAATGAACACCCAGGACTGATCTCCTTTAGGATGGACTGGTTGGATCTCCTTGCAGTCCTAGGGACTCTCAAGAGTCTTCTCCAGCACCACAGTTGAAAAGCATCAATTCTTTGGCGCTCAGCTTTCTTTATAGTCCAACTCTCACATCCATATGTGACCACTGGAAAAACCATAGCCTTGACTAGACTAACCTTTGTTGACACAGTGATGTCTCTGCTTTTTAATATGCTGTCTAGGTTAGCTATAACTTTCCTTCCAAGGAGTAGCTAGTGATAATTTTCTAGGATCTTTTCTGTCACGCTTACTTGAAAGTTTTATCATCCTTTTAACAATTACATAAATAATACAGAAATAACTTAATGCTCGCACCAAGAAGTAGTTAGGTAGATAGATTCTAGGAAAGTCCCAGTGGTAGAGAGATGGATTCTAAGAATTCTGCTTTAATCCTCCCTCACACTCAACCACTCAAAAAACCCAGCTTCCTGAACATGATGGCCATGCTCTTGCAAAACAGATAATGAAACCTCTTGTAGAAATAGAAATTTCTCACAAATCAAGTATGTGGTTAAAAAATAAGGCAGATTTTTAAAGTTAAAATGAACACGTTTTCAGGAAGATCATTCCTTGGAAACTAGTCTTTTGACCAAAACAACATTTCTGGACACATTATCTTTAAAATGTTTTGATAAGAAACTTATGGTGAATTTTGTACAGATTAATGTAGGTATTTCTGTGAATAATCAAAGTTTATATGAACGAGTCCCCAAATTTAAAGTTATTTTCAAATAACCTAATTTTTAAAGCATAATTTTAAAATATGCTGTTGGGGAAGCTGTTGGGGTGTGAGAAAAGGGAATAAAAGAGGTAACCTGTAAAAACCATAACTGACGGCTGTTTGAGAAGGCTGGAAGTGTTAATGTTGCGGGGAACAGTTGTAGGAAAGGTTAGGCTGTATTGGTAGATACCTCAAAGAACACCTTCTGTACTGAATATTTTCTTTACATTTGTTTCAGCAGGTTTATGCTTAAAATTCTACCACTTGGCGGTGCATTTGGATTTTGAAAGTTCTTTTTATGGGAGTATTTTTCACCTCCTCTTGGAGGTATTTTAATTTGTTTAACAAAAAAGTTGTTTTTTTTCTCATATCAATTTGAGATCATCTATATTGAGGGAGGTGGAAGTTTTGATTAGGTTGGGAAAGAGTGAGGTAATTTTGGAATACAGAATAATTGGAGGAGGTGAAAGAGTAAGTAAGATCGTTCAGTAATTATACACACATTTGAATGGTCAAGTCCTGGGCTTGGTGCAGAGAGGTGAACGTATTAGACATGGTCTTTGCACTCCTGAGTTGTTTGGTTGGGAAGCATAGATGCCATGAGTGCATGTAGTGGACAGTAAGCTTTGGTGTGGCGTTTTATCAGGTTTAATAGCTGCCTTAGAAATTTTGATGTCATTGCATCTTGAACCGTCTCCAACTTAGCAATTTAATCATAGTTAATCAGGTGATATTTCTGATAGCTGAAGATGGCTGCAAATAACAGGTATTTCTTTAATTAAACCTGTGCTTTTATTTTCAGCATAGTTTATCAAAACAATCATATATTGGAAATGAAGGACTGGCAGATGATTAAATAGACATTGGCTTTAGGGGAGAAAGCGGTGGAATACTGAAGTGCATTGAGCTAGAGAAGCAGTTAGGTGTCATAGATAGTTGGGTGGGGGATTTTGGTGTCGTCAGATAATAATTTTTGGTCAGATGGAATTGACAAATCAAGGAAATTAGAAGTTCCTGCAAAGGCTCTGTAAATAATATATATTAAATCTAGGCCTTCATTTTCCACAATGTCTGTTACTCAGAAAGGTTAAATAAATATTAGCTCGTTATTTTCAGATGTTCATATCTTGATTCAGTCCACTGACTACTCAGAATTCTCTAATTCAGTTTATCGTTAAGACCTGCTCTCTTTTCTAGGGTTTTGTGCTCTCGTGGCTTTAACTTTTGTCTGTGTGCTAGTGATTGCCAAAACTAAGTCTCCCCTAGACCTAGAGATGAGCAGAAGATCCACATGCCCAGTTGTCTTCAAGATCTGCTCTGCCCAATAGGAGAGCCACTGGTCACATGTGGCTGTTGAGCTCTTCATGTATGACTAGTCTGAATTGCTGTGTACTTTTTATTTTATTACCTCTAAAAAATTTTATTTTTATTTTTCTGGTTAGCTGTGTCTGCAGCTAGGAATTTACTTTGTTGCTCCCGGGCTGTTTCTATCAGCGTCATCTTCTTGTTATTTTTCTCTTTTGCCTTTGGCTCTCTTTTCTCCTGGACGATGCCATGCCAGATTTCAAAGACTTAAGTAAGAAGAAAAGAATGTAAAACATTTGTGATTATGTTGATTACATGTTGAATCGATCACTTAAAAATAGATTTGGTTAAATATTATTTATTATTAAAATTAATTTCACCTGTTTTTTAAACTGTGGTTGCTAATAAATTACTTAGGTGGCTTGCATTATGTTTCTACTGGACAATGCTTTGTAGTTATATCTAGTATCCACCTGTGTATTTCTCAGGTACCTTGAAATCAGTCCAGGCTACTTACTATCCTCATTCCCAAAGTTCTTTCTCTCCTTCTATTCCTTATCTCAGCGGATAGCTCTGTTTCCAAAGCCAGAAATTTTGGAGTTGTCCTTGAATCTTCTTTCCATGTCTCTCATTCATGAGTTGAACAAAATCCTTTTGTTTCTACTTTTTTTTCAGTTTTGTGTGTGTCTTTCTGTTGCTACTGTCATGACTTTAGTTGATTTATTCTTTTATGGTTTCTCAATTTTTGTCCATTTAGATCTCTTCTACTCAAGGATATTAATAGGGCTTCCCTGGTAGTTCCAACGGTAAAGATTCTGCCTGCAATGCAGGAGACCCGGGTTTGATCCCTGGATCAGAAAGATCCCCTGGGGAAGGAAATGGCAACCCACTCCAGTATTCTTGCCTGGAGAATTCATGGACAAAGGGGCCTGCCAGGCTACAATCCATTGGGTTGCAAAGAGTTGGACAGGACTGAGCAGTTAACACTTTCACTTTCACCGTAATAGGTACTGTTATGCTTTCATTTTTAAAAGTGTAGAATATTTGCTTCATCTGAATCTTTTTATTTCTTTTTTTTTTGAATTCTTTTATTTTAAAGTAGGACTTTAGCTTTATTTTTTAAAATAACTACCCACTGTCTTACCGTTTGTTGAAAAGTCCCATCTTTACCACACTGATTGATATTATAATTGATGAAATTCCCATGTGAGTTTTTTTTCTGAATATTCTATTCTGTTCCATTGATTTGAGTATTATTGTTTCTCTGCAGTATTTTCTGGTATTTGGTAGTGCTAATTCTCTCTCTCTCTCTTTTTAGAGTTTTTCTGGGTATTACTGCTTATTTGTTTTTCTATATGAACTATAGAATCAGCTTGTCTAAGTTCCTCTGAAAATCTATTGGTATTTTTATTCGTTTAATTTAAATTTATGAATTAATTTACAGAGAATGGACATCTGTAATATTGTTTTCATGCCCAAGAATGTGGTCTGATTGTTTTTTCATTTGTTCTTCTGTGTCTCCTGATAGTGTTTTGTAGTTTACTATATTTTGATCTTGTATATTCAAATTATTTCTACATATTTTAACTTTTTTGTTGTTGGTGTTGTAAATGGCTCATTTCTTACATTATGTCTTTTAACTGACTGTGTATTGTATTTTACCATTATCATTGCCAGGTCCTAATAATTTCTTACTTGGATTCTTGTGAAAGATTACTTCCATCTTGTGAAAGATCTTCCTCCATCTCTCCACATTCCTGCCAGTGTTTTTTTTCTGAAACACAAGATATTTGCCTTTTACTCCTTTACTTAAATTCCTTTAACTCTGTAGGGTAAAGATCAGATTAAGAATAAAGGCCAAACTCCTTAGCATGACGTAAAGGTTATCACTTGGCCCTTGCTGACATATCTAGCTTCATTCCTGTAGTATCAGTAAGCACTATAGCTCCTGTCCATTATGTGGCTGTTAATATTTTTATACTTTGAATAATCTCATTGGACATATGTCTGCTAGTCTGAGTGACTTATTTAGTTGTAACTATGTGTTCAGATCGGGTGATTGAATTCACATATTTAAATAAAATTCTTGATTTCAAATTGTGTTGTTTTCAGTGAGGATGAGGATGATGACCTTCAGTATGCTGATCATGATTATGAAGTACCACAACAAAAAGGGTTGAAGAAACTCTGGAACAGAGTAAAATGGACAAGAGACGAGGTGATTATGTGTAATAAGGTGTACTAATTCCATACTTGTATTTGTTGAGTAATAAGATATTCATTAAAGATACTTAAAAACACAACATGAGAAAAGTTATCCTTCAACTAACATGCACATTTTTCTTTTTCAACCATACATGAAGAGAGGGTTGATGTTGAGACTGACAGAATCAGTTCAGTAAATGGGAGAACATGTGTGATAATGGCTTCAGTGCTTCTAAAAATGGCCACCAGATATGACATGAAAGAATTGGACAGTATATTCAGAAATAGGGGAATAGGGTGAGGGAAAGCTTTTTCATTTTCATAAACCTGTTTTAATAGGATGACAAGTTAAAGAAGTTGGTTGAACAACATGGAACTGATGATTGGACTCTAATTGCTAGTCATCTTCAAGTAAGTGAAACACTATCTTATACTGCCAACACAAATGATTTAGGCCGTGGGGTTACATTTGCTGTTTTTCAGAAGCGTGTATACGTTATTTTAGATTTAGGTTCCCGTCCTAAAAACAACTGTTTTGTTCCGCTCTTCCTACAGTTGGAAACTTAGAAAAAGTCTGTTTTTTTTTTTAGTAATTAGTTTATTCGGGGATCTAAAAAGATGACTGACGTAAAGAGAGGACAGACCTAAAAAGATGACTGACCTAAAGCAAAAACAATACCAAGTTTGGATAGGGCTTTATAAATATTTGCTAATCAATGTTAAAACATTTTGAGAGAAGTTAAATCTATTGAAATAGTTTGATAACTAATAAAACCAGAAGAAGCTATGTTGCTGTGAGCATTAGAAGTAACGTAGAGGATGTTTGGCACAGTGCCTTATATTTAGCACATGTTCAATAAATAGAATCTAAATTAGAAAAGCTGCTTACATTAGCTTTATCAGTTTAACTTCAGTGGTATAACAGCAAATGTAGTCAACAGAGAAGTGCTACAAGGACATCCAAGAACAACCTGATTATTTTGAGAAAATGATAACCTTAAAGTGGATCAGCATTGATGTACCGAAGCTATACATGAAGACGCTCAGTATGAATAAAAACAGGTCTACTAGGCACCAGGAGAGAGCTGTGGTTAAATGCAGTATTTGTATTTGTGTCCTTCTAAATTATCTGTAATCCTGTATATGAACTAATATCTTTAGAAACCAAATCACTAAAGGAAAAGTTGTGTTGTTAGTATTATCCTTGTAATACACAGGACTTACTAGGTCATGAATTGACTAAAAGTAAGTCTATACTTATTAATCATTTTTCGAGTTTGACATGCTTCTACATAAGGCTTTACCCTGGTAAATTTCATTTTCCTTTTGAACTTCATTGCTTAAATATTTAACTGATATATAATGTATATCAATCTGGATATATTTAGTTTTTTCTTGATAACTTGGAGTTATCATTTATAAACATCCTTTAAATACCATGCAGTAGTCTAGTAATGCCTTTTGGGTTTTTTTTTAATTGTGTAGAGTTAGGTACTGCTATACTCTATGAATCCAGGCTGCTATGCTGTTTGCGTTTGTACGTCTGCATTGTTTAATTGTCTGTTTACTCCCTTTTATTCATCAGTACATTTCTTTATGTTAGTATCTGTGTGTTTTGCTTTTTTTGCTGTGTTATCAGGCAGGGTATAGAGATAAAAAATTTTAATTTCAAATATATAATTTTTATTTATACGCTAAGCAGTGCTGATAGCCTTAATTAAAAATGAATTGGGATACAGACATATAAAATAAATACTGCATTTTTAGAGAATGCTATTGAATGTATTATTACTGGAAACGTTCTTCTTAAGGTTGTGAAAGTTTGGAAGACAATTGTTCATTAACAAAATCATCTAAATTCTTTCAGAATCGTTCTGATTTTCAATGCCAGCATCGGTGGCAGAAAGTTTTAAATCCAGAATTGATAAAGGGTCCCTGGACTAAAGAAGAAGATCAGAGGGTAACATGTTCATATTCTTTATTTTCACTGTGTAGGTGGACTTGCTTTTTTTCTTACTAATACATTGTTTTTTTTGTCACATAAATATATGTTTAAATCACCTGGATTTGTTCTCTGAGTACTGCTTGCACTAGAATTGAAAATTGAGTATTTTGAGATGTAGTTTTTTCATAATTGAGTCAAACCAAGTGTAATATAATACAGCTTTTGCTGTCTGAAAGTTTGGTTTGTAGAATAAAAAATATTGTCAGCTTAGTCACCTTTTTAGAACTTAGGTTAGTGACATTTAGGGCATAGTTTCTTACTGAAAATTCGGTTAGCATTTTAAAAACAGAATTTAATTTTATTCTTATTTTATATGAAAACTTGAGGTATAAGGAAGTTATTCTTTAACTTTCCCTCTTAACCTAAAATGGGCTCCCATGTAAGACAGATATCTTATCATAGTTTTCCCAGAGAGCTGGAGGACTCAAAACCAAGGTAATTATTTGTGTTATGAAAGTGTGAGAAGAATGGGAGAGTTACTGTCCTCTTCTGAGAATTACCCTTTAGTTCGTGCTCTTTATGGCATCATGTTATTAATGTAGTTGGGAAATTAGAGCATTTTTACTGCCACTCAAAAAAAAAAAAATTCACTAGGCTCAGAACTGATAGGATTTACTTGGTGGCCAATGGTAAGTTTTAAAATGTGTGATTTGTATCCTTTCAGTTTGAGAAAGAAAGTAATGAATAGACAGTAACTATAAATCCTTCCTGTTTCCAAAATGATTTATTTGGCTTTCAGCTAAAGCATTAAAAAAAATGTAAGAGTAGAAAATCTTTAAGTCTCAACATTTTACTGTTATTTCACATTAATTTTGTATGAAACAATTTAACTTATGGGTCACTTTGATATCTTATATTTAGATAAGTTTGGGATCAATTTTTGAACTTGGCAAATGCTGAAGGAATATTTTTAGTAAAATTGTTTTTTTAAATTATACTTGTGGTTTGGATTTAATGCATTAAAAATAGCATTCTTGAATTATGTTTTAAGATTCTATCAAGGAAGTGCTTTTTAAAAATTGAGATATGTGGGACTTCCCTGGTGATCCAGTGGTTGAGACTCCACACTCCCAATGTGCAGGGCACTGGTTTGATCCCTGGTTGGGTAGCTAAGATCCTACATGCCATAGGTGGTGGCCTAAAAAAATAGATAAATAAAAATTGGGATATAATTTTGTATTAGTTTCTGGAGAAGGAAATGGCAACCCACTCCAGTATTCTTGCCTGGAAAATCCCACAGATGGAGGAGCCTGGCAGGCTACAGTCCATGGGGTCGCAAAAAGTGGGACATGACTGAGTGACTTCACTTTCACTTATATATTAGTTTCAGATGTGCAACGTAATATATATATATTATGACAGTTAGTTCAGTTCCTCAGTTGTGTCCGACTTTGTGAGACCCCATGGACTGCAGCACACCAGGCTTCCCTGTCCATCACCAACTCCCGGAGCATACTCAAACTCATGTCCATCGCCTCGATGATGCCATCCAACCATCTCATCCTCTTTCATTCCATTCTCTTCCCGCCTTCAGTCTTTCCCAGCATCAAGGTCTTTTCCAGTGAGTTGGTTCTTTGCAACAGGTGGCCAAAGTATTGGAGTTTCAGCTTCAGCATCAGTCCTTCTAATGAATATTCAGGGTTGATCTCCTTTAGGATGGACTGGTTGGATCTCCTTACAGTCCAAGGGACTCTCAAGAGTTTTCTCCAACACCACACAGTTCAAAGCATCAATTCTTTGGTGCTCAGCTTTGTGGTCCAACTCTCACATCCATACATGACTACTGGAAAAACCATAGCTTTGATTAGACAGACCTTTTTTGGTAAAGTAATGTCTTTGCTTTTTAATATGCTGTCTAGGTTGGTCATAGCTTTTCTTCCAAGGAGCAAGCGTCTTTTAATTTCATGGCTGCAGTCACAGTCTGCAGTGATTTTGGAGCCCCAAAGATAAAGTCTGTCACTGCTTCCATTGTTTCCCCATCTATTTGCCATAAAGTGATGGGGCTAGATACTATGATCTTAGTTTTCTGAATGTTGAGTTTTAAGCCAGATTCTTTGCTCTCCTCTTTCACTTTCATCAAGAGGCTCTTTAGTTCCTCTTCACTTTCTGCCATAAGGGTGGTGTCATCTGCTTGTCTGAGGTTGATGTTTCTCCCAGCAATCTTGATTCCATCTTGTGCTTCAACCAGCCCAGCATTTCTCATGATGTAATCTGCATATAAGTTAAATAAGCAGGGTGACAGTATACAGCCTTGACATACTCCTTTCCCCATTTGGAACCAGTCTGTTGTTCCATGTCCAGTTCTAACTGTTGCTTCTTGACCTGCATGCAGATTTCTCAGGAGGCAGGTCAGGTGGTCTGGTATTCCCACCTCTTTAAGAATTTCCCACAGTTTGTTGTGATCCACACAGTCAAAGGCTTTGGTGTAGTCAATAAAGCAAAAGTAGATGTTCTTCTGAAACTCTCTTGCTTTTTCAATGATCCAACAATATTGGCAGTTTGATCTCTAGTTCCTCTGCCTTTTCTAAATCCAGCTTGAACATCTGGACGTTCATGGTTCACCTACTGTTGAAGCCTGGCTTGGAGAATTTTGAGCATTACTTTGTTAGCGTTGTGAGATGAGTGCAATTGTGCGGTAGAATTGAACATTCTTTGGTATTTTCTTTCTTTGGGATTGAATGTTAACTGACCTTTTCCAGTCCTATGGCCACTGCTGAGTTTTCTAGACCACTGCAAATCTCGTAAATATCTATCCCCGTACATAGTTACTCATATTTTTTCTTGTGGTGAGAACTTTTCAGATCTACTCTCTTAGCAGCTTTCAAATATGCAATACAGTATTACTAACTATAGACACTGTACTATACAGTATATCCACATGATTTATTTATTTTTTAAAAAATCATACTTTTTAAACTTTATTTTTCTATTTCTTAGGTTATTGAATTAGTTCAGAAATATGGGCCAAAAAGATGGTCTTTAATTGCAAAACATTTAAAAGGAAGAATAGGCAAACAGTGTAGAGAAAGATGGCATAATCATCTGAATCCTGAGGTAAAGAAGTCGTCCTGGACAGAAGAGGAGGACAGGATTATCTATGAAGCACATAAGCGGTTGGGAAATCGTTGGGCAGAAATTGCCAAACTACTTCCTGGAAGGTACTTATACTAATGAATATATATTTTCCTGTACTTTAAACTTGATCTTTATTATGGTTACTATTAAATATATTTATAGGTACCCCATGACTTTTATTTATAATTAAAATTTAGACTGCAGAGTACAAGCAGCCCTTTGCAATATTTGTAATACATTTTGTGGAAACAAAATATTTTATAGCGGTAATTTGTGCAACAAAATGATAGACCTTTAGATTATGTAAACATTTAATGCACGCCCCCAAATTATGGTTACATATCAGTGCCAGTCAAGCAGTCTTGGTACAGACTAAGCTGTAATGGAATCTAAGTTGAAGAGATTTCTTTCATATTGGATTCTTTGCATAAGACCAGAGAATAACAAATACACTGGCTGAAATAAATTGCTCTGAAAGTATATTAGAGAAAATTTAGTTCTTAATTAATGCTTTAGATCCTGAGTAGTATATATATATATCCATGTGGCTAAAATATGGAGTTTCCATCAGGAGCAGTGATGGGCTACATATACACTATACATTACATTGGTTCAGATGTTTCCTAGCCATTGGTAGTACAGTAGACCAGCAAATTTGGGAAAATCTATTCCTCACTCAGAAGGTGTGCACTTGTTTTTTTATTGTTGTAGTCTCTGTATAGTACATAGTAGTTAATTAAATGCATTTACATGCATCCTTTTTTTTTAGAGAAATAAAACACTTTTATTGTTGAATAAACTTTAACTCAGAATGTGATGCCCATCATAGGCAATCTGATAAGAGACTGGAAAAAAAAAAAAAAAAAGAAATCTCACCTTTCACCCACATGACCAAGCAGATATGATCCATTACATGTAGGTTCTCAAGATAATATTTAGTCCTAAGTCAGAAAACTTGACAGCACCATTTTATTTCATGTAGTTCATCCTATATTTACCTAGCAATTGGAGTGCCCATCTGTTGTCAGTTATTGACTTTATGTAAAGGAAAAACAAACTTCTCATATCTTTTTGTTAGAAGGTAGTTTTACAACTTGGAACCAGGTCAGCTAAAGTTGAGCTCTTTTCCTGATGAAACTTGGAGATAGAGCACTATATTCTATATATTCTTAAGTAATCTTCATATACTTGTGAAATGATGCAGAGCAACATTGCTGTATTTGTCTTATAGAGAAATTAAAGCTTAGTGTTAAGTTATTTTATCCAAGTTATTGAACCTGGTTTAGGAACTTCTGATGTATTCAGTCTTTGATACATCTTTTTACTGTCCATAGAATGTAGCTTAGTGCTTAGCATAAAGTAGGTTCTCAGTAAATGTGTATTTTTAAAAATGTATACTATAAGTAGCTGTAGGTTGAAGTCTTCCATTTTTACAAGGGGGACTTAGGTAAAAGGGGAGCCAATGAACTTTTTCTTCCATAGGTGTTTTGGTGATAAGAAGTGAAGATGAATACTGGGATTCTGTGCTTTTTATGACCATATTTGATTTTGGCTTCAAGGCTTTTGCCCTTGTTATGCTCTTTATCTGGAATGTTCTTTTTTTTTTTTTCTGTTCTTGTATTACTAGTTCATTCTTGTCCTTCAGATTTTAGCTTCACTGTCCCCTCAAAATTGCTCAAAATCAAAATTACTGTAGTTATTCACTTTCTCTTATTAGTTTAAATGATCTACATTGCACTGTTTTTCTTATTTATTTTTTTGTTTTTCTCTTCTTCCCTCCTTCCCTGCTGCCATGCTTCCTCCGAAGATGTAAGCGCCACGAGAACTGGGACTTTATCTTATTGCCTTATCTCCAGTGTTTAGAAGTATATTTGACATACAGACATACAGTATATTTTTTTAATTAAAAAAAAGTATCTAATTTTACCAGTTGTAAAAATTTAAGTACTTTGTATACTTTATATGGTGTTACAAATTTATGGAGTCCTCTTTTTCTTTTTTAAATATACACTTTAATTTCTTAGGACTGATAATTCTATCAAAAATCATTGGAATTCTACTATGCGAAGAAAAGTGGAGCAGGAAGGCTACTTACAAGATGGAATAAAATCAGAACGATCTTCATCTAAACTTCAACACAAACCTTGTGCAACTATGGACCATTTGCAAACCCAGAATCAGTTTTACATACCTGTTCAGGCACATATTTTTAATTCTTTTTTTGTTTAAAAATCTTCTTTAGTTGCTGTATGGGGAGGTGTTTAGTTTCTTAGTAGAATAAAAACAAGATATATTAAGAGAAATAGACATTTAAATTTCCAAAATGAAAAAAAATGCCATTACTAGCTGTCTAACCGTTGTTGTTGTTTAGTCGCTGTTATGTCTGACTCTTTGAAACCCCATGGACTGTAGCCCGCCAGACTCCTCTGTCCATGGGATTCTCCAGACAGGAATACTGGAGTGGGTTGCCATTTCCTTCTCCATTAGTGGAAGTTTATCTCTGCTTGTTTTGATTGATAAATATTTTGGGAACAAATTCATTAAAATATTTCCTTTTATATATTATTTTTACAGTATCCAGTTACAAAACTTAGTATGTACATTTCCTAACTGTCATTCTCTGAATCTTCATGATTCAAAGCTAATGATCAGTTGTGCTTTAATATCGATTATAGTTTTCTTTAAAAAATTTTTTTTGCGTTATTGTAGTATAGCTTGCCTCTAAGAAGTGAGTGTATATAAATAATGGTTTGAAGGAGAAAACAGTCAAAAATATTTCAAGCCATCATTTAGGGGTGTGTGGTAAATAACTGGTTCTTTGGCATTCAGCTTTGCTGTTCCCTTATCACTTAGCTGAGTGAGTGAATTCAGCCTTTGTTGAGACAGGTTCATTGCAGATTACCCACATTCATCATAGGGCAGGCTCCGTTTTCCTTTCAAAGCATTTTCCTACCTGCAAGAAATTAGGCGTTTTCATGAGTTTTGTTTTACCTTTTCCCTGTCAACTTGTCTGTTGTGCCATTTTTCATGTTGAGCAGTTCTTAATTTTTGTCACATAGAATGTAAAGATTAAGTCAGGGCTTAAAAGTATCTACTGCAAGATAAAGTTTGGCTTGTGATTAACAATCTGTGCTTAGTATACCTCAGATTTAATTTTATACCACTAAATGGACATTATTTTTTTTAGACATAATTTCCAAAGAACCTCTTTAAAAAGGTTGTGACATCTTAATTTACAAATAAGAAAACTTGCAAAGACAGTACAGTTATCTGCTGATACTTAGTACCTTAAGATTTCTGTTGTCTGTTTCTTTACATTTTTCTTTAGAGTCCTAGATTTCAGCAGCATAAACTGAAACATTCTGCTTCTGCCTTAAAGGTTATCTTTAAATTTATTTCTTTTAACTCATAGGATAATTTCTTAAATTATTTGGGGCCAATTGAGTGTTTAATACTCTCAATCAGAATATGTTGGAAAGTGAGAGTATTTCTTATACTTTAAGAATTATTTACCTTTTAATGATTCTTGAAAGATTTGTGTATTCATAGTTCAAGTCATTTGAAAAGCTAATTCTAATTTTGACTTGAAAGAAAAAAATGGATTGGTATGAAGTACTGTCACAGGTTGAAATGAAAAGTTTGAGAAAAATGTTTGTAATTCATTGGAAATTGAGCAATAACTGATATTAATCAAATGTAAAAATTAAGTTCTATGTTAGAAGTTATACATAATGCTTCTGCATTAGTGATTTACATAGGCCATTATGGAAGATAGACAATTTCCTATTTATATTTACTAGATTTTAAGGTTTTAAAAAATCTTAATGAGGTTCTTCTCAAATTTATCCCTACCACTGCACGCTAAATTTGCATGCAACTTCAAAAATTTTATTACAGATTCTTTAGAAAAGAGAATAATTCTTTGTCTATTGTCAAAGTATTAAAAATACATGAATGATTCTGATTGTTTTTCTGAGACAAATAATAGAAGCAGCCTCTGTTTTCATATCTGTCTATACAGAGATTGGCATGGGGTGGGGGGTGATGGTAGGAGTAGGAGATGTGAATATTGAAGACTTGCTTTAGTCTCCAGCTGCGTAAGTGCTTCATATGGACCAATCAGTCCATTCCTTTGAACGATAGAAACACAATTAGTTTGTCTTCTCCAGGAGATAGAGCAATCTTTTAATAGCAGATTTTAAAAAACACTTGGTAGATATTGTAGATAATAAGTAGACTGATTGGGTGAATCTAGCCCAAGTAATTCTCATATTTCATTTAGGGGAAAATAGGTCTTTGCTAAGAGTTGTGCCTTATAGTCAATAGATTTTAAGAATAAGATGTAGCTATTAAGAAATTATTATATGTGTAAAATACCCAAAGTTAACAGATACTGACTTTTCCATGTTGATATTTTATTCAGTTTTTGTGCTTTGCCTCAGATTTTTAAAAATTTATAGTGTTATATGTATGATATTAATGATATTAATTTTAAATTACTTTTTTAGATCCCAGGCTATCAGTATGTATCACCTGAAGGCAATTGTGTAGAACATGTTCAGGCTTCTTCTGCCTTTATTCAGGTAACTTTTTATTTATTAAAAAGCAAAACCCCAAAGGAAACACTCAAACATTTTCAAATTCTAATAGTGCCTGTTTGCTTATCTATAAAATTTCGGCAAAAGCAATACTATCTGATCTACTTATTTTGAGTATTATAACATTAAAGGAGAAAGTTTGTAAGTGTGTTTGAGAAATATAAACTGTACCAATGTAAAGTAGTTCACAACACCAGTGAGGTGGTTCTTTCATTCTTCTAACTTAGAAGATTCAAGTTATGAATGAACATATTTTTGCTAAACTGGATAGAATGTATGTATTCAGATTCAATAATTTAAAACAAACTCCACACATAAGTGTTTAAATTGATTAGATGATACAGTATAAGTTTTTTCATGCATTTAAATTTTCCAAGTCTTTTCTGTTAAATTGAAAGTATTTACCAGCACCTCTTTAGGCCCCAGAAGAATTGTGATACTGAGTATTTGGGATTTTGTAGTATTAAGCTTTATTAGAGAGAATAGACTTTATGTTGCATAGAAGAAAATAAAACTTAGAACATTAATAATAATAAAAAAGCAATTTTGTAAATAACCTGTTTTTTCTCTTTTGTTTAACTTATTTTAGCAACCCTTTGTAGATGAAGATCCTGATAAGGAAAAAAAAATAAAGGAACTTGAGTTGCTTCTTATGTCAGCTGAGAATGAAGTTAGAAGAAAACGAGTTCCATCAGTAAGAAACAATCTAACGTGTTTAGATTTTATTGTTAGAGTCTTTTATGTGCTTTATATGCTTTTATAGTTTTAATCAGCACTGACTTTTGTATGCCAGCAAGTGGAAAGCATATTCATTGTGATTTCAGATTTTAATATGGACTGAAAATAGTTTTTCTAATTTGCAACTTTGAAGTTGCCTGTTTTTGATATGCATCTCTTGGAACATACTTTACAGTGTTTTGTATTAAGATGCTTCTTGAATAATATCAAACAAACTTAAGGTTTAATCTTCTATATGTATATTTGTGAAAACGTGTGGATTAGATTAGGCTTTGTTTTCTATTAGACATTCCATGTGATGATGGCCTTAATAGAAAAAAAAACTTAAGGAATTTAATTAGATATGTGGAGAGATTTCTGTGCTTCAAAATTATTTTTATTCTCCCTTTGAAAATGTTTTCTTGTTTACTGTATTAGAACACAAATTCAGTAAATTGGGAAAAGTAATAATGTTTTAAACATAGGAAAAGGGAACATTTAAGTTTTGTGCTGTCTAAAGAAATCTTTCAATGGAAGTGGGTTTTGGTTATCAGGTATGAAAAGTATCGTCTGAGATTTGGTTGGTGAGAACAACTATGAGTATTAAATCAGGATAAATGATAATGATTCTAGCTAAATTAAACAGGCTGTGCTAGGAAGAAAAAAAATTGTATTTAAATGACAATTTTGAAAGTTTAATACCCTGGGATTTTTTACATTTAGGAAAGTGTTTTTCTTGATCTGGGGCTGAGTCAGGGGACAATATATTTAGAGTGACTGGGAACTAATACAGAATTACTAAATAGACTCAGGGCTTGAAATTGTATTATGAGGCAACTGGTAATATCTTTAAATCATTTCAGAGAGTATTAGTAAAAATGACATTTGTTAATTGTAGTGGATGAGATAAATACCATGGGAAAAGTAATTTTTGTTTCGAAACTACAAATACCATGGGCAAATAGGGATACCTGAAGTATACTTAAAGTTAATTTCAGTTTTATTAAAAAACTGCAAATAAATAACCATGATTAGAGAGTTCACATTTATAGATAATATATTTAGGTTTAAGCACATTTAAAATTTTTGATAATAGTGTAATTTTGTAATTTAATAGGAAAATATAATTAAAAGAATTGTTATTTTGCATTAAAAAGGGAGAAAGTTACTAATTATTTTTTTTCAAACTTGCTATCTAAAATCCACTGTCATAAAGATCTGGTTGAATAAGGAGATTGGCGATTTTAGAGGGAAATTGCTGCACCCAGGATAACAGATTCTATACTCATATAGAGTTATTTATTCTAGACAATTATGTGGTAATAATGATTGCCATTTTTCCGAGTATTCATTTTGTTCCACTCTTGTAGATGTGCTAGATGTATTTCTGGTAATCCTTGTATTAACTCTGCAAATTAATTGCTAGGCATTCAAAATCAGATGTATGCGATTACAAAAAATCTATGGTTTTGCCAGTGGGCCTAGTAAGCTCCCTCTTTGAATCTTTTTCCTGCCTGAAAACTAACTTGAAATGAATATGGTTTGAAAGTTATCTCCAAAAAGTGATTGTAAACTCAGAAGGTGTCTATGCTAGTGAAGTAAGATTGCTTTAATTTCTTTTATTTATAGGAATCTTTAAAATAGATGGAACTTGTTTTGAAACAGTGTTGGAAAGTTATTTTTTCACCTTAACTGGAGACTTAGCATTTTGCTATTGTAAATATCTACTACATTCTGGTGATTTTTAATTTTAATAGTAATAGGTACTGTTTATTGAGTGCTTCCAATGGGCTGAGCAAAACGTTGTGTAAACTGTGGCAGCTATCAGCCACATTTAATTCAGAATTTAAAAATTCAGCTCCTCAGTTGCACTAGCCACATTGTTGTTGCTCTTGTGGCTGGTGGCGCCCATGTTGAGCAGCCTCTGGTACAGAACATTTTCATCACCTCAGAGGGTTCTTTGGACCATGCTGTATACTTTACACCCTGTTGCTTCTTGTTTTTTCCCTATTTTTTTTTTTTTTTGAGATATAATTAATGTATGTACAAAGTACAAAGTGAAGTCATTCAGTTATGTCCGACTCTTTGCGACCCCATGGATGGTAGCCTACCAGGCTCCGGATCCATGGGATTTTCCAGGCAAGAATACTGGAGTGGGCTGCCATTTCCTCCTCCAGGGGTTCTTCCCAACCCAGGGATTGAACCTGGGTCTCCTGCATTGCAGACAGACGCTTTACCATCTCAGCCACTAGGGAAGCCCTGTATAAGTTTAATGTATACAGCATCATGATTTTACTTACATATTGTTAAGTTTAGTGAACATCCATTGTCTAATATAGATACCAAAAGAAAAGAAAAAGACAAAGGAAAAAACCCTTTTTTTTCCTAATGATGGAAGCTCTTAGAATCTGCCATTCTTAACAGTTCTCAGATGCTGTATTTTTCTTAACCATGAGTCTTCAAGTCTCGCTTCTTGTTTTTCGTTATGAGACACTAGAAAACTAGTGGGGAAACAGTGTGATAAAATGTCACAGAGTTTTTTATGGGAGTTCATAGAAGATTGAGATTTTGGTAGTCAGAAGGGTTCTCTGGAAGAATTCCTATTTGAGCTTAGTCTTGAAAGACAGGTGGTGAGTATATATGAGCAAAAGAGATGAACCTGGACATTATTATAAAAAGAACAGTTAATAGTGTATAATAGGATGGAGTACTTCCCAATATTTGAACTGTATGTTGAATGAGGAATAGGAATTTTTCCTGGTCAGTAGGTTGAGCCTTCTAGATAAAGAGATTGCTCCCTTTTTCTAGGGTAAAAGACCAAAACTCACTGGGAATTGCAGGTACTACAGTTGGGTATTCAGTATTCCCTGGGAAGAGGGCTTGTGTTGGGAGATGAAGTTTGAAAGGTAGAGAAAAGTCAGATTCTAGGAGTTTGGACCTTATTTTGTAGTATGTACATACTAGTTTTATCTCACCATGACTTTATAGGTTTAAAAAAAAATGTGAGTTAGACAAAAGAAATATAGTCAACATGAGGTTTAATGAAAAAAAATTTTGCGTCAATTTTAAGGAAAAATGGTATATTTGCTACTATATTTTTAGCTGAAATGTTGCAAAGTATGTTGTCCTAGAAAAACTCATACTTAAAATCCACATTTTTGCTTAGGTTGGGAATGACAAGTAATGTTCAAATTTCTTCTGTACTTTTAGCAACCTGGAAGCTTTTCTACCTGGCCTGGTAGTTTCCTCATGGATGACAGCATGTCTAATACTCTAAATAGCCTTGAGGAGCACGCTAGTGAGTTTTACAGTGTGGATGAAAATCAGACTGTGTCTGCTCAGCAGAACTCACCTACAAAGTTCCTGGCCGTGGAGGCAAACGCTGTGCTGTCCTCTCTACAGACAATCCCAGAATTTGCAGAAACTCTCGAACTTATTGAATCTGTAAGTTTGAAATTGTGAAATTATCAAAAAGCTCAATTTTAGTATGTGGTTTCATATTCAGAAACAGTTTAATGGACACTCACCAGTTTTATGTTGCACATTACCTTGTACATCATGGTTAATTTTGTTCTGATATTTTGCAGTGGTTTTTGGCAAAAAATATATGTATTTATTATACAAGTTGTATATTAGAAATAGTTGGAAAGTAGAGAAAATTAAAGAAGAAAATGAAAATCCTCCATAAATCTAGAGTTAATAATTTGAGATATTTCCTTTCAGGCTCTGTTCTATACATATAAAACATATGCATATATTTTTAAACTCAAATGTACACTAATGCTTGTGAATTTTTTTCCCCACATTATACCATGATCATGTCCCTGTTTTCTTGTTTTTAAACTTGAATATAAATGGTTTGATGGTATTCTATCATATGAATGTAGCAAATTTTATTTACCCAACGTACTGTTATTATTGGACATTTATCTGGTATTGTTTTTTCAGTATTACAACTTAAAGAATATGTGTAAAGCTTTGTGCAAAATCATGATTATGTCCTCAGGTTAAATTGAATTTTTGAATCACAATGTGTGACCACTTTGAAGATACTTCGTGTGTGTGTGTGTGTGTGTGTGTGTGTGTGTGTGTCAGTTGCTCAGTCGTGTCTGACTCTGTGCGACCCCGTGGACTGTAGCCCGCCAGGCTCCTCTGTCCATGGGATTCTCCAGGCAAGAAGACTGGAGTGGCTTACCATTTCCTTCTCCAGGATATCTTCGCGACCCAGGGATCTAACCCAGGTCTCTTGCATTTCAGGCAAATTCTTTACCATCTGAGCCGCTGGGGACGCCGTACATGTTACCAAATGATTATGTAGATGTAGAATAAAGTTTTCTGATAGAATAGAATGTGAAATTTTATGACAAACTGTACTGTTTTATGAAAATGATGTGATTTGTTCCTTTCATTTGAAGTACTTTGGTAATAAGCTTCAGCTACTGAATTAGATGAAGTGTTATTTTGAAATGTTTCAAATTGGAGTTGTAGTAAAACCATAATCTGTTCCTCTCAGATGGTCTTGCTTAAAAAAAAAGAGGAACCAAGGAAAGCCTATTTCTATGGATAAAAATGGGTAGTTAATTAACTCTGGAAATCGTCATCCTATGTTCAAGACTAGATGTAACCAGGTTATAATATTAATAACTTTAGTTAAGAATTTAATCTGTTGCAGGATCCTGTAGCATGGAGTGATGTTACTAGCTTCGATCTTTCTGATGCCGCTGCTTCACCTGTCAAGTCCACCCCAGTTAAACTAATGCGAATTCAGCACAACGAAGGAGCCATGGAATGTCAGTTTAACGTCAGCCTTGTACTCGAAGGGAAAAAAAACGGTTGTAACGGGGCAGACGGTGAGGCTGTTCCTTTAACCTCCCCAAGTGTGGCTAAGTTTAGCACTCCACCAACCATCCTCAGAAAGAAGAGAAGAATGCGAGTGGGCCAGTCCCCAGGCAGCGAGCTTGGCGACGGCTCATTCAACGATGGTGGTAACACAGCACTAAAACACACACCGGTGAAAACACTACCATTCTCTCCTTCACAGGTAGTCGTGTTGTTTTTGTTCATGTTTCCAACTGTTGATTAGCTCGATTGAATTAGATCTTGGATATCCATACTAGCAGTTCATTGCTTTAGTAACACGTAAAAGTGTACACTGTAGTCAGATGTGTATAGGAGAGTGCTGAGCTGGGATAAATCAGAAAAGTATCCCGGGAAGTGAAATAGTTGCATTTTATCTTACAGTGTTTAGAGCTGAAAGGGATGTCTTAGATATGTAGTTCCACATGTTTGTAGAACTCATCAGGAAATAGGCCCAGAAAGGGAAAATGTCTTGCCCACAGTTATGTAATGGCAGAACTGAGACAGAGAGCCAGTTTCCTGACTGACTATTCAAGAGGTACCAGGTATATATTCCTAGACAACTGCTTCTTACAAGAATTTTATGTGTCAGAAGGTCATCTAGGGATGTCAGGAATTACCTGCTTTCTCCTGTAGTTATTTATATCTTTGGGCAGCAGATACTTATATCGGGGCAAACTGTTTTCTTTGATTTTATGATACTGTCTATCTTAATGAACACCATATTCCAGGCTGTGTGTTAAATGCTTTTTTTTTTATAGTATCTTAGTTAATGCTCTTGCAAAAAACCTCTGGAGGCAGTTAGAATGAAATTCAGAAGTTAAGCAATTTGTCCAAGATCAGTAAGAAAGAGATGAAGCTGGTATTTGCTTTAAGTGTATTGACAGAGGTGAGAAAGTTTTATGGAAAAAGAAGGAAGTTTAATGGCCAAGTAAACTTGGAGGCTGTTGGGATATTATTATTGGAGGTATATTTTGATGCTGGGAAGATGAATATCTGGCAGTAACTACACAGCCACTGTTTTCTCTGAAAATTTACCCCCCCACCCCCCCTACCCCCACCCAGTACACCCTCAGGAGTTACAGAGTGTCCTGAGGAAAGTGACCCTGGGTTGAGCACACTAGCAGTTTTCTGTTTTTGGAGTTTTGCATACCTGCAATTTTTGTTGAGTAAATTCTAAGAAGGAAAATGGCTGAGAAGCTCAGGCATGATTATAAAGACCGTATGCTGTGCTCTGGTGTGCTAAGTCGTTTCAGTTGTGTCTGACTCTGTGCCCCGTGGACTGTAGTACGCCAGGCTCCTCTGTCCACAGGATTCTCCAGGCAAGAATACTGGAGTGGGTTGCCATTTCCTCCTCCAGGGGATCTTCCTGACTCAGGGATTGAACCTGCATCTTCTGCATGCCCTGCATTGGCAGGCGGGTTCTTTACGACTAGAGTCACCTGGGAAGCCCATAAAGAACGTATATTCCGTAGCAAAGAGCTTGGATTTTATCCTGTGACTTGCAGGCACCAGAAATGATAGAGATAGAACTCATTCCAGTTATAAGTAGCCTTAAAGCAGTTTATACTTTTCTTATCATTGCTTCTAATCTGTTGGCTACAAAAATAAATTAGTATTTCACAACTGTATGTAAGTTAAAATCCAGTGTGTAAATTGTGTCATTTGGAAAATGGACTCTACGATACCAGTTTTGGCTGCTCAAAGGTTCTGAACTTGTGTTCTAAATAGGCACATTTGCCAGACAGCTGTATTTCTTATTAGTTAAACTTATTCTGGGGCTTCCCTGGTAGCTCAGCTGGTAAAGAGTCTTCCTGCAGTGCAGGAGATCAGGAGTCCAATTCCTGGGTCGGGAAGATCCTCTGGAGAAGGGATAAGCTACCCACTCCAGTATTCTTGGGCTTTCCTGGTGGCTCAGACAGTAAAGCATCTGCTTGCTCATCTGCCCGGGGAGACCTGGGTTTGATCCCTGAGTTGGGAAGATCCCCTGGAGGAGGGCATGGCAACCCACCCCAGTATTCTTACCTGGAGAATCCCCATGGACAGAGGAGCCTGGCAGGCTACATTCCATGGCGTCGCAAAGAGTCGGACACAACTGAGCGACTAAGCACAGCACAGCACAAACTTACTCTGAATTCTGTGTGTTCTTATAGAAAGGAGCATTTAAGATCATTTACTAATAAAATCATAAAACTTTTTTCAGTTATACCATTGTACAAAGCTTACCTTTAGCAAAGCAGCTATTTTTGGCTTCTATAGATTCTCATTTGATAAGATATACTGTTTGAAAATTTTTTATTGCGTTTTGTTACTTTTGGATTTTTGTTAAATGGCTATTTTTGGAATACCTGTTAGGTGTTAAGCACTGTTCTAAGAGCTGGGGAGGCAGCAATGAACAAAACAAAATTTCCTGCCCTCGTGGAGCTTTATTTTTATAGAGTGGAATGTAAATGTATTATTATTGGTATCTTCTCCTAAAAGGAATGGAGAAATAACTTGAAAACTTAATCAGTTTGATATTTGTATAGGATTTTGACATTTTAGAAATTATCTCTACACTCTCTTTTTTAGTTTTTCAACACATGTCCTGGAAATGAACAAATTAATATAGAAAATCCTTCATTCACATCAACCCCTATTTGTGGGCAGAAGGTTCTCATTACAACTCCTCTTCATAAGGAAACAACCCCCAAAGATCAAAAGGAAAATGTAGGGTAAGTAGATACTAAATAATTGTGTTAAAGAAAATGAGAAGCAGTTTCAAAAGTAGATTAACTTTTTGTCCATTTATATGTATATCATAATCCTGTTCATATGAGATTTAGAATTAAAAAAAATCATAACCTTGAATTTTATCCCTAGGAGACTAGAAATCAGCTAAAGGTAGTATAGAAGTTTGATCTTAAGCAAATAGCATTTTTAGTACTTATTTCTACATTAATGTCTTTTCTGTTTTAAGATGATTGGAGTAAGAATAGGCAGGCATATTTTAAAAGTCTTGGAATGTTTAAAGCATGTATATATACAAGAAAAATTCACTGTGTGCTTTTATGATGGTTTTGTCTTCCTTAACTTACGTGAAATCAAATTTTGACTATAATACAAATATCTGAATGATTGGACAGGTTTAGAACACCTACTATTAGAAGATCTATATTGGGTACCACACCAAGGACTCCTACTCCTTTTAAGAATGCGCTTGCTGCTCAGGAGAAAAAATATGGACCTCTTAAAATTGTGGTATGTATACTCCTTTTATTTTTAAAAATGTTCCTAATTTTAATAAGACACAAATTTTGATTTTTTTATCCTTGATTTTTAACATTTAAAAAAGATGTTCAATGAACTGGATTAAAAAGACTTAACCTCCTATAAATTTGAATTTGTGTTAATCTTTTTCCTTGTAAATAAACCCTTGCTTGGCTTGTTTTGAATTCACACTTTCTTTATGTCATCCAGAGAAAGCAAATCAAGTGTCAGTAGAACTCATTTCTTAATACTAAAACCTACCTTTTAGTAGTTTCAGTAGCAGTTACCTACAGTATAATAAAATAATTTTAATATTTTGATATACATAAGCACTGGAAAAGGAAATGGCAACCTACACCAGTATTCTTGCTTGGGAAATCCCATGGACAGAGGAGCCTGGTGGGCTACAGTCCACGGGGTCGCCAGGGGTCAGACACAACTTAACGATGTAAACAACAACAAAATTACATAAGCACATTCCTAGTAATATTTATGAAACTGATCACGACACCTCTTTAAGGCTCAGTTTCCTCTTCTATTCAGTAGATATTACAAATATCACCCCAGCAGGTTATTTATGAAGGTAGATAATAGAAATAAAGGGGCTGCTACTAAGATTCAAGTAGTATGTGCTTAGTTGTTGCTATTATTATTATTTTAATAATGATGGGTAACAGTAGTAGTACGTGAATGGAGGTGGGAAGTGTTATCTGTGCTTTCATATATATGTATTGTCAATGTTGTAGTATCTTAGGTGAGCCATGAGCATTCTGATTCTAGGCAGATATAGATTTCTGACAAATTAGGCACATTAGAAATAAAATATGATTTTTAAAGTGGTTATTTCTAGGGTACTTTAGTTACGTAAATCAGTTAATAAATTCTGGTTTACTTGATCTAATCAGTTTTCTACGAAAAAGCATGTATCATATTCAAATGTTCTAGTCTTTTCCTTATTTTGAATACTGTTTTAGAGGGTACATAGTAGGATTGATCAAGTCTTTTTGCCACTTAGCTCCACATACTGCTATAAGAAAAAAAAACTTTAGCGTTCTTTAAACTTCTTAGTTTTTATGCATATACATACTAATAATGGGATCACATTATGTACTTTCTGGTAACCTTTTTAAATTTAATAAATTGCATCATTTAAAGAAATTACCTTGCATTTATCTCATAACTTTTAATGTTTTTGTACTGTTCCATTGTATGGACTCACCTAGTTGATTTAACTAGTTTGTTTCAGCATTTTGTTACTCATTTTTTTAAAAAAATGATTAATTCGACAAATACTGAGTGCCTCATGGGTCCACGTGCTGGGCTAGTCTTTTGGGGATGTAACATTGAACATGTCAGGTGTGGTTCCTGCCTTTATAAGGGTGTGTGGCCTAATTGAGAATTCTAAAAATAAGCAATAATTTGAAAACATTTGAAAAATTCTAACAGTTCCTCAGGGTCATTTCGCCAACATATATTTTGAATAAAAATTGTTATTTTAATAATAGTGCACAAGAAATTAGGTTTCAGGTATCTAAAGTCCTTATCAGTTTGTTCATGTTTGGGAAGAATTTATCCATTGCCAAAATAGGTCATTTTCATCAAAAATTTAAGATAAAAGGAAAGTATGGATTTTGTAAGTAAAATTTCTAAAATATCTGCAGGCTTATTTGCAGCAAGCTGACTTTTCATTCCTCCAGTTGTTTACTGAGCACTACTGTGTGCTACCCACTCAGCTTTCTTATGTATCTTCCTGTGGATCAGATGTATTTCTTAGACTTTGGCTTTCTAGGACAGTTGTATACTTTTTTCTCTTTAACTGAAGTGTAGTCGATTTACAATGTCAAGTTAGTTTCTGATGTACAGCAAAGTGATTTAGTTACATATATATACATTCTTTTTCATATTCTTTTCCATTGTGGTTTATTACAGGATATTGAATAATATTATAGTTCCATATGCTATACCTTGTTTTTTATTCTTTCTATATATAATAGTTTGCATCTGCTAACCCCAGATTCCCAGTCTTTCCATCTCCAACCCCTCTTCCTCCATGGCAACCACAAGTCTTATCTTTGTCTGTGAGTCTGTTTCTGATTCATACATAAGTTCATTTGTGTCATATTTTAGATTCCATATGTAAGTGATATCATATGGTATTTTCCTTTCTCTGTCTGACTTGACTTAGTAATCTCTTAAGTCCATCAGTGTTCCTGTATACAATGTTGTTTTCTTTCTTTTTTAATGGCTGAGTAGTATTCCATTATAATATATACACACCACATCTTAGGGCACTTGCATTCTTATAGGTGAAAGAACAAATTCCAGATTCCTTTTTAAGAACACATAGCCTGTGTTCTTTGTGAAACATAATCCTTAAAACAAGAGCTCTTAGAGTAACACACAGAAATATTCACATAATTCCTGCATGTCTCAGGCTATAGATGAGAACACTTTAAACATTCTGTTTCCATTTTAAACTTTTTGTAAGTACTGTGAAATCTCATTTATGTATGGATGCTATTCTCCCTAACTTTGTTGACTGGGAACATAAGCTGCTGGTCATTACATGCTGCCAGTTTGTTCTTTGATTTAGTGGAGCTTTGATTACTTTTTTTTTTAAAACAGGTCTTGGTTATGGTAGATCTTAAGACCTATGGTAGGTCTTAATATAATTTACATTTTTTTTCTGAGTTATATAGTGTGCTTAGTTATTCGAGGGCTTCCCTGGTGGCTCAGATGGTAAAGAATCTTCCTGCAATGCCAGAGACCTGGGTTTGATCCCTGGGTTTGGAACATCCCCTGGAGAAGGGAACAGCTCCCCACTCCAGTATTCTTGCCTGGAGAATTCTATGGACTGTATAGTCTGAGGCCATGGGGTCTCAGAGAGTTGGACACGACTGAGTGACTTTCTGTAGTTTTTTGATAGAAAGATAAATGAATAATATTTTGAGATTATTTCATCATTCAGCCCACATTCAATTTTTTTTTTTTGTATTCTCCCTTCCCACACTCCAGTACACGTATAGACAGTCACAGACACACATGCACACACACACGCTTCCTGAACACTGACTCAGCTCTAAGCTTAAGGGAACAGCTCACACATGTAGTGGTAAGACAAACATGCAAACTAGTAATTATACACTGTATAATAACTACAATAAAAATAGGATAAGGAGAGCTACTGTTGTCCAAATTTATTATGTGTTTCCTATTTTTATGTAAAAATAGGAAAGTAATCTCTTTTCTTTTTAATTCTGAAGCTCCTGATTGAAGCAGAAGCTATAATGGGTTCCCCCAAAGAAAGACTTATTTAGTGCCTTGCCATGAAGGAAGTGGCACACTTCATTCAGTGCTTGCAAAGTGCAATATTATTTTTGCCATTCAATGGATTAGTTAATTTATTCAACTTATATATCTATAGGGGTTGGAAGAAAATTATGCCAATAATGAAAATGCATAAAAGTTGGGTTTCTATATAAGGGGGAGAAAAAAGGAAGTGCTATAAAAGGCTTTTTAAAACCCCTTTTAAAAATAATTTAGTCACAGCCACTTGCCTTCTTGGAAGAAGATATTCGGGAAGTTTTAAAAGAAGAAACTGGAACAGACATATTCCTCAAAGAGGAAGATGAACCTGCTTACAAAAGCTGCAAGCAAGAGGTGATCTTTTAGTATTATTGTTGATAAAAGTCTTTATCATGTTCCAGTGACTTGGCCATAATGTCCCTATTGTAAATTATTCATTCTAGCATACTGCTTCTGTCAAGAAGGTCAGAAAATCACTAATCTTAGATAATTGGGAAAAAGAAGAACCAGGTACTCAACTGTTAAATGAAGACCTTTCAGACTTGCAGGTTTGTAAAGGATTTTCTTTATATTAAGATGGTTGCTTTAAGCTCTAGTGGTTCTTGTGTTTTACTCATTGTGTGGTTAATTCATTAGAGATCATAGAGGGTTTCCATTGGTGGTGTTCAGCCTAATTCAGAGAGAAACAGTTAACTGTAGAGAATATTTCATTCACATCCTTGCTTTTTATATTTGTTTTGTTTTGAGAGAAGTTAGCTCTCTTACGTACGATGTCAAAAGAGCAGTAGTCCTCAAAGCTTGAAATTTCAGTATTTATCTTTGGTTCACCTCTTAAATATTTAATTTCGCTACATTGCTAGAAATTTCTTCGGAGCGAAAGCTTTCTTGGAGGGACATGCACAGGACTTCCACTACCACTTCCTCCATAGTCCTTCTGTTTGTCTCCATTTTTGAATTAGTTATTTTCTTTTCCTCTTTCTTTTTTCTCTTAGTCAGAAAATATATTTACAACATCTTTATTAATGATACCATTATTGGAAATACATGACAATAGGTGCAACTTGACTCCTGAAAAACAAGATATAAATTCAACCAACAAAACATATACACTTAATAAAAAGAAACCAAACCCTAACACTTCCAAAGTTGTCACATTGGAAAAGAATCTTCAGGTATGAATTTATAAATTTCTTTCAGTGACTTTTGTTGTTGTGTATTCAGTTATCACTTTGGACCTACTGATCACAAATCATATACTTTTTCTTTTAAATTCAAAATTGACTATAACAGTAACTAGACATTGACCATTGTTTTGTCACTCAAACTAGATTTGGGTTTCTGAGAGACTCACTCATCAGGGCACATATAAAGTAAACACCTGGAATTATAGCTGGGGACTCCCCTGGTGATTTCTTAAGCATGATTTCATTCTTAAACTAAAAATACCTAAATCTACTTCTGGCACCTCTTCTATAATAAATAATTGTAGCCTGAATTGCAGCTTTTAAAGGGTAAGTGGTTGGAAGCAGTTTCAACTTGATTTTGTTGGTATAATGGTTTCCAGTGAACTTTCTGGCTCATAGTTGTAAAACAAAACGGTTTTTTTCAGATACTGTGCAGCCATTATGTCGCTGCAAATGAAAGCTGGAAAATTTTTTACTATATCTTAAGAATTCAACCTAGAGAATTTGAGAGGTCACTGAGGAAAAAGTTCTCTTCTTTACGCCTCAATGACTGCAGAACTAGCATTCCTGACATTCAAGCATTCCTTGAAAACATCTGTGGCAGTCAGATGTGTGGGATCTCCTGTCTTTATTGAGCTGCTGCTCTTCACAGAGCCGTATAGCACATTCTCTGAATCCATTTAAAGTAATGTGATTTACCAGTGTTTAACACAGAACTTTTCAGGAAAATTTATTACATAGGAGGTCATACCTATAGAGTAGTAACCTTGATAATAGAGAAAAACAAATGAAACATATGTAAACTTGACTTTGTGTTATTTTTCCTAATTTGCAATACATAAAGCATTCTAGGTTCATTTTTTGACATTGTATCCTCTTTAAATCTTTTGCAAAACTTTGAAGCAGTAAAGACTGATATTTCTGTGCTCAGACTGATTTTGTAAAGCAACTATATACTCTAATTTAAAAATAAACCAGAGTTGATTTGAGGGGCAGTTGTGGAAATAGAACTTTTAAACTGCCTTCACAGGCCTACATATGGCTAAAACATTGACTTAACAATTGATCATAAACATTTTAGTATATGATTTTGAAACATCGTTATTTAAAAAGAATCACAATGCCATTGCCAAAAACATTTTATAGTAATTACTTATCAAATATCCAAGCAATTAATTGATTTTTTTAAAGTCTTAATTTTGTGAAGTAGAATGGATAGTTTTCTTAGAAGCTTTCACATCACTATTAATATTTCCTTCCTAGTCAACTTGTGAATGGGAAACAGTGGTTTATGGGAAGACCGAAGACCAACTTATCATGACTGAACAAGCAAGAAGATATTTGAGTACTTACACGACTACAGGCAGCACTTCAAGAGCTCTCATACTGTGATTGTTACTAAGACTGATGGAATGCCCCCACTCCCTTACTGGATTCTATACTAAGTTAGGCTGCAATGAAATACATTTTTTTGTTGATTGTTTTTAAAGTTTTAAAACAGCCCTAAAACGGTTTGCATCCTTTTTCATATTGGGCAAGCAGAAAGCTAGGCACTTACGTAAGGGGTAGGCAATTTCATAGTTTATTTTTTTAAGACATGAGATTTTTAAAAATTGTTTTTAAAGAACAAGATGGGGAAATCATATTAGAATGTTCAAGGATATTCTGAAAGTAAATTCTCACATCTTTTCTTCAGAAGATATATGTTGCTACTCTCCTGATGCTGGAGTTTTGTTATAGATAGGTCTTATGAGTATGTGTGATTTCTGAAATTAGTCTCTATACAGAAAGCACACATGGCCTTATGAAGTACTTTTGCCTATCTGCTGATTTACTTAGGCTACCATTTACAGAGAAACACAATGGGAAGGCATTTAAAAGAATGAAAGTTGCACTACTAATTTTTGGTATTTTTCAAAAAATAGTAAAATTAACTACAGTGTTAAACGTATTTATTTGAGCATAGTCCTCAAAACAAAAGGCATTGCAAAAATGTTTTTTCCTTATTGGTAAAGAGTCAGTATTTTCTCCATAAATCTCAGAAGAGCTGAGAGTTTTGTTGAATGTATTGTACAGTATGTAGGAGCAGGAAAACTTTGTAAATTGGAAAGAAGTCTGTTTTTATAATTTATTTTCATTTTTAAAGCTTAAATGTAGATATTTATACCTATACAGGGTGTCTAGAAGCCAATGTTGTTTCCTGTCATTACAGATAACATAGTAAAGAACAATTTTGACTTTTAAGTATGAAACAGTAGTAAGTTATAGCTGCAAAGAATTCAGTATATATACTGTATGTCACATCTACCTAAATATTGCACTATGTCCTTTAAATCATGTTGGTTATAAAGTAGTTCTAAAAATGTACTAAATAATAATTTAATATTTTCTTTTTAAATTATATGGGGGGTCATATAAATTAATCTGGTGATTTGTATATTTGTTTGAAATTTTTGCATTTTGTTTTAAAAAATAATATGGTACTTTGGTCCCTAAAAACAGTCTGCACTTAGAAGTTTATTATATTTACTCAATGTTTAAGAAGTAGAGAACATTATCTTTTATTTATAAAAATATTTGTCCTTTTATAAATGTTTTGTGTTTCTCTACAGGTTACAACAGTTGCTTCAGTTGCCTGTTTTAGGTGTTTGCACTTATTTTATTTCTTCTTGAAAGAATGTCTTTATTTGCTTTTGTGTAGAGATTGTATGTAATTTTTTGAAACATATAATGGTATGCTGTCAACTTAAACACTGACAGGTAAATAGAATTGTACACTGTAGTTCTAATTATTTGTAATTGACACACTCTCTCCCTCTCCACTCCTGAAGTATGCTGCTATAGAAAATAGCAGAATCGGCTTGCTGCTATGAGAGAAGGAAAGAGCGACCACCACTTGCACTGTGTGAAAACATAAAAAGTATGATGATGGCAAGTTCTCAAGTTAACTTAATGGAATCAACCATTACCAGGCAAATTCTTGCAAATACCAAAATGCTCTGCCTTTAAACAAAAACAGCTTAAGATTCTCTGTTGATGGAAATACGAAGTATTTTAATGCCTAGCTTTTGAACAGTAGACCTAAAAGGATTTTAAGCTATTTAACTCTACTTGCTCATTTTTGCATATTATATGTAGTGAGAAGTGAAGGAAATGTGTGGTACTAAGATTATGCCTTGTTGATAACAAATAGATGAACCAATTTGAATCTTCCTAGCATGTTTGTTAAGTATGTTGATTGCTTCCTAATTAGTGAACTTCTCACAGAAATTTCACTTTGTAAAACCAATGATTGTAGCAAAATCATACTGGATCATTTCAATTTCAGTTACCTTGAACTAATAGCACATAATGGTTCCCTTTTATCTTTTCTTTTTTTTAATGTAGCCCTTGGCTGGTTTGGATGTACATAGTCTCCAATTACCAAAGTATAATATCTTGGAAGAGCTATATTTTTTTAAAGCATAGTTTTCTTCAGCATTAAATTATCCCACAAGTAATATATTGCAGATAAGCTTGGGATTTTGGACATAGTACATATTTCAGTTGGTATTGGTTGAATCCTCCAGTTAACTGCTTTGTTGCTTTTTGCAAGAAGATTTTTTAATCTTAAACATGTCAGGCATCTTAAATCACCTTTTATACTGTTGTGTTCAATTTGAATTTCTTTCAGTATGTTAAAAATGCCAGACATAACATGTAGCAGCCATACTTGCATGGAAACTGACTACACATATAATACTGCATTTTGTTGTAAGATTTTCACATTAATACAGCCATTACCCTGACTAAATTGAGTTTTTTGATGTATGGGAAAAAACTTTCCACTGTAAGAGAATCTTGCATACAATGTTGACTGTTAACATCCAAAATAAAGCATCTGTGTACAAGCTGACATGGCATTGCTTGTTTGACTCAGGTTTTGTATTTTGTGTTGACTGACCCTTGAAGGACTTAACCCAGTATTCAGTTCCTAGACCATTTTTCTCCTTTGGAACTCTCCTTCCAGGTGATTTCATCCTTTAACACAACTTGACCTCTTTATTCAAGAAATGAAAATACATTTCCATTTCTTGAGCCTCATTTAGAGCCATATTTTCAACTGCCTTTAGAGATTTCCATATGACTCTTCTGTCAACACCTTAAATGTAGGATGTTCTCTTTTTCTTCAGCTTGAACCTGCCCCTCCTTTGTTCTCTTAGTGGTGTTACTTTCCTTTTGATCACTCACTGAGAAACCTCGTGCCTCTCCCTAACCTTCCACGTTGAAATCTGTTTTAAAATCTTAGCCCACCGAAAGGCTCAGCTCTAATTCCATTCCTTCATCTCTGACTTAGATTATTGCACTTATCACTCTGCTCTCCATTCTCCAGAAGTATCAAGAAATTGTTCTGTGACATCAGGGTGTCACCTAGGCATGGCCAACCGGTCACCCAAACAGGTTTGTGCAGTATTATATCGCCTTGGTCAATGTCACCATCCAGATATTACCGTTAGCCTTCTAGACTTAGAAATCTGATGGATTAACCCATCAGGTTAAGAGACTAAAATGAGTTTACCCCTCCTAGAATGTATCAAGTGAGTGAGACTGTCACATGAACTCAGAACACTTAATTTACAGTGTGAAATGTAAGTCCTAAGAGGAAAGACAACTGCTTACATGTGAGTGTAAAGCTGCTGCTACTGCTAAGTTGCTTCAGTCATGTCCAACTCTGTGCCACCCTATGGACAGCAGCCCACCAGGCTCCTCTGTCCACGGGATTCTCTAGGCGAGAATACTGGAGTGGGTTGCCATTTCCTTCTCCGGTGAGGGTAAAGAAACATGAAAACACACGGAGATTTGATCACCTCTCCTGTTCACAGACCTTCCACAGTTGTCTGTTAACAAGAATTCACTTCCTAATCTGGACCTGGCGACCTGGATCTTTCAGGAACAATGAATGCATGCTTCTGCCTTCGTGCCTCCCCTCATTGCTGCTTCTCTTTGTCTCCCTACCTGTTAGAATCCTATGCAGCCTTCAGGGCACAGGTATGTGTCATTTCCTGATTATGCTGGTGCCTCCATAAAACTTTCCCACTAGACTTTATATTTTGAAAAGTAGGAATTGCTCTTTATAACTCCTGCATTTAGTGTGGTGCTTAGAAAGTCTCAGGAAGTGTTAAATTGAAAGGATGTTAAAAAATAGTCATGACTCTTAGGAAATATTAACTGCATTTGTTTTACACAATGGGTTGTGAATAGCTTGGGTTTCTTAGTTTTGCTTTATAGTCAGCTATTATTTTCTTAAAAATCTTTTGAGCTCCATGTGATTTCCTGCCTGAGTTATCTAGTTATAGAGCAGTAGGCTTGCCAGCCAATCAGACTTATAATTGTAATATGAAACAGATGGAAGGTTTTGAAGAGGTACTTCCCACTCTGTGACTCTGTGAGAAGTGAAAAGTTATTTTTAATTAAGTAGTGGAGGATAAAACAGACCAAGTGCAGTTCCATAAGAGCATGGAAGGGGAGCATTACTTCCCCTTCCCTGGCTGTTTTTTATTTTAAACAAGGTCAAGAAGATGTTAAAAATATTGGTAGAAAACCAAGATAAAGTATAGCAGGAAAAAAAAATTATTCATGGCTGACATGTTGGGAAGAGAGTGTTTTTGAAACCTTTAATATCTTGGCATCAGTACATTGAGTTTGAGCAAGCTCCATGTTAAAAGCAGTGTACTCTCCTGTCCTTAGTTTTGAAGGCCTCAGATCTGGTGTGGTTATTCAAGTTCCAAGTACAGAATGTGCTAACTTTGAGTAGATTTTTCTGGCCAGCACAGGGAAGGAAGGAGGGAGATCGACTACTCTGGTTTTACTACTGTAATTTTGCCAACCATAGCTCAAAAGTTTGGATAACATTCTGACATAATTTCCCAGGACTCAATACAGTTAGCACTTATTTGTTCAACTGGCAACCAGTACTTACCTGCTTTCTTACAGTACCTGGCACTAGGTGAACTATGGTAAATAGGACATGACCCTTCCCTTGAGGAAGCTGATGTTTTAGAAGGGGAGATGAGTAAGTATGTAACAGAAATGGCATCTCTACTCCCTTTGGCCAAAAGAGATAAATCAAGTAGCCAAGTTTTGTTTGAGAATAAGGGAATGGTGGGTCATTGCCCAGATAGTGTGGATTTCCCCTTTAAACTGTGGAGAATTGTGCCCAGGTGCCTTCCACCTCAGGAAGTTCACAGGCTAAAAGTTTGAGTACAAATAACAGTTGCAACCATGTGCCAGTAACATACATGACCTCATTTAATCCTACCAACAACTATTAGGTAAACATTTTATCATCCACTTCTGTGAATTTGGAAGCAGGCTTGGATTAAGATTAAGTTTGTACCAAACTCAGTACAACGCTAAGCTGAGATTCATTCAGACATCTGAGATTTGGGTTGATTCTTTAAAATTAAGCACAGGGTACAAAATACATATATATGTATTTCTATGTCTAGACAAAACTAGTGTATAGTAGGATTAGGAGGTTGTTGAAGGGAGCCTGGGAGGGGAGCACCTGGAGTACTGCAATGCTCCATTTCTTGCTCTGGGTGCTGGGGGTTTTTTGTGTGTGGCGGGGGATTGGGGGTGTGGGGAGGAAGAGGAAGGACCACACCTCATGGCTTGTAGACTCTTAGTTCCCCAACCAGGGATTGAACCTAGGTCTTGGCATGGAAAGTGTGGAGTCCTAACCACTGGACCGCCAGGGAATTCTCTGGGTGCTGATTTGATGGATGGATTCAAGCTCTACTATTATATGTGCACTTTTCTGTGTTTATATACATTGTACTTCAATAACACATTAAAAAAAACCTAAACCTAGTTTGGATAGTGGAGGAAAATACAAATGTAATGAATTACTCCTTGCCTGTTCCTATGATTACTTGTAAGCATCTACAACGCTAGTCATGTTATGGGTGTCTCACTGTTATTCTCCAGCGTATGTTGGGCCCATTTCTTCTGGTAAATTTTTGTTAAATTTCTGCGTGGAATAAGTGAACTGTATGGACTACTTCTTTGGTCTGTATATACCAAATATACCAAAAGTTTACATGTAAGAGCTTTCTCTACTCCCCTGAATGAATACTCTTGTTATAATCCCCCATAAAAGTCCACAGTTGAACCTAGCCTCCACCTTAAAGTTCAAGCTTTTACTCCCACCCCACTGAAATTTCCATATTCACCGAATTACAGCTCTAATGTGGTCCACTAGTTAACTCTGTCAATTGCATCTCTTGATAGCAGAATGTGTTGTTACCTTGTTTATTTAGCACTGATGTTCTATAAGCAAGCATTCACTTAATTCACCCATCTAATTGACCCACATCCTTCCTTCCAAATTCCCCACACAGGCCTTCTCCAGGTTATTTAACACTTTTACTTGATTAACAATGCGTGCAAATGATGTCAGCTAAGAGGGCTTCCACTACGTGTTAAAAAGTTCAAGAAGATATTTTATCTAACCCAATATGTCCAAAATATTATCACTTTAACACATGATTAATATACATTATTTGTGAGGTATTTTGCATTTTTTTCCAATTCTAAGTCTCTGAAATCCAATGTGCATTTTACACACAACTAAGCCCCAGCCACGCTTCAAGGGCTCAGTAGTCATATGTGGTCAGTGGCTACCACACTGAGCAGTGCAGTTCTCAATCACTAGGAATTTACAGAAAAAAATGTTTTGTAATTCAGAAGAAACACTACCTATATTAGGCCACAGCAGGACAACTTCAGAAGGAGAGAAACACCTTCCATGGGAGGCTGTGACAAAGGAAACTGATCTGTTTTCCTCAGGAGAAAGTTATGTTTGAAGTGAGACCTGACAGATGGAAAGTGTGTGTGCGTGCGTGCTATGTCACTTCAGCCGTGTCCAACTCTTGGCTGGAGTGAGCTGCCATGCCTGCCTCCAGGGAATCTTCCGGACCCAGGGATTGAACCCGCGTCTCTTATGTCTCCTGCATTGGCAGGTGGGTTCTTTACCACTAGCGCCACCTGGGAAGCTTGGCATATGGATAGGCATGAGGCAGGTAAAGAAGAGCGAGGACCTACGGGTTAAAGACCCACCAAGGGAGCTAGTGTCCACATGCAGACTCCAAGGCCAGAGGGGCTGAAGGTGAGATGGGGGGAGGAAAAGGACTGTGCAGAGAAGGCTCCTGAGAAAGAGGGAAGAGCAGGGAGAACAAGAATTCCCTGGGAAGCGGACCATGGTGGAGGTTGGCAGACAGGCCATGAACTAAGGGGCGGTCTTGTCCCCAATGCCTGAAGGAGGCGGGGAAGAAGGCAGGGTTGGGCAGAGGGAGATGCAGGCCTTGCCATCTCCATGGGGACCTCTGAGGCCCCTCTGGAGAGAAACCCAGGTCTTCTCGGGCCTGTCACCAGAAATGGGCTCCCCAGGAAGGGGGCCTGCCTTGGGCCAGCATTCACCTCAGCAGAGGACATTCTTTGACTTCAGTTTCTTTACAGAACAAGAGTCGAGGTCTTCTGCTGAAAGAGAAAAGGAGGAATGGTTGGAGTGGGAGGTACCATGAGATATCTTAGGAGAATAAAGGATTTCTGAAACGATCCTTGAGAAGACTGGGGAAGAGATTTGATCAGGGGCACCCAGCCGAACTGCCGGGCAGCTTCGAGGACTTGTTTTAGGTTGGCAGGTGTGAGTTCAGGCCCTTGGGCTAGGTGGGTCATGATCTTTTGTGTTCACCCAGCCCCGCCCACCCCCTGGGCTGGGTGCAGGGCCACAGGCAGGGCTCTGCACCAAGACATGTGAGTCTGCCCTGCCCAGCACGGGGGCAGGGTGAGCGGGTGCAGCAGCAGAGGAAGACCACAGCAGGTCCATCTGACAAATGGGTGCGGCGGAAGGACCGAGGGGCAAGGGAATGTGGAATGCTATCAAGAAAGGTGGCTCATGGACTCGGTAGGACGACATCCGCTGGAAGTCACTTTGCCTCTTCTGAGTCCCCACTGCCCCTCCCTGGCGGTTGTCATTATTTCTGTTTTTTGTCGTAGCTTTTTATGTACGCTTTAATTCCTGTCCTATATTTGCAGCTCTCTGAAGAGTTCCAGCTCCCACCCAGCCCTCAGCAAATATCTTCTAAGTGTTCTAGAGCAGCGGTCCCCAACCTTTTGGGGACCGGTTTCATGGAAGACAATTTTTCCACAGACTGGGGAGGGGGAGGATGGTTTCGGGATGATTCAAGTGCATTACATTTCTGGTGCACTTTATTTCTATTATTATTACATCAGCTCCACCTCTGATCATCAGGCATTGGATCCCCGAGGTTGGGGACTCCCTGCTCTAGTGTTGTCTTCTGGTTTTATTTTGCTTTACCTATGCTGACTTCATTATAGGTTAGCCAAGTGTTTGTTAGGGGGTGAGGTGGGGAGCCTGGATCCACACAGCAGGTTCCTCATTCATTCATTCACTCGACAGATGCTAAACCATAACCATGAACTAGTAGGGACGGGTTGGACCTGGTTCCAATCTTTCGGGATTTAATGTTTAGTGGGGAGAGAGACATACTAAGCAAATAACCACCTAAAGAGTATATGACCACAAACTATGATGAACATTCTGAGGGAAAGGAATGCAGTGTTTTATGAATGTCTCTAATGAAGGGATCTGACTAGATGGGTGGTCAGGCAGAGAAGATTTCCCCAGGGAAATGAGGTTTGAGCAGAATCTCTCCTGAGAGAAATAGGGAGATAAAATATAAGAATATGAACAGAATGAGGCTCAAATTATTTATTGGCTGGCATTTGCTATCCAGGCTCTATGTTGAACACACCTCCAGTCTGCACTCCCCCTCAGCAGGCAGGCTCTGGCAGCTTCTATTACATCCACTGAAACACTGCATTCTAAGATCAGAGTCCACAACTACAGGATGTTTAGGGTGCAAGCCTGAACCTGACCTCGGCATCTTTCAAGATTTCAGGAGGGCAGCTGGTTGGGGAGTGTTGGAAGAAGGAATGCCACCTCCCAGGAAAGCCCTTTGACTTTCCTCGTTCTCAGTTATCAACTCTAGCTGCTTCTGGCAGAACTTTCCTTCCCAACAAGTACAGTTGGTCACTATATATTGAATCTAGAAAAATCAAGCCCAACATATACTATAAGGGCCTTATCAGTTATTTTAATTGTCAACATACTGTGTTTACTATTATCATCAAGTCTCATAGAACTCTAGAGTTTATTGAAATAGTGTTTTTTTTTTTTTTTTTCAAATGAAAGACCAAAAAAGTTACTGGGTAAATTCTTTTGTTAAAAACAATGTAAAAAATTAACAACAACAACAACAAATACCCAATGTAATAATAAGTGAAGGGTCTCATTGGATTATGTTTATGGATTTTTTTTTTTTAGACAATTTTAACTTCTAGGTTGGTTGGTTTTTATCACCCACCTGGCTCTTGCCCATAATCTTGTCATTCCTGCTCAAGGAATATTGAAACCACACCCCAGAGAGTGAATGGAAGCTGGTGGCTACCAGGATTTCTTATGTCCTGCAGAACTACAGATAGGAAAATGGCTTATTAAAACTCCTCTGCTTGTAAACTGCCTTCCCTGCATAATCTCATTTTCGTTCTGTTTTCTTTCTTTTTTTCCTCTCTTTAATTTTATGCCTTCCTAGCTTCACACAGCCCAGTTGTTTTACAGGCATATGGAGTTAGCTCTTGTACAGTGCCAACTGGCTAAGGCTGGTTGGGACCACTGACCCTAAAACTGGGCCTGTGTAGGTACCTGATGAATGGCCTTTTGACATCAAAGCATTGGGAAACTCCATCCTAAGATCCTGCCTTCATTTTTGGATGTGAAGAAGTATGTAACCCAAATATACCTGTGCCTTTTCCCTGCCTCCAATCACTTCTCCCCACACCTGAGACCTCCCTGCTTATCTCATAAATATCCCAGCTCCCTGACTTCAGAGAGGTGAGGCTGAGACTTGTTCTCCCAGCTCTTCATTTAGCTGCTTTGTAATCAATTCTTTCTTGACAGGGAAACTTGGCATCTCAGTCTTTGGTTTGCTGTGCATTGGCCAATGGACCTACTTTGGTAACAACATCAGCTCATTCAAGTCACTGTGCTAACTATTTTGGATCATAGAAGTTTGAAAGATCTTAGATCTCTCTCTGTAAAATGGGAATTAATACACTATACTCTGCATATTAATTTCTTATTGCTGCTGTAACAAATACCACACATTTAGTCACTTAAAACAATGCAGATTTATTATCTTACAGTCTTGAAGTCAGAAATTTGAAGTCAGTGTCAATGGGCTAAAGTCAAGGTGCCAGAAAGCCTACATTGCTTCTGGAGGCTCTAGGAGGAAATCTAGTCCCTTGCATTTTCTAGCTCCAAGAGGCTGCCTGCATTCCTTGTTGCACAGCCCCTTCTTCCATCTTCAAAACCAGCACTGATTGGTAGAATCGTCCTCTTGCTACATCCCTCAGACATTCCTCTATCTGGACAAGATCTCCCTCTGTCTCCTTTGTGATTACATTGGGTCCATCTGGATAATCCAGGTTGATCTCCCCAAGTCAAGACCCTTCATTTGATGACATTTGCCAAGTCTGTTTCACCATGTAAGGTAACATATTTATAGGTTCTGGGGATTTGCACATCAATGTATTGGGGGGGGCGGTCATTATTCAGCCTCTCATATTAGGCTGCTAAAACAGTGTGAACTGTTGCATTTGTAGCAAATATATAGCCATGGACAATTTTTTAATAATGGAGTAAATATATATAAATCACACAATGCTCAGAATTATAGTCAATGAAAAGAAGCTATTCAGATAGTCCCTTATAAGATGAATTTTATCTTTAAAATTTTTGTTTGGACTTTATCTTAAATGCTCTTTTTTCTATTATGATATTTTAGTTTTTTTCTTAACTTTTTTTTTTTTACAAGGTTGGGCATACTCTCCTTATTAGGAATCACTATTCATCAAGTTACACTGATGTAACCGGAAAGAAAAATCAGGTCAGCCTAACGTTTGAAGAATATGAAAGCCAAAATTCAAGATGTGGGGAAGAAACCTGGGTTGAAGCTTTTGGAAAATTTAATTTAAAATCTGAGGTCAATTTTCTCTCTAACAGAAGGCGCCGTTAACAGACATTTTCTTTCTGTATTTAAGGACATTTGCTTATAAGTATTCAATTATCTCCAAATATTTTTAAAATATACTCTTTTTTTTCATTATGAAAGAGAAAACTGTAGTCTTAGAAAAATCCTGGGAAGTGATAGTTATGCCTCACCACCCACTCTTTAAAATCAGTGAATTGGTTTCTTGTCTCCTCTCTCCAGCACTGAGGTGGTATCTCTCCCATCCTCCCTCCCCATTAGCCTGATCTGCTTTGAAGATGGGGCTAAGCCTCCTAGTTAAGATCATCTGTTCATCTTTCCAGCCCAGCGTGTGGTCCTCTGGCTCCATTCTTTCTTCCTTTGTTATATAAGGCAGGGTAACTGGAGAAGTTCTTCAGGCTGGAGAAGCTGTAACTGCAGAAGCTTTTTTTTTTTTCTTTCACTAAAGGCAGAACTAAAACCGAGGTGAGTCTTTCAAAATGAGACACTTAGCATCTCTTGCCTGGTGGGGTGCCCAGGTTGTGCTTTATTTCACAGATGCCTAATTAACCCGTTTATCAAAGCCAGAGGATATCAGGTAAAATGCAGCCGCATGAAACCGATCCTTGGAGGGATCTATGTTGTAAAGTGTGGAATTAGTCGCTAAGGGACTACTTTTGTGGTCACCTTCAGACTTTAGCATCTTGCAAGAGTTGGCCCCAGAAGGGGTTACTTTTCTTGATGAGGCTACAGGAATTGGAAATAGTTCACTGAAACCTTTGTGGCTTAATTACAAGATATAAAGGACTGTGGCGAAGTCCCAGTGGTATGAAGGAAAGCACTTCTGTGTTGTCCAAACTGTATTTCCCTGAAGTGATTTATAAAAGCTGAATCGCTAAGGGTGGCGGGTTCCTCTGATGAGTACCGGCCACCAGAGAGGCCAGCCTTGGCAATGTGCACTGCCAATGGGGCGTGAAGCAGACACATCTCCAGGCTTTTGTTCCCTAAGCAGACCAGCTTGGGCAGGAAATTCATCTGAGACTGCTCTGAATTAGAAACTACAAACTTATGAATGGTCCGTCTGCTCACAGGCCAGAGCCGTTGAATCTCTTGAGTCCTTTAACATTTTTCTAATTGCATCAATGCATCAAAAAAAAAAAAAAAAGATTTTTTTATTTGGCCACTGATTTTAGAAGAAATAATTAAGGAGGATGAGCCAGATAAATGGTGGCTTTACCTAGTTCCTCCTTTAACTCTAAATTGCTGGAGGAGTTTTTATATAAAAGCTCACAAAATCTATTAGTCTGAAAATCCATTACAAGTGGCATGAGAAAGGCAGGCAGTGATTGTTTAAAAATGACAGTAATCTAACTGGAAGAAAACTGGTCTCTCTGAGGAGCCGGCACAGTGCATGGTGTTGCATACCTCGCCTCCATCTCCCAATCACTGGCATTAGAGGAATAAGAATCAGGGTGTGCAATCCCCACAGGTTCCAGCCCTGATTTCTGAACTATTTCATTTGGTCCTCACAGCAACCTTCATGGGTAGCTATTCTGATTCCATTTTGCAGATGAGCAAACAGGATCAGAGAAGTCTGATCTGCCCCAGATCACACAGACAGAGGCAGACTTACTATAAAGTAAATGAAGCTTGAACTTCAGGGCCCCCACTTGCAAGGGCCCTGGGAGGGTGGTAGTCACATTGTTGGGGGGTCAGGACCCCAGTGGGGTGGGGTGGAAACATTGTAATCAGAGAGCATCTCTGCATAAATGTTTCTGCTAAATTGTCTAAAGAGATCTCAGAAGGCAAGACTGAAATCTCCGGAAATGTGTTGTGATTTCCTTCTTCACTCTAAAGAAATATTCAATTCTGCTCTCAGTTTTGTGTTCTTAAGAGAAGCCCCCAAGCTTTGGGCCCCCTAAGACCTACATCTGCCTTTGAAGATAGGCAATGAGAGGTAGAACTATGTTTTGAACTGCTGATTCCAAAGCCTGTTCTATTTTCAGAGCATGTAGAAACAGAAAAGTATAAACAGAACATCAAGTTAAAAAAAAAAAAAAAAAGCTGGACATGAGAACTGTAATTGTAATAATGTAAAGCTTTTGCTCTTATCCAAGCCCCCATCTTTGGGCTTGGAAAGCCTGTGCTCTGGGATCACAGCTCATCTTCCTCCACATCACATTGGTGTCAGCTCCCTCCCAGGACCCAGGAAAGGCAACACGCCAGCAGGTGGTTGATAAACGTCACTTAGCTCGTGTAAAGTAGTAATTTATACTTTCATATTGGTTTACTGTTCACTTTCTAAAGGAGAAAGTGAATGATGTCACCAGGGAGACACACATAAATGAATGATAACATCTATACTTCCTGCAGTGGCTGAGTCCTGTAGATCTCGTGGGAACTTATTTGTGTGGTTTTGAGTCTGCTAATCAGTTTCTTTTGCTGTAACTCTTCACGATGTAGTGATAAAGGTTTGCTGATGGAGAAAGAGTGGCAAAGGGAATTATTTCCCTAGGCCATCATACAAATGAAGGAGATGGGGACGTACAGGCAAACACACAATGGTACAACTGATCTTCTGTAAAATGTCCATCGATGTCACACACCTCAAGCAGCTGCTATACATCCTAGAAATAACTCATCTCCCCTTGCCACACCTACCATGCTGCCTGCATTGGTGCTCACCTAAGCTTGGCTTTCTTTCTCCATGTGGGGGGCGGGCTGTCCTAGGAGCTGAATAGCCACACTAGTTGTCTGTGCTTGCAGATCCCCCTTCTCTGCCCATCATCTCTGGCTGCTGGATCACTGACTCCCTTGTTAACCTGATTGTTCTCATCATCCTACAACAATGTTGAAATATTTCCATGTCTGAGAAAACACGGCCCTCCACATCTCCCATTTCTTTGCAGAACTCCAATCCCTCGCTCTCCCTCTTATCTGACAAATTTTCACCTTGCCCCATATGCTGTCCTAATCTTACTCTCCTGACCTCTTAGGGACACGTGACAGAGCCTGAACCAGTTCTTTTTCTTGGCCTCTGGGATCCTTCTGGTTTTTCTCCCTTCTTACTGGCTGCTCCTTCTCAGATTCCTTTCCTGTCTCCTCCTTTGTCCAATTTCTAAATACTGGAGTTCCCAGGCCTCAGCCTGGGACCCCCTTCTCTTCTGTATATTTCCCCTCATCTAGTTCATGGCTTTAAATAATATTATAAGTAAATGAGAAAGTTGTCTCCAGCATTCATTAAAAAATTTTTTTTTACTATACAATTATAGAAAATGTGTGAAAATCAGAAAATATGATAAAAAATAGGAAGATAAAATCAGCCATAAACTCAGTATCCAGAGATAATGAGTTAACATCTTGGTATACACACTTTTTCTATGTACATGTATATAAATGTATGTATAAATATTTTATATAGCAAAGTAGAATCACATTATATATTACTTGGAAACCTGCTATTTATATTTAAGAATGTTTTTGTGGATAGCCTTTGATGCCAAAAGACACAGGTCTCCAGCATTGTCTTCAGTAGCTACACAGTTGTGTGTTGTTTTTTTTTTTAATAGTGTGGCTATTTCCATGATCGAGGTAATCTGGAGTAGTTTTCAGTTCTCTGCTGTTGTGCAGAAAGGTGGTGCTGCGGCTCCTTAGCAGCCGGGCCCGGGTCCTTCCTTGTGAATTGCAGTCCAGGCCGCTGGAAACTGCTGAGTCAGGGGCGCGCGCACGTGCGAATCCTGAGTGCCGGCGCCTGGTGGGTCCCAGAGTTCGGACACCCGCTGACATCACCTGCTGGACTGCGGGCCGCGGGGCCGGGGACCAGACCCTCGCGCGGGGCGGGCCCAGGGGACCGGACGGCCGGTGGCGGCTGCAGAAAGGCCTGGGCGGGGCGGCCGGGGGCCTTTGTGCGCACCAGACACCAGATGGGACGCGAGGAGGGACGTGCGAGCAGGTCAGATGGCAGGCTTTCCACAGACCTGCTGCCGCCGCTGCTGCTTCTGCATCGGGGACAGACATTTTGGCGGGAAGAGAAAATTCTTTTAAAAAAAAGAACAAAAGTTTTCCCTGTGATGAGCCCTATGGACAAATGTCTTTTTGACTCCGTGTCTGCTTGGGGGGCGGGGTTGCCGCTCAGAACCCGGCTCTTTGCTTCTGAGATAAAAGCCTTGTGCGCTGTCAGATGTGGACCCACAAATTGGGGTGGGGGGTGGGGAGTTTCCATCTGGCCTTTCAGGGAGCGGAGCGATGTTTGCACTTGGGTGAGCACGGCTGGCCGTTGTTAGCAGGACTCAATGCACAGGATGTCAAACAAGGGGTGAGTTTGTGCGGGATCCAAGGGGTGTGCATCGGCGGAGAAAAATGATGGTGGTGAGGGAGGGACACGGGACCCCCAAGGCGGATCCCCCGATTTACATCTTAGCCCAGTGTTCATGAGAAGATGGGGCAGGGTGTGTGTGTGTATGAGACCGGCGGGTGGTGGGAGATGGAATGGAGCCATCTTCCTCCATCTATAGCCACAGCCCCAGGGCCTCCACCGCCTGGGTGCCCCTTTCTAACTAGAATAAATGTGACTTACTCAGGCCTGAGTCTTGAGTACTGCTTAGGTGAAGTGGCAAAGGTCCCGTTGTTTGGGTCTGAACCGAGCACTGAGATCTAGCACACCACTCTTCTGAGTCAGTAGGCAAGTGGGGAGGGACGCTGCTGAAGACCCCTCTCTGTCTTCTGAACATCTGCTCCACGGCCTCACCCTCTTCAGGTCTAAGTGTCCCTGCAGAGGCCCCTGTTATGCCCGCAGTGGTGTCCAGCACTCCCACACACCTACCACTTAAGCAGAGAGCTGTGTCAGCAGTCCAGAAGTGCTGGGAAAGGCCTGGGGGGAGGATGAGAGGACAGGCAGACCAGGTCCGGGCCGGACAGGTCCCTACTGGGGAGGGGATGGGGTGGGGGGCGGCGGGGCAGGAGGAGGGGGCCAAGAGAGGAGGAGCATGGGGGCTCCCAGAACCCCTTCCCACGCTTTGCCCAGGGCGAGCCCACCTTCCCACCTAACCCTGCATTTCTCAGAAATAATCCTTATCCACTCTGAGCACTTCATGGCGAGGGACTGCACCCCGCCCCCACATACAGTGATTCTCCACAAGGACGCAGATGATGGAGAATCCCTCCTCACCTCCTCCGGGAAGCCACCAAGCGTGTCTCACTGAGTTCCCACCGTGGAAGTGACTTCACACCAACTTCTGTGTACTTTGGCCTCGGCCAAGCAGAGTCAGTTCCGTTTTCTTAGTTTAAAATTGTCTTCTAGACAGTTTAAAAATTCCATTACATTTCTGTTTTTCTGAGTGAAAACAGGCTCTCAGAACACTCCCTGGACTGGGGGTTCGGCTGCGGGGTCGAGATGTCCAAGCCGGGTGCCCTGGGGGGGCCTCCTGCTTCTGCCGTCAGAGGCGCCGCCACCCCTGCGCCTCGTGGGAGGCCCCTCCTGTGGTCCAGAACGAGGCTGGGGCTGGCCGTTCCTGCACACAAAACAGCCTTGTGGACATGGTTCACAGACAAGCCCTTGCTTCCAACAAGGATGTGAGGGATCCCTGGAGTAGGAAGTGACAACCCACTGCCGTATTCTTGCCTGGAAAATCCCATGGACAGAGGAGCCTGGCATGCTGCAGTCCGTGGAGTCGCAGAGAGTCTGACACGACTGAGTGACTAAGCGCTCTAGCTCTTACACTTGATATATATTTTAAAAGTCTCTCCTCTGGCTTGGCCAAGAGCAGTAGGACAAGTCATTCAGCCTTCCCACTAAGTAAGGGGATTGGCAAGATGGAGTCTCCAGTTCCATCCAGTCCCCAAGTTTTGTGATGCTGTTAGGAGAAAGAAGAAACAGCTGGCTTAGAGGAACCAGGTTTACAGAAGAAAAAAAAAAACCTGAGCATTTCTTCTTAGAACAACAAGTACCCAGAAACAAGTACAGGTGAAAGCAGATTGCTGTCAAATGGGGCTTCTTATCTGATCAGCTTCTCCTTTCTGATGGTAAACATGTCCAATGATAATCATCCTAACCTCAGACTTTGATAAATAGGTGGTTTTAACACTTGTCATCAGAGCACACCCATGCTCCATGCCGGTCTTCCTGGGCACTGGGGCTGGTGCCACTTTCCAAGCCACAGATAGGGCCTCCTGGGGGCTGGAGTCTCATCCAGCCCCAGGTAACTTTGAGATGCTGAGCATCTGTTAACTGTGTGGTTGGCAGGAAGGTGAGGGTGGTTCTGCTGTGGGGAGATGGAAAGACAGAAAAGAAGAGGATGATAACTCTGTCTTCAGCTGGGAATTTGGGAAGCAATAGGAGTGTCTCATAAATTCTTCCTCCCTCCCTCCCCAGAAAAGAATCCCTAGTATATAAAACATCCAAAGCACAGTTAGGGTCATGTCATTGCTCTTCTCAAAAATTCTTGTTTGGCTCCTTACTGCCCACATTTGGGCATTTGGGGCTATTTATGACTAACTCCAGGGGCTTCCCAGGTGGCTCAGTGGTAAAGAATCCACCCTTCAGTGCAGGAGACATAGGAGACATGTGTTCAGTCCCTGGGTTGAGAAGATGTCCTGGAGCAGGAAATGGCAACCCACTCCAGTATTCTTGCCTGGAAAATTCCATGGACAGTGGAGCCTGGCAGGGTGCGGTCTATAGGGTTGCAAAGAGTGGGACAAAACAGTGAGCACTGCTTAGCAAGCAGCACGACTAACTCCAAGCCTTCTTCCCAGCGTTCTCTCTGACACTCATCCTCAGAGACTCTCTATCTTCCCACTGCCTTACTTTTTCGGGACTAGATACTCTTTCTCAAAAGCTCCAATCCCAGGGGTTTCCCTGGTGGTCCAGTGGTGAAGCCTTCACCTTCCAATGCAGGGGGTGCAGATTAGAGTCCTGGTCAGGGAGCTAGGACCCCATATGCCTCACCTCTAAACATAAAAGTAAAAGCAATATTGTAACAATTCATTAAAAATGAATTCATTAAAAAATGAATTTGTCCACATAAAAAAAATCATCAGAATCTTAAAAAAAAAAAAAGAAAAAAAAAGCTCTAACCCCAGATCTGCCTCTTGAAATTATCATCATTCAAGGCCCAACTGGTTTGGCTTCCTCCTTCTTGAAGCCTTCCCGGGTTTCCTAAGCCAGACATTCTCCACCCCGCCCCCCACCACTCGTATTTATCTGAGCAGTCATACAAACATATCTTCAGTTTGTGTCTCTCTTTTGGTACAACTTGTTTTCTATCTATTCTTCTAATTATTTCTACATCTTTGAGCACACCGGGGTAGACCTTAGCTCTTGCTATTTAGCTCATGCTATGCCCTTACTAGGTGCTGAAAAGATGTTTCTTGGACCACATATAAGATGAAAGTGGCAAAAGAAAGTCCATGTATTGGTGTGGATGTAGCAGTGCAGCAGGGCAGCTGCCAGGCCAGGTGAGGCAAAGATCTAAGAGCAAATGGCCTCAGACCACCTCAAAGCACACAGGCTCTATTTTCCAGAACAGAATCTGCTGGCAGCTTGCCAGCCCTGTCTGCCTTCCAGAGGGGACTGATTTCCGGCCCCTTCCCCCCAAACCTTTTCCTTTCTTCTTTGAGTCCCAGGCACCTGCATCCGTCTCATATAGAATAAAGGAAGAATTGGAAATAAAAGACACGCTTAAAGAAAAGAAGTACTAATTTTGAAAGATTATGTTGTGGTTAGGTTAATCTTACAATCCCAGGAGTTTAGTTTTGATGACTTTCTGCTATCATTTGCTTAAAAAAAAAAAGACAACCATCATATTGAAAACAAGCTTTAGGACCTTGTGGGCACTAAGCCATTGCCTTCTACACTTAGACGAGCAAACACCCCCTCAGAGGATTCACTAAAACGCAGAACCTGAAATTGCCTGGCTCCAGTGGTTAGAGCTTCCTGCTGCCATTTCACCGGGCATGGGTTCTAACCCCGGTCAGGGACTTAGATCCCGCAATCATGTGGCAGGGTCGAAAAAGAAAGTTGCAGAAGGTCTGGGCAGAGTTTATCATCTTTACAATTCTAACAAGCTCCCGGGTGACGCCTGTGCTCTGGTTCTGTGGACTACACCTTGAGAAGCAAGGATTTATACATGATTTTCAAATTATATGCAGTAACTAAGTTTTTCAAATCACCTTTTCCACTTTGAGCCCTTATAATATCTTCTTGATGCTGTTCTTTTAAAAAAAATTATATTTTGTATTGCAGTATAGTTGTTATTTTCAGGTGTACAACAAAGTGATTTATATATATTTATGTGTGTGTGTGTATATATATATGTCTCCATTCTTTTTCAGATTCTTTTCCCAGATATGTTGTTACAGAATATTGAGTAGAGTTCCCTGTGCTATATAGTAGGTCCTTGCTGATTATCTATTTTATATATAGGAATATATATTTGTTAATCCCAAACTCCTAATTTATCCCTCCCTACCCACGTTTCAGGTAGGCAGGAGGAGAAGGGGATGACAGAGGATGAGATGGCTGGATGGCATTACCGACCCGATGGACATGGGTTTGGGTAGACTCCGGGAGTTGGTGATGGACAGGGAGGTCTGGCGTGCTGTGTTTCATGGGGTCGCAAAGAGTCAGACACGACTGAGTGACTGAACTGAACTGAACCCACATTTCCCCTTTGGTAACCACAAATTTGTTTTTGAAGCCTGTGAGTCTGTTTCTGTTTTGTAAATAAGTTCATTTGTATCATTTTTTAAAAGATTCCACATATAAATGACATCATATATTTGTCTTTCTGTATCTGACTTTCTTCACTTAGTAAGATAATCTCTAGGTCCATCCATGTTGCTGCAAATGGCATTATTTCATTCTTTTTTAAATGATTTCTTTTTAAAAATGATTTTATTATTGTTATTTTATTTATTTTTATTTTTTGACCATGCCACGTGGCATGTGGGATCTTGGCTCCCCGACCAGGGATCAAACCCACACTCTGTGTGTTGGAAGTGTGAAGTCTTAACCATTGGGCCACCAGGGAAGTCCTAATTCTTTTTCATGGCTAACTAATACTCCATTATATAAATATATAGTGGAATATATATATATATATATATATAGGTATGTGTGTATCTTCATCCATTCATCTGTCAATGGACATCTAAGTTGGACATCCATTCATCTCATGATGGACATCTAAGTTGCTTCTATGTATTGGCTATTGTAAATTTTTTGTTGCCGTTCTTAAAGCCCATTTAGCAGATATCATTTTATAATAGCTATGTATACATTAGGAGCCATCGCCATGAAGGTAGAAGCCATCTCTTCCTGTTATCTCCATATTTTATAACTTTCCTAAAGGAAATGGAAACCCACTCCAGTGTTCTTGCCTGGTGAGTCCCATGAACAGAGGAGTCTGGCAGGCTTCAGTCTATGAGGGCACAAGGGCTGGACACAACTTAGCGACTAAACTCCCACTACTGCTAGCAGCACATAGTAAGTCCACAGTTGTGCCCTTCAGAGAAACTGAGTCCAAGAAAAGAAATCAAGGTATTCTATGGAAACTGATGTCTCTCAGGAGCTGACCGCATTGCTTAGGGAGAGGGACCTTTGTGAACGGACTGAACTAGATGCACTTTCGGATGCCATAGGCTCCCAGTCACACTTTGGAATGTGCTGCTAGGAAGGAGACACCATCTAGCACATGGCAGTCACCATACACTGGGTTTTAGTACTAAGAACCTCTGGGAACTTCTCACTATAATCTGTGTCGTTACTCAAATGCTGATTATAGTATCCAGGCTCATAGCCTTTTTTGCTTATTTTTTCCTCCTTTTTAAAAAAAATATATTTTATTTTTGGCTGTGCGGGGTCTTCCTTGCTGCATGGGTATTTTCTCTAGTGGTGCATGGGCTTCTCACTGTGGTGGCTTTCTCTCGTTGCAGAGCACAGGCTCTGGGGCAGGGGCTTCAGTAGTCATGGGACAGGGGTTTAGGTGGTCCTTGGCATGTGGGATCTTCCTGGATCCAGGATCGAACTTGTGTCTCCTGCACTGACAGGCAGATTCTCTACCACTGAGCTGCCAGGGAAGTCCTCCCTCCTTGTTTCTTTTCGGTCCTTTTTCAACATCTCGGCACTATTCATCATGTCATATGCAGAGCCGTTAGTGAGAGCGTTCTGTAACAGAGATCTCTCCAGAGCCCTCACCTTCCTCATCTCTTGCTTCCCCACTGCCAACCAGAATCAAGATACCTGCTGAGCCCTTATCTGCCCACCCTGTGCCCTTTCTCCAGCTTTATCTTTGCTCCTTTCCCACCATACTCTCCACTCCCTCCAGTTGGACTCTTTTCCAATCCCCAAGCACATTCTTAGGCTCCGTGTGTTTGCTTGTGCTGTTCATTTTGCCTAAAATGCCATCTTTCCACCTGGCAACCTCTCCCTCTCCTCGTTCCTATCCAATCGCCCAATCCCACCTTCCCCTGGGGTCCTCCTCAAACTCCGGAAAGAGCGAGTCAGTCTTCCGGGGGCCCAGCCTCTTTGCTGCTCCTCCGTTTCTTCGTTTATCCCATTGCGTTGTCCTTGGAGCCCTGCTCTGGCCACCTGCCTTCTCCTTGGCATCTCCAGCCCCCTGTGGGTCCTGAGTTCAAGCTCCTTGAAGAAATGCAGTCACCGGGACAGCACTTTAGCTGTTGCTATTGATGATGAAGTACTTCCAAGGTGGCTCAGCGGTAAAGAATCTGCCTACCAATGCAGAAGACTCGGGTTTGATCCCTGGGTCAGAAAGATCCCCTGTAGGAGGAAATGGCTATGCACTCCAGTGTTCTTGCTGAAAAATCTCAAGGACAGAGGAGCCTGGCAGGTTACAGTCCATGGGGTCGCAAAAGAGCCAAACATGACCAGACAATAACAGTTCATGATAATCCCCTTTCCTTTCTCCTGGCCATCCAGCAGGAATTCCCATCAGTCCTGGAACTACTGATGTCAACTTCATGACCTCCTGTCTGATTTCCTCTTCACAACTTCTCTACATGGTAGGTGTTAATATCCTTATTTTATTCACAGAAATGCCTAGGATCAGGGAAGCTAAATCTCTGGCCCCAGAGCTTTCTGGTGATTTTGTTTGCAGACTTGGGACCCAGAATTTAGCCATATGCTAAAAATTAGGGTTCTGGAAGCCCAAGTCCCATAAGTGTGTGCTGAAAGACTATGGCTCCTTAATAAGGCTGTTTGTTGGGTAGGAAGTCTGTCAATGGCATCTGAGTCACTCATTCCTGAAATAAGACTTCAGTGTGGAAAGGAATTCCCCCTCCTTCCTGCCCCTGGTACATTAATATGACTCAGGAGGTGGGCACGGTAAGCAGGGAGCTCATTGACTTGGTAGGTATGAATTTGAGGGTGGGGCAGCATTTTCTAACCACATGTAGCCAAGTTATTTCCCCTCTCAGGAGAGGTTATTGTGGGTCATGATCACAGAGCCACCATTTCAAAACATTTTCGAGACTTTTTTTTGCCATTGAATGTAAAGACAGGTGATTTCATGCTTGCTTGTTTCACTCTTTAAACCTATTGCATCTGTGGGTAATTGATCAATCTAGGATTGATGCAACACAAACTTAATATCTATGTGACCTTGGACAAGCTCTCTGAGCTGCCACTTCCTCATTTAGAAAATGAGGTTCCTGGGGGGATAGCTGAGAGCATGCATTTGTGAAAACAGGTGCTGAGCCTAAAATTGTTGTTCAGTCAGGTCTGACTCTTTGTGACCCCATGGGCTGTAGCTGGACAGGCTCCTCTGTCTTTGGGATTCTCCAGGCAAGAAAACTGGAGTGGGTTACCATGCCCTCCTTGAACTTGAGTTTCCTGGGTTGGTAGGCATACTCTTTACCACTGAGCTACCTGGGAAGCCCCGAGCCTATAGGGCGTGTTTAGTTGCTTAGTCTATAGTAGCCGCTCACAAATGTTTGCTGGACCTAGGGTCTCAGGTCACTTAGTTTTCCCCAACACTTCTTTCTCATTGAAATCTGCTCAGGTACTGAAGTGCTTCAGAAGTTCTAGAAACAGGTTATGTATACATTACAAGCGGTCAATGATACATCTGAATATTTAAATAAGATTGCCCTTTGGAATTCTGTTTCTTCTCCAAAAAAAAATGTGGACCACAGAGAAATAAAGGTAAAAATAAAAGTGACTGAAACTCACTCAGTGAGGCTTTTTAGACCATTCTCATCAGAGTCCCCTGTTTGTTTTTGTTTTAACGCCCCTTTCTAACCTAGGATAATCTCTGGCTGAGGGGCATGAAATTTTGGGTGAATATCAAGAAAGGAGATGTAACTTTTGAGAGGGACAAACTCATCAGGTGATTCTTACAAGCATTGACTTCAGGGTGACTCAGCTGCTTTTCTTAATTCAGAAAACTTACTAACGAAGGTGCTATGGAGAAGCAGTCTCCCTGCTTTGATCCCGCGCGCCCTGCATTGGAAGCCCAGAGTCTTAACCACTGGGCCACCAGGCAAGTCCCTACACACAAACCTTTTAAGCCTGAAGGTGGTGAACTGACATGTGTTTTGGAAGGAAGACAATGGAGATGGTAGAATTACAGCACCACAGTTTTAAATCACAGGCTATGACTAGAAGCAAGCAAGAAGATTCATTCTGATAATTCTGATATTGCGATCTGGCATTGATTTAGAAAATCCAGATATTCTGATAGTCTCTACAGGGAATACAAAATGAATGAATTGGCTGTGTTTGGGCGGAATATATTTAATCCAAGGAGATCGGTTTGTATAGGATAGGACACGCACTGTGGGAGCCGCGGTAGACAGGTGGCACTGATGCCTACTTGTGTCTACTTCCATTTCCTCCCCTTGGAGCCACAGGTGTACCGGGATCCCATTAAGTAGGGAAGGGCACATGGCATTTTGATACTGTTGTTTTGATACAAGTATATTTGATACAGGCTTTAAAATGAAGCCTAGAAAACACCTTAAAAATCTCTTATTTTTTAGTTGTTTTATTACCAAATAAAGCAAGAGAAAGAGGGACTTCCCTGGTGGTCCAGTGGATTTCCTTGCTCTCAATAGGGAGACCCTGGGTTCGATTCCTAGTCGGGGAACTAGATTCCCACATGCAGCAACAAAAGATCCAGCGTGCCACAGGTGAGACTCAGTGCAGCCAAATAAATACATTTTTTAAACAATAATAAGGAATAAATAAAGACCAAGAGCTTCATCCTCGCCAGTCTATTCAGTCCCAGAACCTCATCTCCATGCTAATCTTCAGAATTTCTCTGACATAGGGGTTGGGGTTAAGCTGGGGACCACGGGTGTATCAGGTTATCAGAGCAGGCAGTAGGTGACAGAAAGTCAATAGTGATGACACAGTGGTTATGTGCCCTCAGGAAGGGTATTGTCATCCAGAGTGTTGTCTCTATTCTGAGAATCTAGGAGTTCTTTGTCTCCAGGCCTCTAACTGGCTCTTTGAGGTGCAACACCCATATTTATGACTTTCAATTGATAATATATTGGCAAATACCTCTGCTTTGTGAAGTGTCTTGATTATGTCAACTTAATTATTCTTTAAACATTAGAGGTGGAGGAGGGAAAGGAAGATTTTGGGGACACAATATAGCCCTTTCCCCTTAGGAACAGGCTCTCCAGAAAATGTTCATTTATATTTTTAATAACTTTCTCAACACACATTTATATAGATTTGTTCAATATTGTTAAATTTCCTTATGATGACAGTTTGGAGGGGGCCCTCCTGTGAGACTCAGTTTGAATAGACTTTTAAAAAATATTTTTACTGTCTTAAAAGTGGTTTTTGAAAAATGATTAAAGATACACATGGTGGGACTTCCCTGGTAGTTGAGTTGTTAAGACTGTGAGCTTCTAAAGCAGGGGGCATGGGTTTGATCCCTGTTTAGGGAACACAGACTTTGACTGTGTGGATCACAACAAACTGTGGAAAATTCTTCAAGAGATATACCAGAATACCAGACCACCTGACCTGCCTCCTGAGAAATCTGTATGCAGGTCAAGAAGCAACAATTAGAACCAGACATAGAACAACAGACTGGTTCCAAATCAGGAAAGGAGTATGTCAAGGCTGTATATTGTCACCCTGCTTATTTAACTTATATGCAGAGCACATCATGAGAAATGCTGGGCTGGATGAAGCACAAGCTGGAATCAATATTGCTGGGAGAAATATCAATAACCTCAGATACTCAGATGACCCCACCCTTATGGCAGAAAGTGAAGAAGAAATAAAGAGCCTCTTGATGGAAGTGAAAGAGGAGAGTGAAGAATCTGGCTTAAAACTCAACATTCAGAAAACTAAGATCATGGCATCTGGTCCCATCACTCCATGGCAAATAGATGGGGAAATAATGGAAACAGTGACAGATTTTATTTTCTTGGGCTCCAAAATCACTGCAGATGGTGACTGCAGCCATAAAATTAAAAGATGCTTGCTCCTTGGAAGAAAAACTATGACCAACCTAGACAGCATATTAAAAAGCAAAGACATTACTTTACCAACAAAGGTCAGCTAGTCAAAGCTATGGTTTCTCCATTAGTCACATATGGATGTGAGAGTTGGACCATAAGGAAAGCTGAGCACCGAAGAATTGATGCTTTTGAACTGTGGTGTTGGAGAAGACTCTTGAGAGTCCCTCGGACTGCAAGGAGATCCAACCAGTCCATCCTAAAGGAAATCAGTCCTGAATATTCATTGGAAGGACTGATGTTGAAGCTGAAACTCTAATACTTTGGCCACTTGATGCAAATAACTGACTCTTTGGAAAAGACTCTGATGCTGGGAAAAATTGAAGGCAGGAGAAGAAGAGGGTGACAGAGGATTAGATGGTTGGATGGCATCACTGACTCAATGGACATGAGTTTGAGTAGGCTCCGGGAGTTGGTGATGGACAGGGAAGTTTGGCATGCTGCAGTCCATGGGGTTGCAAAGAGACAGATGTGACTGAGGGGCTGAGCTGAACTAGGGAACCAAGATCTCTTACGCTGTGTGACACACGCCCCCCCCTCCCCCAAAGATACACATGGCCAAAAAAAAAAAAAAAAATCAAAGGCAAAACTATGAAAATGGTAGAATGATCAGTGGTTGCTCCAGCCTAGAGGGAAGAAGGGATCGAAGGACTCAGGAGAGGGGGCGTGGAAGGCAGTGAGATTGTTCTGTGTGATATGATAAGGGCAAATACACATTATTATACTTGTCAAAACCCACAGAATTGTCAACATCAAGTGAACACTAATGTGAACTGTGAACTTTCATCACCACGTATCAATATTGGCTCATCAATTTTAAGAAGGGTGCACCACACAAGTGCATGACATTAGTGAGGGGGTGTGGGAGCTGAGGGAATTTATGGGAATTCTGTACTTTCTGCCCATTTTTTTCTGTAAACCTGAAACTGTTAAAAGATAAATTTTAAAAAATGTTCCAGAGGGACTTCCCTGGTGGTCCAGTGGCTAAGACTCCACGCTACCAATACAGGCGGCCTGGGTTTGATCTGGAGCCTGGTGGGCTACAGTCCATGGGGTTGAAAAGACCTGGACGTGACTAAGCGACTTTCACTCACTGTAGAACTAGATCCCATATGCTGCAACTATTAATAATTAAAAAAATATCCTTTATGTCACAACAAAAGGTCATGCATGCTACAGCAAAGACCTGGCTCAGCCAAATAAGTACATAAAATTAAATTTAAAAAATGTTTTAGAAAATAAAAGATGCATATGATAAAAACATATATATACAGCATTGAAAATGTATCTTATGGGGAGGGAGTTCTCCCCATTCCTGATCCCTAGTCCTCTACTCTTCACCCTGGAGACAGTGATGTTTGTCAGTTTAAAAAATATCCTTCCAGGGACTTCCGGGGTGGTCCAGTGGCTAAGACTCTGCACTCTCAATGCAAGAGGCTTGGATGCGATCCCTGGTCAGGGAACTGGATCGCACATGCCACAACAAAAGATCCTGCATCCCACAACTAAAACCCGGCACAGCCAAATAAATAAATATATTTTTTCAAATAAATAAAAATAAAAAACCTTCAGATATATTCTCTTCAAGTGTTATTCGCTTAGTCATGTCTGACTCTTTTCAGCCCCGTGGATTGTAGCCTGTCAGGCTCCTCTGTCCATCGGATTCTTCAGGCAAGAATACTGGAGTGGATTGCCATTTCCTTCTCTAGGGGATCTTCTTGACCCAGGGATTGAACCCAGATCTCCCGCATTGCAGGCAGATTCTTTACTGTCCAAGCCACCAGGGAAGTCCATTCTTTCCAAGCACAAGCACATGTATTTATGATCTCCCATCTTTTTAATACAAATATTGCATATTATATATAATTTTCATTAAAAAGAAATAAAATATAAGACTAATACAGAACTGAAAACAATGGAATTGGCAAAAAACCCCATAAATGGTTGTGGTGGGGTTGGCACAAGGTCATGGGTGCACAGTGGGTTTGGGGATACCGGAGTGGAGGGGATGTTTGATGAGGTGGTCCTGGGACAGCTCTGCCAAAATAGCTGCCCCCGCTAAAACTGTATCAAAACAGTCTGCTCTGTCTCTGATTAGACAGTAATGTGAAGGCTGTATAATCTAATAAGGCTTGTTCTCTTGAAGACCTTGGCAAGCAGTCCATTCATTCCGGTGACATCATCTCTGAATGTTTTTGGAACCTCTCCTTTGTAATTGCCCTTCAGAGTCTGCAGGACAGTTTGTTTTGCTGCATTTTTTGTATCAAGAAAGGGAATCATCTGAGTGACCCTGAGCCCTGGAGGGCGTGAGCCTGGGGGCAAATAGCGGAGCTGCCTCTGCACCTGAATTTACCAGTGTGCTTGTGTTTTTGTTTGCTTTTTGTGTAACAGAAAAGCAAACACATCAACGTCCCTCCCCCCAACCTGACCCCACCTGCATTGTGGTGGGGAAGACCTAGATGCAGAGGGCTACTTCCCATCTGAGAAAATGAATGCCAATATGGCAGCTTGATTTGTTTCTGACATTTTTCCAGATTAAATGAAATGAAACCCAGGGAATGAAGACATTAGCGCTACGCTGTCCAATACGATAGCTACAAGTCTTGAGTTGAGTCCTTACAACTCACTAATGTACTATATACAATTTACTTTATTAGTTTATTGTTTACTGTCTCTCCTTGGTTCCACCCCCACCCCCTGCCATCTCCCTACCTCACTCTACTAAAATATAACCTCCATTAAGTCAAGGATATTTGATTTATCCACTTATGTATTGAAAATAGCATTTGCTATCCACAGATAGGAGTTAGTGAGACAGACTTCAGCTGAAACTTTAAGCATAAGCACTGATCCTGGCATCCGGTGGGAATCAAGAAAGGAGATGTTACTCATGAGATGGTTGGAAGCTAGTGCTCCAAGATGATGCTTGTGAAGCAGGGGGAGCAAAGGACTGAGACCTCAGTTTACGGGGGACACCTACAGCTGCGGTGTGGGAGCAGGAAGAGAAACCAGCCAAGGGGTGAGGAGAGAGAAAGTCAAGGAGATAGGGAACCCTGGAGTGCTCTGTGGTCAGAAGCCTGTTGCTACTGTTTATAATAGCCAGGACATGGAAGCAACCTAGATGTCCATCAGCAGACAAATGGATAAGAAAGCTATGGTACATATACACAATGGAATATTACTCAGCCATTAAAAAGAATACATTTGAATCAGTTCTAATGAGATGGATGAAACTGGAGCCCATTAAACAGAGTGAAGTAAGCCAGAAAGATAAACACCAATACAGTATACTAACGCATATATGTGGAATTTAAAAAGATGGTAACGATAACTCTATATGCAGGACAGAAAGAGACACAGATGTATAGAACAGATTTTTGGACTCTGTGGGAGAAGATGAGGGTGGGATGATCTGAGAGAATAGCTCTGAAACATGTATATTATCAAGGGTGAAACAGATCGCCAGCCCAGGTTGGATGCATGAAACAAGTGCTCAGGCCTGGTGCACTGGGAAGACCCAGAGGGATGGGATGGGGAGGGGGGATCAGGATGGGGAACACAATGTAAATCAATGGCTGATTCATGTCAATGTATGGCAAAAACCACTACGATATTGTAATTAGCCTCCAACTAATAAAAATAAATGAAAAAAAAAAAAAAAAAAGAAGCCTGCTGCTGCTGCTGCTAAGTCACTTCAGTCGTGTCCGACTCTGTGCGACCCCATAGACGGAAGCCCACCAGGCTCCCCCGTCCCTGGGATTCTCCAGGCAAGAACAGTGGAGTGGGTTGCCATTTCCTTCTCCAGTGCATGAAAGTGAAAAGTGAAAGGGAAGTCGCTCAGTTGTGTCCAACTCTTAGTGACCCCACGGACTGCAGCCCACTAGGTTCTTTCATCCATGGGATTTTCCAGGCAAGAGTACTGGAGTGGGGTGCCATTGCCTTCTCCGTGGTCAGAAGCCTAGGAAGCAGAATTTGAAGAAAGGGAATGTGATCCTGAGGGTTCCATGCAGAAGCCAGTGTGGAATCTCAACAGAGAGTGAGGGTTAGTTTTGACCTGAGCAGAGTTACTATTTGTCATCACTTGGTAGATTCTGAGTTGACAGGTGTAGGTATGCAGTTTACGCAGTTGCCAATACAAGCTGCCCTGCTTAGGTCTGATTGTGTGTGTGTGTTAAATTGCTCCAGTTGTGTCCAATTCTGCAACCCCATGGACCATAGCCTGCCAAGCTCCTCTGTCCATGGGATTTTCCAGGGAAGGATACTGGAGTAGGTTGCCATGCCCTCCTCCAGGGTATCTTCCTAACTCAGGGATTGAACCCGTGATTACATCTCCTGCACTGGCAGGCATTTGATTGGTTAAACTAACTGAGAGACCAGTCTCAACATTTTCCTCTACAACAGAAACGTCCTCTAAAACAGATATCTCCTTTGTAAAATAAATTATCATCAATTTATGCTTATAAAAAATGTGCTACATAATTTAGAATAACTCAATATAGGTTAAATTTCATTGACATGAAGCTCAATTATTTTTTTTTGAAGCTCAATTATTTTGATTAATCGTTCCTTAGCTAAATCTTGACTCCCCTCCACCCCCGATTTAAAAGAATTTTTCTAATTTAATGATATCACACTTAAACCACAGGTTTAAGTTTGCTTGAGACAGTTCCTGATTATGCCTCTCATTCTGGCATCCTGTCTGACTTAGCATTTGTCCTAGATGTTCCTTTCTAAAGGAGGTATTGTTTCCACTGGACTTCCTAGGTGGTGCTGGTGGTAAAGAACCCACCTGCCAGTGCAGGAGATGCAAAAGACTAGGGTTCGATCCCTGGGTCGGGAAGATCCCTTGGAGGAGGAAATGGCAACCCACTCCAGTATTCTTGCCTGGAGAATCCCACGGACAGAGGAGCCTGGCAGGCTACAGTCCACGGTGTTACAAAGAGTCAGACACAACTAAAGCAACTTAGCACACAGCACATTGTTTCTACTAGTACAGAGATAAGCTGTGGTGGGTTTGCTAGCTTTTACTTCTTGGCAAGTAGTATGTGAAATGCAGGAGGGCAGCCAGAGTTCTCCCTTCAACATGTGGTTAAGTCTGAAGCACAGCTAAGCATCCTGTCTCTTTTCTTGTAGCTTTCTAGATGCAGCCACACTCCTTTTCAAAGACAGCATGCAGAGTGTTTGCGGATGAAATGAAGTGCTCTGGACAGGGACAGCCAGGGTTAACACACGCCCTCTCATCCCAGGCGCTGGGGGTTGACGATGCTGGATCCGGTGCTGATCGCTGTTGCCGACTTGGTGTACCAGCCAGTTGTGCTGTGACCCACACTTTGGTCTGTGTGATGCTGTGTCCTCAAGGTGTTAGTCTGCAGTCAATGAGGCCAACGTGAAATATGAGAGATTACAGGTTAATATAGTCATATGTGTGTGGATGAGCTAAATCTCTTCAGTCTTTGTGATCCCGTGGACTGTAGCCTGCCAGGCTTCTCTGTCCATGGGATTCCCCAGGCAAGAATACTGGAGTGGGTTGCCATGCCCTTCTCCAAGGGATCTTTCTGACCCAGGGATTGAACCTGCATCTCTTAGGTCTCCTGCATTGGCAGGTGGGTTCTTTACCCACTGAGCCACCTGGGAAGCCCAATATAAGCATACTTGAGATGTATTCAGGATATAGAGGCTAAGCAGTTATGCCCCTGGGTTTATAGGGAGTATCTGAAAGTTGCTGCTACGTTGTTTGTGTCATTTATTGTATTGTGTAAATATCATCTAGTTTTTTTAAAAATTATATATTTGTTTATTTTTTTATTTTAGGCTGTGCTGGGTCTTGGTTGCTGCACAGGTTCTTCTCTAGTTGCGGTGAGAGGGGGTTATTTTCTAGTTGCGGTGCACAGGCTTTGCATTGCTGTGGCTTCTCTTGTGGCAGAGCACAGGCTCTAGGTGTATGGGTTTCAATAATTGCGACTCGTGGTTTCTAGAGCTTGAACTTAATGGTTGTGGCACATGGGCTTAGTTGCCCCACGCTTGTGGAATCTTCCCAGACCAGGGATCCAACCTGTGTCCCCTGCATTGGCAGGCAAATTCTTAACCACTGGACCACCAAGGAAGTCCTCATCTAGTGTATATATTGCTTAGTGTGGTAGGCTGAATAAGGCCCCTCTCCTCTTGAAGATGTTCGTGACCCAACCCTGGAGCCTGTGAATTTATCACATCTCAAATGTAAAAAGGTATTTTGCAGATGTGAGTCAATATGGATTTTGAAATGAGCCTGATATACTCAGGGGTCCTTATATGGGGGATGCAGGGGCTGAGTCAGTAGTAGATGTTACCACCAAACCAAGAATTTGGAGTGATGAGGAAGGGGTCATGAGCGAAAGAATAGAAGAGGACAAAAGAAATTGAAAAAGGCAAGGAAATGGATTCTCCTCTCTGAGCCTCAGGCAGAAACCAGCTTAACCAACATTTTGGCTTTAAGTGGGTGAGACTGATTTTGGGCTTCAGCCCTCCAGAACTGTAAGACAGACAACACATTCATATAGTTTATAGTCTCCAAGTTTGTGGTGATTTGTTTATAGCAGCAATGGGAAACTAGCCCATGTAGAATTCCTTTTTATTTTGCAATAAATCTTTCTACCAAGCTGTTTCTACCAACAGCTTAAAAAAAAAGTTAATATATAATTAAAACAAAAAAAGTTTTTCAGCTAAAAAAGTGAAAAGTTCTTATTTAATGAAAAATTAGATACTCAGATTTCTGTGTCTCACAGTAGTAGTCAATAATGAACCTGTAACATGACCCTGATGCTGGGAAAGATTGAGGGCGGGAGGAGAAGGGGGCGACAGAGGATGATATGGTTGGATGGCATCACCAACTGGATGGAAACTCTGGGAAACAGTGAAGGATAGGGAAGCCTGGCGTGCTGGGTTGGCAAAGAGTCGGACATGACTTAGCAACTGAACAGCAACAACATGAGCTAAGCATTTGTCAACATTTATTGTCCACAGTGGGGAGAACTACGGTGATATCACTGACCACAGAAAAAGCAGAAGACACACATCTGCTGAGGATGCATCAGCAGCTACTTAAAAGTTTTACTCAGCTGCAGAAGATACATCTACATATTATTCAGTGAAGCGTGATTTTTTGTTTAGGCCAAATACCTTTTCTTCTAGATTAATTTCACTCATTTTCAATTCCAACTTTTCTTGTATATATACAACTAGAGAAGCAATTGATACTAATGTGGTGGCTTCACTGGTAGCAGAAGAAACTTTTTTTTTTTCCCCGTAAATAAGTCCTCTGGTTGCTTTTAGATTAAAATCAATTTTAAATGTTTAATTGATGTAGTCAATAAAGGAAGGGCCAAAAACTTTAGTGTTGGAAGCTTTTAACAAACCATAGCCTTCAAAACCAAATTATAAATAGGAAGACAGAGAAATTTATCCCTAAAAAGGGAAAGGAAAAATTGAACGTTAAAACTCAAGGGCTCCAATGTTGTACAAGATTTAATTTAAAAAAAATCTATACTCATGCTTGTGCTTTGCAGAATCTTGATTTGTGGGGTTCTGTTGACAAAATTCCAACTTTTAATTGTATAAATTTAGCTTCTGAAGTGGAGTGGAATGGTATCTAGAAGGCTTACAATCCACAGCATCTAGATTTGGCAAAATATTAAAAAGAATCATAAATAGATACAACTTAATTTGATCAGATTTATTTTATATCAACATTTGTTAAAGAAATGTACTTTGGGGTCAGAGGTGGGCAAAATGGGTCAAAAGTTACAAATTTCTGATTATAAAATAAGTCATGGGGATATAATATATAGCATGGTGACTTTAGTTAGTAATGATGAATTGTATATTTAAAAGTTGCTGAGCGTAGATCATCACAAAAAAAGTGTGTAACTGTGTTGATGACTGTTGAGATTTATTGTGATCTTTCCACAATATATACAAATGTTGAATCATTATGTTGTACACTTGAAACTAACATAATGTTATATGTCAGTTTTATCTCAATTTAAAAAAAGAAAAAAAGAAATGTACTTTGACCTAAGAAAAGAGATAGCACCTATAAATATACCTGATCTGAATTACTGACACATTTCAATGTAGTAAAAAAATTAGAATCGTGAATGCCTTCTATTTAGCAGAATTTGTTCTCAGTTTACCAACTATTTTAACATCTGTCGAAAGAGCATTTTCCCAACTAAAAATAATGTGGTCTATACAGAAATCATTTTAAGATGTAAACAATTTAAAATTTATTAATCATATATACAACTTTGCAGAAAATTGCAGGCAACTTCATGAAATAATTAAAACCTTTAAGAGTATAATAAAAATACATTCTTCAACATATTTCAGTAAGAAAAATATGACAAGTAACAAGTTAATGTACATAAACATGAAACATGTACCAAGAATGTTTTTATTTTTACTCTTTGGATAATCCGTGTGAATACATTTTTTTCCCTCTTTTGCTTTCATATACATGCATACTGGCTACTTTTAAAGAATTTTGCTTTTGAAGATATCTTTGGAATAGAACTATTTTATAAGTTTACCAATACAATAAATTCAATTTGTCCACTAAAAATACATATTGGAAAGTTTATATAATTTAAATTTATTTTTGTGTCTGTTTTCACTTTCAAAAGTGTGTAGATTTGGGAGATAAATGGTTAGTAGTTTGGTTACAGTGTTTCTAATTTTCTGTAAGTCCTGGGGCATTGGCTGCTGTTGACCTCTTTTTTAGTCACATGGATTTTTATCTCTGTTGATTTATTTGAGAATCATTGATGACCTTCCAGCTTCGTGATTGCACTTGGGGTTTAACTTCCTCCAACTAGCTAATACTACTCATTCTCAGTGTCTGGCACAGTTTGCTGAATGATTCGTTTATCCTGTCTGAAATCATCCTACTTTCTGATGCTAAGCTTCTTTAGGCTCCCTCTCTTTTCTCCTTTTCTTTCTGACTCCCGTTGCAAACTCTCACATCTAATTCTCAGCTTATCTCTGCTGGCTTGCATTTCTTAACCTCTTCTACCTGTTGGTGGTGGTGTTTAGTCACTAAGTTGTGTGTGACTCTTCTGCAACCCTGTGGACTGTAGCCCACTAGGCTCCTGTGTCCATAGGATTCCAGGCAAAAATGCTGGAGTGGGCTCCCATTTCCTTCTCCAGGGGATCTTCCTGACCCAGGGACTGAACCCCTATCTCCTGTGGCTCCTGAATTGGCAGGTGGATTCTTCATCGCTGAGCCACCTAGGAAGACCTTTTTCCCTCTTGCTTGCCCCATAATCCCAACTTTGGCACTGTTAAATTAGATGTTTCCTTAGGCTAATTTTTGCTTCCTGTTGTTTTACAGGGAAGGCAGGAGTTATAATTCAAGACGCAGTATTCATTTTTGCAGAGGAGGGTGTGCTTCTGAAGTCTCTGCCACGAATCCAGGTTTCATGGGGAGGGGAGGGACTTCCATTCTGGAGCACTTCCATTCCCCCAGCACTGCATGAATTACTTAGGAGTTAGGCCCATTGTTCTTGGGCTTCCCAGGTAGCTCAGTGGTAAAGAACCCCTTTACCAATGCAGGAGACATAAGAGACGCAGGTTCGATCCCTGGGTCAGAAAGAGCCCCTGGAAGGAAATGGTAACCCACTCCAGTATTCTTGCCTGGAGAATCCCATGGATAGAGGAGCCTGGCGGGCTACAGTCCATGGGGTCTCAAAGAAACACAACTGAAGCGACTGAGCAGGCTCGCATGCAAGGAGCCTAGAAATGTCCTGAGGCTGGAGAAAATATTCTCACATCAAGAAGCTAATCCGGTTGTTTATTTTTCTTTTTCTGTATGGTGTAGGGGTTTTATGTGAGGGAGCTCGGCACACTGACCCACATGCATCCACACTGTTTGTGCCGTGACCCTGGACACTGGGAAACAACCACTTCTTTCACAACCAACTCACCTGCTGAGCAGTGGGCTGGCTGAGGGCCTGACCTGCTCCTCCTTGTTCTGGGAGCCCCAGGCAGCGTTTCTTCCCTCTGCCAGTCAGCCGTGGTGCTGGTCAGGATCACTGAAGGAACGTAGAGGGCAGATTTGTGGACATAGCAGGGGAAGGAGCGGGCAGGAGAGATTGGGAGAGTAGCCTTGAAATACATGCGTCACAGTGTAGGTAGCTCATGGGAAGTTGCCGGGTAACACAGGGAGCTCAGCCTGGTGCTCCGTGACGGCCTAGAGGAGAGGGATGGGGGTGGGCTGGGAGGGAGGTTCAAGAGAGAGGGAATACGTGTATGCCTAGGGCTGATTCATGTTGATGTATGGCAGAAACCAACACAACGTGCTAAGCTGCTTCAGTCATATCTGACTCTTTGCCACCCCATGGACTGGAGGCCACCAGGTTCCTCTGTCCATGGGATTCTCCAGGCAAGAATACCAGAGTGCTCAGAGCACATGGAATTTCTAAAAGGCTCATGTTGGGTGGGGTCAGACTCCCCAGACATTTTCACTTCAGTGCCTCTATTAGCAGAAGACCCATGAAGATGTGCCATGGGAGTCTCCAACCAAAGAACCAATGTTCTGTCAAGGTTCCTGTTTTGTGTGTGTCTGTTTTCTATTTCATTAAAATTTATTTTTAGCAATCTCAAATTCAGAATTTAAAAAACACAGTGCAAAGAACATTTTTTTTTCCTCCTGAATTATTTAAAAGTCAGTTGCTTATGTATTTTTTCCCCAAAGTAACCTATATCTGACTAATCTTTTTTGACCTTGACAACCAATGTAATGAACATTTAGCAACAGTATTTCTGTTTTTGATGGTGAGTACTGAAAGAAATTTTTTATATTATTTTTTCTTGGAAATTTTAATTTCATTTTTTCAATTTTATTGAGATATAATGGACATAGAACATTGTATTATTTAAGTTGTACAACACGTTATGAAATGATCAAAGTTTAACCTCTATCATCTCACCTGGTTACAATTTTTTTTTCCTGTGACGAGAGCTTTGCAGATCTGTTCTGTTATCTACATACTTTATTCTATGAAAATACCACCTCAATAATAGTGTTGACTTCTGAAAAAGGGACTGAGATTGAAGGGAAGTGGGGGGACAATTATATTTTTAAAGGAATAGATTTACTACTGAGTCCGAGCTTATATGGTTCACCACAAGACAGGTCAATAAACTGAAAAGTGAGTTGTTGGGGCAAGGAATAGCTAGTGAGTTTATACAGAATGCCAGCAGACCAAGAAGAAGGTGAGCTTGTGTACCAAAGAGCGTCTTGCCTAAGTCAGAATTCAGGCTTCTTTTATACTAAAAGGGGAGGGAGTAAAGTCAAATATTTCCTGGTTCTGGTCAGAATCCAGAGAGAATGTGTTAATTTCTTTAATTTCTTCCTTCCTGCAGTCCTTCACAGGTGGGCCTGATCAGGATGTTTCCTGTGTGCTAAACAAAGGTATTTTAGCTTAACATTCTTTGCCTAGGAGGCAGGGTTCCCAGAGATGCGCTATTATGTAACTTAAGTGTAATTTAAGCTTATAGGCAACATCCATTTAGTGATTAACTTGTAATAGACTCCGAAGGTTCTTCCCTATTACAATTTCTATATTGTTTGATTCTTTTTACCATGAGAATAAATGCATGCATTGCTGATTTATTTTCAAAGTAAATGGAAAGGCAATAATAATAATAAAAATTTAAAGAGTAAGTTGCTGGCATGATGCCCTCCACATAAAGAGTTCCCCTATAACCCCCTCAACAGAATCATCTGATCAGGAAACTAACATGGACACATGACTGCCATCTATCTGTTCATTCCACTCAAGTCTCTCCAGTTTTCCCAGGAGTATCTTTATCTCAAGGGATCTAGCCCTCCTCCCCCTGGGTCACTGTGTCTGCCCTCTTACCCCGCATGGATGCCTGTGTTGCTTTGCCAGCTCAGACTACTTTGAGACTAAGTTGGTTAAGAAGGAAAAGGAAGGGAAGGAAAGAAGGAATATATGTGTGTGTATATATTATGTTTCTATATCTCCTAGGGCAGCAAGGAGAGCAAACTGTTCAATTCTATTGTAAGGACTGATGCTGAAGCTGAAGCTCCAATACTTCGGCCACCTGACGTGAAGGGCCAACTCATTGGAAAAGACCCTGATGCTGGGAAAGAGTGAAAGCAGGAGGAGAAGGGGACGGCAGAGGATGAGATGGTTGGATGGCATTACCAGCTCAGTGGACGTGAGTCTGAGCAAACGCCGAGAGATGGTGAAGGACAGGGAAGTCTGGTGTGCTGCTGTCTATGAGGTCTCAAAGAGTCAGACACAGCCTACTGACTGAACAACAACTATATATATATATACATATATATATATTTAAAATCTATCTATCTGTACAATTTATTGCTGTTTTTGTACACCACCTCCAAGGAGAGCTTCAGGATTTAACTGAAATATTTGATCGCAAAGAGTCAGGATAAACGATCAAAAAACAACAACAGAAAGAGCTACTCATAGCATTGTTTGGAGTAGTGGAAGAGCCAAGGCATCTTAATCACTTAGCACAGTACTTGGCACATGGCAAACACCGTCTAAGGTTTGCTCTGGTTAATACAGCTTTTATCTTAATGTAAAGAAGTCCACCACACCCCAGCTGGAGGGCCCAGGAAGATGCGTGGGTTTAGCCCGTGGCTTCGGGCAGCCCCTTGCACACAGTCCTAGGCACCTGGGGGTGTGTTTATCCCTTTTCAAAGTCCAGGCATGGCCTTCTACCCCTCCCCTCTTCTGGCTGAAGGAACCGGGAATAAGCAGTCATAGCAGCTGGGCATCCCTTCTCCTCCTGCTTCCTCCTCCATCTCCCCCTCTCCCCACATCCTGAGGAGGGAGAAAGCAGCAGATGGGGGAAATGAAACAGGACTAGGCTGAGCACCTTCACAGCAGCACCCAGCTCCCAACGGCTGCCGAGGTCCCCGGGGAGCCGAGATGACACAAACTTTGGCTTTGTCTTGGTTTCTTTATGTGTGACAATGGGGGCAAGACCCTGAAGCAGACCCGTCCCCTGGAAGGGTGGGTTCTCCAGACGCCAGGGGAAAACTCCATCCTGCTTTCCAGCCAGCTTCTAAACTGGCCACCTGCTCGGTCTACACAACAGTGTCTCTGTGGGCTTTTTCATGACAAGTCGAGTCCCTGGGTCTTTTGGGGATGTGGGATTTGTGTGAGAGGCTGGAGAGCCTGCTTGTCTGATGAGGTCACTGTTCCTTGAGTTATTACCTTGCTGAACTTGGCCTGAGTGAGCGGCAGGAATGCCTTGGAGCTGTGTTTGTTTGTGAAACATCGAATCCCTGCCTAGTTACGCCCGAGCCGGCCAGAGGCCAGCTTGCCTCTGGACCCGGATCCTTCATATCTCTTCAGTCTTGAGTTCTAGGGACCTGTGTCTGTTTTCTGCCTTGGAGCAAAAGGGCTGGAGCCCAGTGGAGTCAGGTGGGGCAAGGGTCAGCATGCTTCCTCGGGGCCTGTGGGCTCCTGGGCCTATATGCTTTGTAGGTTCCATCTGAGGGGTCATTTTGCTGGTAGGGAATGTTGGCAGGAGGCCAGGGCAGCATTTGGCAGTGAGCGGGAAGAGACGTTTGAATTCTCAGTGAAGTCAAAGGAGTGGTCAGCGCCTCCACTTCCTGCCTGGGAGCCACGGCCGTTGGCCGGCACTAGCCTGGCCAGACAAGTGGCCACCTCGGGCTGTAGACACCCGCCCCACCCGAGGCAGGGTGGGGGTCGGGGTGGAGGGGAGGGAGCAGGTAGCCTGGGGCCCCCGCCAGCCTGGAGCCTGCCAGCTGCTTCTGCCGGGCCTGGCCCTGAAGTCTGGCTCCAGGCTCTGGAAACGCTTCTATTCTGGGCCTCTGACAAGCTCCTCAGCCTCCCTCCTGTCCTGAGCTTCCCAAGTCACTTCTTCCCACTCCCAGCTCTGCTGCTTTCTCAGTGGAGTGGATTATCACCATACCATATGGTAGGAAAGCAGTTCCCAGTTCATAAAGTCCTTTTATGCACCCGCTTTCTTCTGAACTTTCAGCGGTCTGTGAGGGCCACTGGGCAGGTGATTGAATCCACGTGTCCCAGACGGGGGGTAATGGAGGCTCAGAGAAACATAAGTAGTTGACCAACTGGACACACGTAACACATACAACACACAACACACACACACACACGCAGACACTGCAAATCAGCACGGGGCTGGGTCTAGAATCAGACTTCCTGCCGGGAGCTTGGCACTCATCCCCACTCCCGGGTGACCGTGGCGTACCAGACATGGGCACGTGCGGCCCTGCGGGACCACCTGTGGTGGCTGCTTCCTTTCCTCTTCATGGAGGACGTTTGCTTTTCTGGCATATTGCACTTTGAATCCTAGGGATTTAAAATGCTGGTGGTGATAAGCAGAACTCTAGATAAAGTGGAGAAAGTAGCCTGAATTTGCTTCCTCTTTCTAGGCCCCTTTCTTCCCTTCTTTCCTCAGTATCTCACCTTCTCCTTACCTCCTGACCCCCAAGAAACCCTCTTTTGTGTTTCTTCATTCACATACTCTAGGTGTAAATGGCTGATACAGTTTAAAGGGTTCTTCCTCCAGACCTTAGCCCACCTGATGATTATCTGGTCTATGCCTCAGCTTATAAGACAGGCACATCCAAAGATCATTTTTAGGAGGAAGACACAAACACACATTTTTAACACCTGGCATTGCCTGGGCGAAGGACCCATGAGAGAATCAACGCCGGCCCTGGCACTGAGTTGGCCCTGGAGCCCATGCACCCTGCTGCTGGGCGTTGCCTCCAGCAGCTGGTCCAGAGGGTGGTCTGCCGGGGGCCCAGGGAGGGGCTGAGTAACCAGGTCTGGGTGGGTGGGTGCCTCAGGGAGCTCTGGGCTTTGATCTTTACCATGTGTGGGGGCACTGCCACGCTTTCCCACGCGTACCGCCATACTGCTGCATATTGGCTGCATATTCACGCCCACATTTCGTTGCATCTTTTCCAGGACATTTGGAGGAAGATATCACGTTTTCTCCTTAACTCCTGTGGAAACTGAATCTCCCTGAGGTTCAACAGCTTCTCAAGCTTTCACAGCCAGCGAGCGTTTCTGGCAGTTGGAGATATCCCGGGCATTGGAGTACCTGAGATGGGAGGCCTTTCCTGGGATAAAGGAGCTTGGAGCCCTGGGTGGACAGAGGACACTGGGAGGGCTCAGGCTTCACTAGAGGTCAAGGAGCAGGGGGAGGGAAATGGGGGAAAGAAAGACAAAGTGGGGGGGTGTGCATTTATGCAGGCTGGGAAGATGGCTGGGGTGGGGTGGGCGGACACTGAGGAACCGAGAACAAGCTTCTGTCACCACAGTTTTATTGTGGCCAGAACTAGTCCTGATGGAAACACACCAACCGTTCCCATCGCTTGCTTTGCCTCTTGCCCTCTATCTGAACGTGGTCACCAGAGAGTGCGATCCCTTTAAGCGCTGGCTGTGGCCCTTGATTTCTGAAATAGCTATGTCTTGTTCATCAGGGGCTGCCGATTCATCCCGAGCTCCGTGGTGTCTGTGAGCCAAAGCCAGCTGGTGTTGAGTGGGGGCTCTCCCTCAAGAACTCTGGGGCTCGGATGGTCAGAGAGTAGGAAATTCAACCTGCTCTTATGCAGCTGGAGTCTGAAACGTGGATCAGCACTTGTCCAGGATTCCAGGTAGCTTTCCCTCCTGAGGGCTGGATTGCCACTTACGCCAGCAGACAAAACCCTGGCTGTTTGCCTCCAGAGGCTGGCCCAGGGCTCGGGACTTATGAGGTTTCCCGGAGAATGGAGGGAGGGCCTGGGGTGAGGTGGTCTGAGCCTCTGTACTTGTCTCCCTGCAGACCCAACAAGGGGCTGGACCAGGTGGGCATAGGAGTGATGGAGTCCCACGTCAGTCCTTCTTCAAGTCAGTTCCCCTCCCTCGGCAGCACATGCCCCTCCCAACCTACATGCTCCCTCCCAACAAAGGACATTCCTAGTGTCGTGTGGGTTGGAAAAGAATTTCCAGACATGAGGGCAGAATGAGAGGAGAACAGTTTTGCTAGAGCGGGGAGATGCTAGTAGAACAGCGAGCCTGCTCAAGAAGAGTCCACGCATTTCAAGGGCTGCTGCTGCTGCTAAGTCACTTCAGTTGTGTCTGACTCTTTGTGACCCCATGGACTGTAGTCCACCAGGCTCCTCTGTCCACAGGATTCTCCAGGCAAGAATACTGGAGTGGGTTGCCATGCTGTCGTCCAGGGGATCTTCCTAACCTAGGGATCGAACCCAAGTCTCTTATGTCTCCTGCATTGGCAGGCAGGTTCTTTACCACTAGTGCCACCTGGGAAGCAAGGGCTAGTAGCCAGTTTTTATAGCCTCAAGACAAAGAAAATTCCTGCTGGAAGGGTGGCATTAGGTGATGAGTATTTTTACGTAATATAGGGTCAGGGAGCTGGCCAGTTTAGGTCAGGGGGGATCATGGAAACGGTTGCTGTGGGGCTTAGTCAGTTCTAGAGATGACTGTGGTGCGGGGCCCTGCATCTGTGGCCTTGGTACTAGGCTGTACACCTGTGATCTTGGCCGAGGGCTCCACATGTAGATGTGAGTCTTGTTCCACATCCAAAGTGACCTCCCCCTCCACTGTATTTTTCCAGGCATGTGGCCTGGTCTGCACTATGAACTCTCTCTGCCTGCACTGTGGCCATGCTTTTGCCACAAACCTCTCTTTTAAGAGGCTGACGTTTTTAAAGAGAAAACTAAAATGCGATCCTAATCCCTAGGAGAGTCATCTTTTCTTCTGTGCTTTTCCTTGCGTGTCCAAGGTCTCTGCCAACTTAGAGACAGCATGTCTCATGATTCCTTTTCCAACCAGACTCTGGCTGTGGCTGCGTTTCCTACCCACTGCCCATCTGCCTGCTCCAGGGGCTGGGTGGGGGAGGGGCTGCCACAGAGAGCATGCAAGAAAGAACTGAAGTATGTGACTGGACTTGGTCCTAACACAGGCGATTTTATTACCCTAAATGTCTTGGAATCCCTGTTGCCTCTGGCTCCAGAGGTCTCCAGGCTCCAGCATTCCTGGACAGCCATCTGCAGCCAGGCTGGGTGTTCTCCGGCAAGTGGCGGTGACGTGAGTCACGGGGGCGGTCGCCAGGAAGGCTGCCCAGGAGGTGGGCACAGAGCGATGGCCACTGGGCCCCCCTGGGGTTTGTGGTGGGGGCTGGGGGCCAGAATTTCAGTGGGGCGAGTGAACCCTGAGAGCCCAGGTCCGGCCAGGCCAGGGCTGGGCAGAAACGAGCCTGGTGCTGGCTGCTGGGCAGGGCTGTAATATCAAAACCAGACATTGTCTCTGGATGGAAAGAGCATGCTGGGTTCCTTCTTGCAATCCTTTTCATTTAGGTAAAGGAGCAATGAGGTCCAGATACATAATTCTTTCCTTTTGGGAAAGCCTGCACCCATTCAGTGAAGAAGCCCCAGGCAAACTCTTGTGGGCATTTATTAATGTCACAAACAAAGCATACTTTATTTGAATTGGCCAATGAAAATGTTCTACACGAGGCAAATACTTCATCATGAAATTTTTAAATGAAAAATAAATAAGCTCCATCTTACATACATCTCCAGCTGCCACATACAAATAGAGGATATCAGTTGTAAAGTAAATAAGTTAAAATAAATAGTTGTAGGATAGTCTGACAGGTCCAGTGTAAATCACCTGTTCCCTCCCTAACTTTGTTCCGGGCCCCTTCGTCTGTTCACTGTAAGAATATTACACAGTCCACTGTGGCCCTTATTGAAAGGGCCCTTGATGTCCACATCTCCAAGTTATGTTCTGTTGGCAGGACTGGGTGTTCAGTCTAATACAACAGTTGAAGAGCAGAGGTCAGCAAGGTGAAAGCCCAGGCTCCTGATGCCGTCTTACATTTCACCTGGAGATATGGAAGCAGGTAGTTCCCAGAGCAAAAAGCAACACGTGCCCATGAAGCAGCAGCATGTGAATAACTGTTGAGTCTGAGACCAGTGATGTTGGCAAAAGTTTCCTTTGTACTAAAAAATGGCAATTTCCAACCTGGTTTCAGGCTAAATTTCACCATGGAGTCGCTGGTTTTGTTAAATGAGTTGGGTTAATTTAAGCTTCTGAATTAGAAACCAAACCTTCTGGAAGCAGACTTGAGGCCACAGATGACAAATATCCAAGGCACATCCCATTAATCAGCTCCACAGGCAGACATTACCAATTGATCACTGCATTCCTTTCTCTCAGATTCCAGCCCCACACAGCATTCCACGCAGCCTGTGCCAATCATTTATGTTTATTGAGCATTTGAGATGAAGTTTATTTACTAGCCTTGGATCTTCTCTATGTTCTGAAAATTCTATAGAAAGAAGTAGATACCACATAGGCATTGAACCCATGATGCCAGCTATGGGTTGGGTGCCTTCAGACTATCATTTAACTGCGTTAAAGCTGTATCTACTAAATGGAGAAGGCCACCTACTCAGAGTTGATAGGAAGATTGGGATAATGTATGCGAAGTGCTCAGAATCACACCTGGCACACAGTAGGCATATAATAAATGGTAGCTGTCATAATCATGTTATTATTTTAAGGCTATTGACATTGATGATAGAATTGATGATGACATTTCCATTAAAAGAAGGATAGCATAATATTATATATTAGGTTGAACCATATGAAATTGATAATTATTTTCAACCTACAAAAACAAGAATTTCTTCTTGTTGAGTGTTACACATAATGATGCATTTCATTTATATCATGTACTTGTTCTAACTTTGTCAACTTGCTTCCTTCAAAGACTGCCCCCAGAGACATATTCTTAAATCAGCTGCTAGAATAAGCAAAGCAAGCAGTCCAGTACAGAGGGTGAGGACCTGTATTTAGTATCTGGTATCTAGTTCCATAACCTCTTAAGGCCTCAGCTTTCCCATCATAGACTGGGAATACTTGTGCTTTCTTTAACAGGAATGTTGTGAATGTAAGAGGTGATGGATGGGAGAACACTTTTAAAAGCTAAAATAATCATACCCAAGCAAGGTATTATTAATTCCACTAGACTGTGCCACTTCAGAAGAGATTAGCATTCAAAATTTTAAGTCATGTTTTTCTGTAAAAAAATCACATGTAAAAGAATAGAGAATTCATGCAATCATGCCAAATGATCATCAAAACTGATCTTGACGATACCCTCAAGTGGATATGAGAACTACTAAGTAAATTTGTAAAGCTCCTGGTCACTAAAAATCATACCTCATCAAGATGAAATAAATACAGTAACGGGAACAGCGAGAACCAGTGTGTTCACAAGTGCCTCAAACATCAAACTTTTACATTTATACCAGGAATTAGAACAACTCCCAAGGAAGACTGAGGAATTGTCTGCTTGATTCCTTGGAGGTCTTTAAAATGGGTTGGGAAAGTGGGTTTGATTTTGGTGCCATTTTGCTTAAACATAGGGATGTAAACTTGATGACCTCCCAAAGTCACTTTGAGACCAACAGCTTTATTGATTTGAAGAAGGGAACAGTTTCCTTTTGCTTGCCTTCGAGGGAGGTTCCTGTCCCATGTCCTCATCCAGGGTGATTAGTTAGTGTTGGAGGGTGATGACACATGGCCCAGCTACTAGCAAGGGTGAATATGTGGCTCAGTTCCGATCCAGAAGTTTCCTCCCTTTGTGCAGTGAACTGGGGCCGGTGCAGGGCACCCGACCCGGGGGGTCATCTTTAGTCAGCCTCGAAGGCACTGTTGGTAGCTCCCACGTACTCAGACTTCTTCTTGTGCCTGGTCCACATTTTCCGGAGGATGCTTGGCATGCCGCAGGGAGCACTTCCTGTTAGCGGGAGGGAGGCTTCTGCTCCCTGAGGGAGGGTTGGAAATTCTTCAGTCATCTTCTTGAGGTGTCTGGATCTACAGAAAAGCCGAGGTGGGTGGGGAGGGCGGTCACTCTGCTGAGCCTGACTGTTAACTGTTGCCCTCAACAAGTATAGCTGGAGCCCCTGCTCCCCCTGGGCCCTTATAACCTGTGACCATGTGGAGGGTCACTGTTGGGCATCATGCAGGAATGACACCCCTCCCCCCGCCCCAGGGGGGTCCTTGCATGCGGAAGGGAAGGAGGTGGACCTGAGTCCACTAGCACACGGATCTCAAGTTCAGTTCTTGTTCCAAACTCTACTGTCCCACCCCTGCCCTGCCCCTCAACCTGAACGATTTTGCTGGAAAGGTCAGATGTCACCAAGCGTCACCTCTTGAAAGTGAATCGGCCCTGGGGCTGAATCTGGCTCCCACTTACTCTATGACCTCAGTGACTCGACCTTGGCCAGCCTCAGTTTCCTCATGTGTAGAATGGAGATAATTTCATCTAACTCTTGGGGGTTTTGTGAGGAGGGAAATAAGACTATATAAAGCATCCGGCACGTTGTTGACCTCAATAAAGGTTTGTTTTCCTTTATTTCACTTTGTTTCACTTGCTCTCCTTTAGTGAAAGAAGCAGGCTTTGTTTTCTTTTCTATAGCCAGTGTCCAGGAAAAAAATGACATGAGAATATCTACACTTAGGGACAAAGGGGCCACTTAGAAGAACCCTTTGCAGCAGATGCAAACGACTCATTTCTTGAGGGGGCTCATGTCTGCTGGTTACTGCAGCTGTCAGCAGCAGCCTTACCTGTTCAGAACAACTTGCTACCAGAACTTAATGCAATTGAAATGATACTTTTGGGACTTCTCTGGTGGTCCAGTGGCTAAGATCCTGTGCTTCCAATGCAGGGGCTGTGGGTTCTATATCTGGTTGGGGAACTGAACTCCCATATGCCTCAAGGTGTGGCAAAAAAAGAGAAAGAAATCATACTTATCTCTCATCACATCCCGATATGTCGATGGCTTGGTTTTTATTGTTTGTTCTAGACTGCATTCTTTCACCTAAAAGAGCTTCACACTGGTTTGGTCCTCCTTTAACTCCCTCAGCTTTTAAGGGCTGATATGATAGCCCATGGTCCCTCATCTGTGAGCATGGCACATGTCCCCAGGCACGTGTCCTTCCCATTCACATATTGTAAAGCTTCTTGAAACATGATGCAGTCATTGGTGCAAGGTCTCCACACATTATCTCATCCAGTTCTCACAATAACCCCTCAAGAGGTTATAATCATCCCGATTTTCTGTTTTGTTTTTAAAGAAATGAGGACACAGAGGTCTGAATAACTTCTCTGAAGTTACAGCAAGTCAGCGGCACAGTGCCAGCCACACAGGCAGAACTGAGTCAAGAGCCCACACTCTTCGTCATCCCTGACGCCACTTTCCTGCTCCCTCCAAGTCTGGAGGATTGTGGTGGGGGTGTGGCCATCTTCTTAGAGTTCCTTTGAGGTCAGTGGGGTGGTCCTTGGGGGTGTGCATATTGCTCCGGCTATTCTAGCTGCTGGTTCTAGAGCAGAGTTGATAGTAATGTGGTTGTTGTAGTTTTGTCACTGAGTCTTGTCCACTCTTGCGACCCCATGGACTACAGCCCGCCAGGCTCCGTTGTCCATGGGCCTGCCCAGGCAAAAATACTGGAGTAGGTTGCCACTTCCTTCTCCAGGGGATCTTTCTAATTCAGATATCAAACCCTTGTCTCCTGCATTGGCCGGCAGATTCTTTACCCCTCAGTCACCAGGGAAGCCTTAATAGTGACATGCAGGTCATAAATTTGGTTTGAAACCTTTGTATCTTATGTACTTATTACCTGGGCAGGGGCCCTGAACCTAACGTGTGAGGCATTTCAGGAGGCTCTGCGTATGGCCTGTGATTGTGTGTGTGTGTGTTAGTCATTCAGTTGTGGTGGACTCTTGGAGACCCCCTGGACTGTGGCCCACCAGGCTCTTCTGTCCATGGGATCCTCCAGGTTGCCAGTTCCTTCTCCATGCCCTGTGATTAATTTATCTAATTAACCAAAATTCCTCCCAAATGACACTTCTCCAGGTCTAAAGAGTGGCGGTAATGAAGTAGAAACCATCAAAAAACACTTGAGCTTAATCCTAGTGAAACAGTCAACGAGGTGCTACAGAGGCCCGGGATTATAGCCCTCATTAGAAGGTCGTTTATGGCGGGCAGGGATTTGGTTTTAGCATCTCTCCGGGATCTTTCAGCCAGGCCACCTGTTACTCTTCTGTGCAGGTGGAGGATGGGAGCAGGTGGGGAGCCCCTGGGAGCTGGCTGGAGGCACAGCACTTACCCTCTAGTCAGCACAGCTACATTCTCCGAGCCTGGGGCTGCCGCCTCCAGGACCGTGGGGGCTTTCACGGAGATCCGGGCCACCGGAGGCATCTGGGTTGTGAGAAGGGAGAGTGAGGTTGTTGCCCTGTCCCCAGCTCCCGCACTGGCTGGAGCCATTGGAAAGGGCATTGGCTAAGCTGCTGAACCGACATCAACCTAGGGCAATGGACCTCACTCCGCCTTGGGCCCTAGGCTCCCCTAGGGGGGCATGTCAATGCAGCGCTGGGCCCACCCTCACTTCTGACTCAGTAGGTCGGATGTTGGCCTGAGAAGCCGCCTTTCTAACAAGTTCTCAACTGTTGCTGGTTCCCAGACCCCACTTTGGGAACCACTCACCTAGAGAAACTTGAAAGTGAGCAACTTATTCTAGCCCGAGGCCTCTCTCCCCCTAGTACCCCCACGATCTGTGTCCACTTTGTTGTCAAATCCTGCAGGTTCTCGCTTGGAAATGTGACCAAGTGCAGTGACATTCTCCTCCACTGAGCCTCAGGGCCAGTCACCCAGGACAGGATCTCCTTGTTTCCCACCAGACCTGCCCCACACCCCAGGCCCCTCCTAGAATCACAGGGTCACCCCACTGAGGACGGACCCAGGTCAGCTCTGTCCCCTGCTGTGTGCGTGTGTGCTCAGTAGCTCATTCATGTCTGACTCTCTTGTCATCCCCTGGATGGCAACCCGCCAGGCTCCTCTGTACATGGGATTTTTCAAGCAAAAATACTGGAGTGGGTTGCCATTTCCTTCTGCAGGGTATCTTCCTGACTGAGGGATAGAACCCGAGCAAGTCCCCTGCATTGCAGGCAGACTTTTTACCTGCTGCTCTTTAAGGGTCCTCAAAACAGGACTCCCCCTTATCTGCCTCTGTTTCCCCCACATGACCCAGCGGGCCTGATCCTGCCTTTTCTGATGCTCACCCACAACTCTGCATCCTCACCCAACCATTCCTTCACTCTCTGGATTAAGCCACATCTCTGCCTGCCCTTCAAGGCCACTTCCTCCAGGAAGCCTTCCCTTAGGCTGGTGCCCACGTTGATTTATCTCCGTCTCTTGTCCTCACGGCACTGAGTCCCTGTGTGTCATGTTTTGCAACCCACCAATTCCGTGTCTTTACGCCTCTCTGTTTCCTCTGCTTGTGCAGTTTCCCCAGGAAAGGCTTGGCCTGGATCAGGGTCTGGGACTTAACCCTTTGCTGGCTCTCCTCTTAAAGGAGGTGGTGAGTGCTCAAGAAACATGTACTGAGTTGAGAAGGAACTGGTGGCCTGAGCAGGGCCAGGTCCAGAGTTTGTTCAGTCAGTGGATCTCCCCTTTGCTCCTCCACCCCAAGCCCCAGGGAAGTCTTAAGGTCACCACATTCCTGGAATTGCTGGAAAATTCCAGGTCAAGGGCACCGGGATCCTTCCCCTGCTCTCCCGCGCTGGCCCAGGGCTGTGGGCAGAGCCACTGTGCCACCTTGTGGTCTCCCGGGAGCTGTCCCTCCGGTCGTGCCAGTGGCCAGAAAATTGTTTCTTCCCCCACTGTCCTCCATCCTGTTTCCTCCAGCGCATATTAATGTCCAGTCAGATTTGACTGTGTGAGCTCTGAATTGCTCTCCCCACCCTGGGATAGTGGGCCTCCAAAGAGCTGCAGGACCCCAGCCCCATGGTCTCGGGCCCAGAGGAAAGGGTCAATCAGGCTGCTGCTCTGCCCTCTTGCTGCCCCTCCATTGTGGTTACATCTCCATCACCACCCTGTCCAGTCCCCTCTCTCTCTGACTTCCCGGCTGCAGCTACCTCTCCAGGGGTGAGGGCACGTTCATCCAAGGTGATGGACTGCCCTCTTCCCCTTAGTCAGGGCTTGCTGAGGGCAGCGGTTCAAGCTGTCAAGCCTGACAACCTCCACTCTGTGGCAACAGCCAAACCACCCTGGGTTGCTCCTGGGTACCAGTTTGAGGCAGGGAGCTCCTGATTGTCCCATCACTGCCCTTTGGGCAATTTTTCTAATACAGGGATGACCTAAATGAAATAATTGAATTAGATTTCCTGCCCAGACCAGGAGCGAAGCACTCACATCTCTGCCCAGTTTGTTTCATAAAGATGAGCAGATGGCTCAGACATTCTCTCCAGTCTGTACTAGTTTTCATGATCCATGAATCTCGAGATCTGATGCTCACAGAGTCCAGGACGCCCAAGCTGACCTCTCCTTCAGCCACCACTCAACCCCTTCTCTGCTGACCCAGAGAGTACCCATGTTCCTGCCCGGAAGATGACAAGGGAGATGTGTTTTCACAGGGTGATGCTGAGCTAGACCCAGACACGCACTGTGATCCCCCTTCAGGGAAGGACAAGCCACCCAACTAGGGGTGGGTGGGCCGCAGGTGGCTTTTGGCTCCTTCAGGTGTCCTTGGCCGCCTAGGGCCACCTCGCCCAAGGTCACCCCCTCCTGGGAAGCCCGCATACCATGACAGAGCCGGGGGAAAATATAAAACCTTGGTCAATTGGATCCATCTCGGGCAACCCCAGTGGACGACACTTGCCTCAGTGCTCCCGGGGGAGGCGGTTCAGTGGTTTCCTCTGAGATGATGGTGTTTTGTGCTTTCACAGAGCTTGAGACCCTTGCATCTCTTTACCCCTATAGCTGCTTCTGGGAATTGGACAGGCACCTCCACCCAGCAGGGACGTACCACAGAAACTGCCTCCCTCCCCCTGTGTGAGATGTCTGCTAGGTAATACCTTCTATTTGCCTAAGAGCTGAATATCTGGCAAGAAAGAGATCAGCAGCCAGTGGTGTACCGCTAGCTGAGGGGCTTTAGGAGCAAAGAACCCTCAGCTGCGCTTTTCTAATAATCCCCAGGCCTGGGACAAAGGACGCTTATTCTACCTTCATGGCACAGATAGGGCGAGACGTTTAAAGCCTGGAAGATACAGTTAACCAGGCTAGATTACTTACCAAAGCTTTGCCATATGTTCGATTCCCACACAGATTTGCTGATTTGGGTTCCGATGTCCCCACTGAAAGTTGAACGGAGGGGACGTTACTCAGTGGTACTCTGTGTTCTACCTCCCCTGGTTCTGCATCAATTATCTTGTTAGTTAATCAAATCACAAATGCAGGAATTTCTAAGGGCCTTTTTACCGAGCAGCAAAATCACGAACTAGGGTCAGCAATGGGGCTGTCGAGTGGGTCACCTGCATTAAATGAGACAATATTTATGTGTTTTACACTCAGCACATCGCCTGACACAGTAAATATTCAAAAGTATTTACTCGCACTCTTCAGGGGGCTAGAACTAAGGTCTAATAAGATCACATATGTCAAGGTGTTCAGTACGGGGTTTGCCTGCAGTAGGTGCCCAGAGGATGTGCCCTTAGCTCCTCCTTCCTTCCTAAGGAGTCACATCACATGACATTATCAGGAGTTAAGTCTTTACAGCGGGGATCAATCATTTACCCTGAGCTCCTGGACACACCTCTGCAAAAACGAGCCTGTCTCATAACTTGGCAGGATCGGAGGTTATCCGTGTCCTCAGACACTGGCCTGAGACATAAGTGAGAGCCTTCTTTCTGTGCCTTTATTTCTGAAGCCCGCACTTCTGGGAATCCAGGTGTTGAGCTGAGTAGCTAGTGATGGGCAGGGGGAAGCTGGCCTTTGATGGAGTCCCTCTTGGGACAGATGTTCCTGGCAGAGCCCCATCCTATCAGACTATAGCATAGAGAACACGCCCATCACCCCAAGGAAAATATCTCAATGCCAATAAAACGAAGTCACAGGCTATGAAGATCAGACCATTGATGTATCATGCTCTGCCATAAGTGATGACAGTAGCTTGTATGTTTCAGGTGCTGTACTGAGGGTAAGACACATAAACATCATCTCATTTAATCCTCACTATAATCCTCACTCCTCCTCCAATGTGCTGTGCTCAGTCATGTCCGACTCTTCGTGACTCCATGGACTGTTAGACTGTAGTTCGCCAGGCTCCCTTGTCCATGAGATTCTCCAGGCAAGAATATTGGAGTGGGTTGCTATTCCTCCTCCAGGGGAATCTTCCCGATCCAGGGATCGAACCCTCATCTCCTGCCTCTCCTGCATTGCAGGTGGATTCTTTACCTCTAAGCTGTTGGGGAAGTCCTTACAGGTAGACATAATAATAGGTGAGGAAATGCAGTCTTTAAAGATGCACAGCAATTATGATGAAGCTGGGTGAGGATGACTTAGGGAATGGCAAGCTGACCTCTTTGGTTGTCTTGCAGGGCTAGGGAAACTTGACTGAGGGAACCCCTAACCCATTCTGGGAGGAGTTTGTTAGGCAGAGAGACCCAGGGAGGGCAACCCACAGAGCGAATAGTGTCAGGGAAGGTCCAGGATATAAAGGAATATAATGAGTGGTCACAGCTCAGGACTGTTCTGTGTATGGATTGGTAGGGACAGGAGTGTCACAGGAGGTGGCCCTGGAGAGGGAGCAGAGGACTGGGTCCTACAGGGCCTTGGGTGTGGTCTGGAGGGCGACTGGGGGTGGGAGGACACAGTGTTTAATGCAGAGGGATAACAGATTCTGCTGTAGAAGGACCCTCCAGCAGCCTTGTGGAGGGAGAGGGCCTGGCAGCTGAGGACCAAAGTTGGCTGCTACACACCAGGGATGAAGGAAGTCTCACCAGGTAGCCTGAGGTTGGTACCAAGAAGAGACGAGACCTATGTAGGAGCTGACGTTGTCAGTGATTGGTGTGTGGAGTAGGGGTGGGGGAGGACATGGTGGGAGGTTTGGGTCAATACCCCAGCAATTTGCTGGAAAGATGGATAGCGATATCAGCTGAGAAAGGAAGAGAGGTTTAAAGGTGGAAGACAATCATGTTTGAACAAGTTGATTCTGAGACATCTGGAGGTTCCACCAACCCAGGAGATGGGGTGTCCTCTTTCCTGGGCACCTAAGGTTCACCTGCTCAAGGCTGTAGGCTGAGAGGGTTTCTCAGCTGGGCCTCTGCCTTCAGAGTCCTGCTATGTCTAAGCTTCCTCAGGGCATATTTCTGCCACAGGAGAAGTCTGCAAACCCAGGAGTCTTTTCCTGTAGCTCAGGAGAGAACTTGGTCTCCCGATGTCAGATCCCCGAGACACATGTCCTTCTCACAGGAGGATGGCAGACTTGTGTCCGAGGCTTGTGCCCAGCCTTTCTGGGGGAGAGCACCGGGGCCTGGCTTTGACTCAGACACCCTCCCTCCCTCTCACCCTCCCCTGGAATCTGTCAGATTGTGGGAGCTGAGGGAGTTGAATCCATGCCCAGCTCAATCTTTTTTTTTAACCTGACTCGCACATTCCCTGCATGAGCTGACTGTCACATGTCGGGCAGAGTCTCCTCATTTCATAACTGAGTGTTCTCTCCTCCAATCCAGGCTTCCACAGGCTGCTTAGGGAGAAAAGCCTGAAAAGCCTGCCTGAAACTAGACAGTTGGAAGACATTATTTTCTGGAGGGGAAGAGGCAACTAGCTGGGAAACCAGGAGACCTGAGATTTAATCTCAGTTCTGTTGCTAATGAGCAGTGTGACCTACGTAGGTCAGCTAGTTTCCATGGTTTCCGTTATCTCTCCTGTAGATCCACAGGGGGTGCTTGCAGGAAATCTGTGGGCCTCCACCTTCGGGGTCAATAGAATCATTGGGGAGCAGGCATGTTAAGACAGATGGCTGAACCTACCCCAGAATTTGACTAAACATGTCTTGGGTGGGACCCAAAGTTTGCATTTCAAGCAGGTTCCCAGGTGATTCTGCTGTTCTTCCTGGGACACCCCTTTGAGAACCACCCATCAGATTGTCTCTAAATCCTTGGTCATCAATATGTTGTCCTTGGATCAGCATTGTCAGAATCATCTGGAAGCTTATTAGAAACAAAATCTGGGGCCCTACTCAGTCCTGAATTAGACTCTGCATAAAAACAAGATTCCCAGGTGATTCTCTGGTACATTAAAGTTTGAACAACATGGTTCTAAATTCATTTTATGATTTTATGGGGAAGGTATCCTTCTTTTCTACACACAGGCACCCATCCACCCACCCACCTATATATAGGCAGAGGAAAAAAATTATCTCCTCTTAATTTGCAAGGCAGATTGTAGTTTCCCTCATGCTTTCATTTTCTGTAAAAAAGATATATATATGTAATCACTTAACTAGAGAATATAGCTTGATTTATGGGTTCTCATACTTAGGCTTATAAAAACAGGATCAGTGTGTTTGTGACCAAAGAAACTTTAGAAATCTAGTCTAAGATCTATGAAGGAGGAAAGATGGAAGATGGTTGGATGAAGAGCCATACTCAGTGGGGTCTAATTTCCATTCTTGTAAAATACAAAATAGCTGACACTCCAAAGCTTTGAAAAGGATGCCCAAGACTTTTTGTGTATTTCTGGAGTTAAAAATATGAATAACTATAGGCTGTGGGCATAACAGAAATCAACTAAACCAGGAATTAAAGGCAAGACACCATCAAGACTTCAGTAAGCTAGACACAGATTCCTATTTAACTGCTGGGGTGGGAGCCATTTTTTTAAAATAGTGCGGAAGGTAAGACTCTGTTTCCAACTTTCAAAACTAATTTGTCTCTAAATTCTTTTTATAAATTGTTGAAATAGTTAAAGCCATTTAAATTTAAAATAGTGGGATTTTAAGATGGCAGCTGATGAGTCTGTATAATTTCACACACACACATACAGCTTAATGTAAGCTTCTTTTACTTCATGAGTCGTGTCTACACCGGTTTCCTCTCCTCCAGAATAGAGTGATTTTTATCTCCTCCTGAATCCCGCAGGACTGCCTCTGGAGCTAGGTGGTGGATGAGGGCATCTTTGCTCATCAGGCAGACCCCGAAGCCGGTGGTTTAAGGCAGAAGGTGTTTTGTGGTGCGGCGGTGGGTGGGGCCGAGAGCAGGTGCATTCAGAGCGGGACCAGCATGCACTGCGGAAGGCGGCGGCCCCACTCCAGCCACAGGCACCGCTCACCTGGCCGGATGGAGGACCCCAGGGAGGACCGCGGCGTGGTGGCAGCAAAGCCAAGCCAGGACGCAGGCACTGTGGCAGCCGCTCTAAGTGGGTCACTGCCCCTCAGGGAGGTCCCAGGGACCGCAGGGCCGGGATGCACCTACCAGGCCTGGCGGGAGTCTTGGCCGGATGGGGACCCTGCAGCCGTGGGTTCTGGAAGCGGCCCGACCTGCGGCCGTCACCGTCGCGGCGGTCGGTGCGGTGCGGCAGCAGCTCCAGGGGCCGCGGCGCGTAGAGGTCTGACTCGACCACCACCTGCGGGGAGGAGGAAGGACCTGAGTCACCTTGTTCCTCTCCTGGAGTCTCAGAACCCACAGCAGAGGCCCAGCCCTGCAGCTTTGCAGGGGGACCTTGTGCCAACATGGAACTGCTGGCGCTGTTGAGGGGAGCGTGAGAAAACCTGGGGGAGACTGGCCCGAGACAGTGAACCGTTGTATTGTACTCCAGCAAGTCCAGGGGTACCACGGTGCAGGAAGATGAGGTTTCTGAAGCTTCCCCACCAGCTGTCCCTTCAAAGAGCCAGCAGCCTGGGCTATCAGGCCCCCAGTGGAGGCCGGCTCCCTGCCTCAGAGCCGAATATGGTTTGACAACAGGACAGGAATATTCTGGCCACCTAATGGAAAGAGCTGACTCATTGGAAAAGACCCTGTGGGAAAGATTGAGGGCAGGACGAGAAGGGGACGGCAGAGGATGAGATGGTTGGATGGCATCACCAACTCAGTGGACATGAGGCTGAGCAAATTCCAGGAGACAGGGAAGCCTGGTGCTGCAGTCTACAGGGTTGCAAAGAGTTGAAAGCAACTGAGCAACTGAACAACAACAATTTGAAATGGGGATGGCTCTGGAAATTGGGGTCTTGCAGCCTTTGCAGCTCAGTGGGAGCCCTTGTTTATGTAGACCACGGCTTTTTGGATGCTCCATCAGAGAGACCTAGGGAGAGGACTTGGGCCCCACCTGACACTCAGGTTGTAAAAAGAAAGAAGCTGTTGGCAAGAGGAGCAGGCGTGACTCCTGGATACTCACACTTCCTCCGCTTTGCAGAATGCCTGTGTCAGGTGGAGCTGTGACATGAATTTCCGTGACTTGTGGCTGGTAAGTGGAAATTCTGGCAAGCTAGAATAGAGTGCTACTTGCTAAAGTGTTTTCACCAATGGTCACCTGCTGAATAGTTGTTTGGGGGAAAGTACATTAAGAAGAATATCACTTTTTTCAGGATCCACCAAAATGGGCCTTTAAAATTATTTAAAAAATTTAAATTATTGAAATGATTTAAATGTAAAACTTTGAGACAAATAGTGCTTTATTTTATCTTAATTTGGGAGTGAGGTGACAAAGGGAATCTCAACAGCTTTTGGGTCTTATCCTGCCTATTTTTATACATAGCTGCAAACGACAGTGGGGTCATTCATTCTGAATGTGTTCAGTCCTGTGAAGCAGGTTAGAACCTCAAGCATTACACAGCAACCTCTCTGAGGTTTGGATTCACTTATTCTGTTGTTCACTTGCTCCTTCCTTGCACAGACACACTGCAAGGGCACGTTTGTGTTAGATCCTGGCACTGGGTGTATCTGAGTGAGGTGGACCTATCTCAGCCCTTACAGTCCAGGCTTTGATGAATTCCCCTCTGTTGTCTGCAAATAATGATTGCGGTTGAAGCTGAAGCAAATAAGACTGAATTTTAAATATTACAATAAGGTGATATTTTATCTTAGTGGAGGAAAATTGAACCTTTAATAAATATCAGGCCACTAGGGGAAGTGGATTCATGACCACACTTCTCATACCAAAATGAGCATCAGACAGGTCAAAGGTGAATGTTAAAAAAACAAAAAACTAACACAAGAGTATGGCCCAGTATAGCATTTGTTACAGATAATAGGGAATTATCCCTGTGTACATAAAACTCTTGCCAATCAATAAAGAAGAAAAAAACAATAGGAAAATGGGGCCAGAAACCAGCTGGCAACTGACAATAGACATACCAGTGGCCAGTAAATATGAGAGGTTCTGGACAACAGTAATTAAATGTAAATTAAAACAAAGTTGTCTTTTCTCCTATCAGATTGTTAATGATGAAGAAGATGAATCTCTATTTGGGGAGAGAAACAGGAGTTCAGACCCCGAGTCTGGTACTTTGAGACTGTGTGGAATGGTGTCCTTCTCTTGACCATCCTTGCTGGTTGGGGCACAGTCACTGCTGGTCATTCACAGAAATTTCAGGAGCACAGCAGGCTCTTCCCTCATGTCATCCGTTTCCCTACCAGTGACTACTACCAGTGGTCATGTCCCCAACAGAGGAAGGGGAGCTATCACTCTTTGCTTCAGTTTATCACAAATAGTCCTTTGCTTAGAAAATTAATTTATCCCCAATTTAGTCATATCTGACTTAGGAAATTAAATCTTCTCAGGTCCATTTTGGGAACTAGACTCATTTATTTTTTGCCTTTGGAGAAAGCTGATGATAATTCAGGACCATTTAAAATCAGGTCCCTTTCTTCTCTAGGCACTGCTGGAGGTGGGGTTTTTCCCTAATAATTTAAAATATTCTTTTCCGCCTTGGTTTTATTGAGGCATAATTGACACATATAATTGTATACGTTTGAGGGGTATAGTATGTTGAGTTGACATATTTATAAACTGCTAAATGATTAGAAGGGAGGTGTTTCTGCTGGCTTTCTAGCAAGCCTTTTCCAACAAGGTGGATTTCCAGCAAGCCTGGGGCAGCACTCATGGACCCTACAGCAGCAATGGGTCCCCCCCGAATGTGGACTTCCAGGTCAAACGGGAGAGATGTGAGCCCCGTTACTGGCATTAAGGCCTTTGACTGTCAGCCTCTCGTCACAGGTATTTTAGATTTTATTTTCCTTCTCTCAGGATTCCTCTGATGAGGAGTGAGAACTGGTATGTTTTCCAACCCATTTTGTAGATGGAGGAAGTAGGGACGTGAAAGCCTATGAAGTCCAGAGGGGCAGCCTAGCATTTCCTCCTCAGAAAAGCATCCCCGTGGCTGATTCATGTTGATGTATGGCAAAAACCATCACAATATTATAGAATAATTATCCTCCAATTAAAATGATCTAACTGGATTCTTTACCATCTGAGCCACAAGGGAAGCCCAAGAGTACTGAAGTGGCTAGCCTATCCCTTCTCCAGGGGATCTTCCCAACCCAGGAATTGAACCAGGGTCTTCTGCATTGTAGGTGGATTTTTCACCAGCTGAGTTACCAGGGAAGCCCAAAATAAATGAATTAATTTTTTAAAAAGTTCCCTTTGAAGAACAAGAAAGGTCCCCTTTGCAGTCCCTTCTCTGCACGGTAGTGGGGTGGAGGGGAGATGGGAGGGGAAAGGAGAGAGTGCCGAGGCTTCAGCTACTGGGGAGGGAGCCCCACTGGATGCAAGTTTCCTGGGGTGGGGATGAGGCTGGGTTCTTCCCAGGTCATGACCTAGGGCCCTGGCCCTCAACAGGTTATCTTCTTGGCCCTGAAGTATGCCAACGCAGCAAAGGGAAGAGGAGAGGCCTCACCTCGGGAGATTTCCTTCTCAGCTGGCCTTGTGCTTGTGTCTCCTGACACAGTCGGGGAGCGCAGGACATGGACAGCTGGTTCTGAAGGCTCCCAACAGCCTGGTTTATTCTCTGGTCTAAAGGACCCAATCTAAGTTCCCTACTGCCGCTAGTTGTAGAACAAACCGATCTGAGAGCAGGCTTTTTAGCTCCCTGAGCACAGGGGTGAGACTGGGGAAGGGGCGAAGGGGAGACCAGTGTTTAATGTTGGGTTTTTCCTTTCTGAGGTTAGCGAATCGCCTGCTGAAAGTAGACAGTGAACTCGTGAAACAGCTATATTCTGAGAAGTTGATGCTCCCTGGATGGGCTCATGTCAGAGACCTTGAGGGCAGGTAGGGAGTCAGAAAGACAAGTGGGACCTAGATGATGGAGGATCATCATCATTAGGGGCTGATAGGATCCATAGCAAAGTTCTAGCTCAACTTTCTAATTTTATACACAGGGAGACTGAGGCCAAGGGGAGCCCTGTGTCTTCAAGATCCAGACCATGGTTTCATGAGTCCTAAGGGAGTGCTGAAATCCAGAATTTTCAAGTGCAAATTGTTTGCATGGTGCATTTTGAAAAAGTCAGAGCACCAGAAAGAAAAATCAGATCAGCCCTTCTTCACAAGATTGAAATCTGGGGCGAAAGTGACATTTGCAGTCTTATTCTTCCGTCTTTCCTGTGGTGTTGCCATTGCTTATTATGAGGAGGCTGTGAATCTTGGTGCCAGTGACCCCCTTGAACTGAGAGGTCTGACTGACCCATGCTTTAGTGTAAATCTATTCCTTTGAGCTACTCTTACGTTGTCTGTAGCATCAGGATGATCAGAATGTCAATCGTTGTTGTTCATTTGCTAAGTCATGTCCAACTTTTTGTGACCCCATGGACTGTAGCTCGCCAGGCTTCCCTGTCCTTCATCATCTCCCAGAGTTTGCTGAAACTCATGTCCATTGAGTTGGTGATGCTATCCAACCATCTCATCCTCTGCTGCTCCCTTCTCCTTTTGCTGTCAATCTTTCCCAGCATCAGGGTCAATAACTTTGCCTAAGAATCAGAGGGGGTGCGGGGAAAAACTAGTAAAACTGTCTAGAGAAGAGACAGTGTGTGACTGTGGAAGAAGAAGTAAATTACGAGGGGTCCATAGAGGGAGAAACTGTGTCACTAAGAATGAGTCAGAGAGGAAAGAGATTATTTGTAAAAGAAGAAAACTGACATGGTATGGTATAGCCCAAGGGTTGAGACTAGATGCAAATAAGAATTTCAGGGAAAAGTCATAAATACTGGTATGTAAGAGCAGTTGCAAAAGACCTTTCCTGTCTTTTCTAATTTGAATGTATGGCTGAGTGTGAGTTTTATGAGCAGAGGATGAGTCAGGCAGTTAGGGGAAATCAGAAATTCAGAGGAGAGCTCAAAGGCCAGAGAGTGTTACCTGTAGGAAGATTGCATATTTGAAGACAAGATCCTAACTTCTGTTTTGTTTTGTTTTTTTTAATCAAAAGCAATTTTTAATATGTATTCATCTACTTGAGTCATTTTTTTCTCAAAGTAAAAATATTTTAGAGAGGGAGAGTCATAAACTATAAACATAGCAGTCTTTCTCAGAAATCTCCATTCCCAGGAAAGCTGAGAGCTTGGTTCTATAGAGTTTTGTTGTTGTTCAGTCGCTCAGTCGTGTCCAACTCTTTGTGACCCCATGGACTGCAGCACACCAGGCTCCCCTGTCCTGCATGGTCACCTGGAGTTTGCTCAGATTCATGTCCATTGTCTATAGAGCCTGGCTGAAGTCAACTGGATGTTCCAGGAGGCAGTGCTCCATGTTTTGGGGGCTTCCTGTACCTCATGCCCGTGTGGCTTCACCTCTACCGTGGAGAGTTGTCTCCTTTGTTTAGGTTCTGAATCCCTTGAGAAATTTCTTCCCTGGGACCCTATTTACCTCCTAGAAAGTATGATTTAGTTTCCACTTTATCATCACAGTTCTGTCCTTATAAAGCTAGTAGACATTGGTGTAAGTGGTGATTCAGACACAAACATTGTTTACGGTTAGGAATTCAAGGCAAGAACTTGGTTGAGAACCAACATTCCTAATTCCCAAAAGACCTTCCTTGAGTCATGAATGATTTGTGGTCCTTCAAATCCAGAGTCCAGATATTTCTTAATTTACAATGGAGTTACGTCCTGATAAAAACCCTCAAAATATCGTTAAGTTGAAAATGCATTTTATACAACTAATCTGCCAAACATCACAGCTGAGCCTGCCTTAAATGTGCTCAGAATACTTACATTAACTTCCACAAAATCATCTCGCACAGTCTATTTCATAATTAAGTATTGAATGTCTCATGTTATTGGTTGAATACTGTGCTGGAAGTGAGAAGCAGAATGGTTGTCTGGGTGCAGAATGGCTGTAAGTATATCCTGTTTATCCTTGTGATTGTGTGGCTGGTGGAAGGCTGTGGCTTGCTACACTGCCCAGCGTCACAAGAAAGTATTTTGTACCATGTATCACTAGCCTAGGAAACAATCAAAATTCAAAATTTCAAGTATGGTTTCTGAATGCATTTCATTTTGGCACCATAGCAAAGACAACAGTCATGAAAGTGAAGACATCATACGTTGGGGACCATCCTTAATGCCAAACTTGATTCTGTTCTCAAAGTTGAAATTACCTACAGACAACCCCTCTCTTTTCCATTTTTGGGGACACTTGCTGCTTCTTGAAACTCAGGAGCTCTGGACTTCCCTGGTAGTCCAGGGGTTAAGAATCTACCTGCCAATGAAGGGGACATGGGTTTGATCCCTGGTCCAGGAAGATTCCACATGCCATGAGGCAACTAAGCCTGTGTACCACAACTACTGAGGCCTGAGGGCCTAGAGCCCATGCTCTGCAAGAAGAGAAGCCACTGCAATAAGCCCATGCACCTCAACTAGAGAGTAGCCTCCGCTCGCTGCAAGTAGAGAAAGCCCATGTGCAGCAGTGAAGACCCAGAGTAACCAAAAATGCATAAATAAATAAAATTTTTTTAAAAAAAGAACACTTTCCTTTCTAGATTGTAGGCTTAAGTTTTTAGGGATCATGAGAAATAAGAATTCTTGCTTTACAACGAAAAACCCATTAAAAGCCCTTTCTTTCTTAATATATAAAATATTCTCAAAGGTCATTTGAAAAAGGGACATACAAGTGACAAAAGACATGTCTTTTAACTCATAGGGAAAAATAGAAAAATGTATGAAAAATGAAGAATGATATTAATAATTAAAGAAATGCAAATTAAAATAGTTTCACCTATCAGATTGTCAATAACAACATTGATGCCTTATAGTATTGGTTTAACTGTTCTGGTAAAGGTACTTTAGAACAGTTGCTAAGAATTTGGCAATGGCTATAAAATTTTTTCAGTGTTTATATCCTTTGAGCTTTTTTCTTTCTTTTTTAAAATTGACATACAGCATTGTGTAAATTTAAGTATAAGGTGTTGGTTTGATGACCCAGCATTTTCATATCTATGAATTTACCCTCAAAAACATTTGCATAAGAACATAAAAATACATTCAAGAATATTTCTTGTGGCACTATTTTAGTGGAAAAATGGGGAAACCCCATTTATTGATGATTTGGTTAAATAATCTAGAAAACTTCAGATCTGGATTGAGTGAAAAATTATAGTACATTCATACAATGTCATGCAGCCTCTAAAAAGAATGGGGAAGGTCTGTATGTATTAATTGGCATGTAAAGATTTTAAAATTTATTTAGTGAAAAAAGTAAATTGCAAAACAACATTACTGAGCAATAAAGCATGATAACTATGTATTGTTATATGAGAAATTTTCACTTAAAAGTACTAGTGTTTATTGAATGCTCAGTATGTGTCAGGCTTTGGACTAAGAACTTGAAAGAAAGAAAGTGAAAGTGTTAGTCACTCAGTCGTGTCCAACTCTTTGTGACCCTCTGAACTGTAACTCTGTCCATGGGATTCTCCAAGCAAGAATACTGGAGAGGGTTGCCATTCTCTTCTCCAGGGTATCTCCCCAACCCAGGGATTGAACCCCAGTCTCCTGTATTGCAGGCAGATTCTTTACTGTCTTGAGTCACCAGGAAAGCCTGAGGACTTCATGTGTATTAAATCATTTGTTCCTTCCAATGATTCTTGGGACATATTCTCCCATTATCCCCATTTTAACATTAACAAAGTCAAGTCCCAGAATGGTGGGGCTGTTTGCCCAAGGTCACAAAGCTAGAAATGGATAGAACTGAGATGTAAAACTAGGAAATGGATAAGAACCAGGTAGTTTGACTCCAGTCTACATACCTAACCACTAAGTTCTTCAGCTTCTCAGGATTTTTCTGATACTATATTTTACATCTTTTTAGTGTTTGAAATATTGTAATGGGAACATACTGCTTTAGAAATTTAAAAAGTAACAAATGTGTATAAAACAATGACTGAAACCTTATCTCATTTCCAGGACACTTAGAAAGTTTTGTTTTTGTTTTTTTTTAAATGGAGAATAGGATTTTAAAAATTGAGATCCTTAGAAAATCAAAATGGTGTTCTACAAAAAAATTGTGATAGAAATAGAAACTCCAGTATAACCAAGAGGGAACAATTAGCCCTGAAAATAAAACTTTTAAAGTACAAAGATGTATTGAAAGCTTTTGTGTAAAGAAATCTGTAAGTAAAATGAGAAATTCACAGGCTTTAAAGACATGTTAACTAATTTTAAGGTAATGCATGTACTTATTAAAGTAGCAAAAAATAATATAAAAACATGAAAGCCAAATATTGGTGAGGTTGGAGGTAAATGGAAAAGCATTGTTGGAAGCCTGGCAATTGTTCAGAATTCCTGGTAATATGGGACAAAACTGTAAGCAGAAAGCATCTTTTAAAAATCACTGTTATATTGTCCACTTTAGCACAGTAGTAGGAATACCAATGATGGATGGGTGAAACTCTTTTTTTACCTGTTAATTTTACTTTGAGGCCTATGCACCACAGAATTAATCCCCAATAGTATTTTGTACAAATAAATTTATTGCACTGCTATTTATAATAGTGAAAAAATGGAATATTACAAATGCCAACAATAGGGGAACACCTAGATCAGGGATGCTGTACCCAAATCATGGATTCTGTTTAAGAAAAGAAAATGTATATATAAAACAAAAACTATCTGATGCAAAAGTGGGTCCGGCTCAGAGCTTTTTGTTGTCCAGTTGACATTTATTTGTCAGTTGTTTTGCTTAAGTGGACAATGGACAATGCAGCAGCAACCTGGGCTACAGAAAACCTTTCTGGTTGTTAAGAGTGTGGATGGAGTGGGGGAGTGAAGAAGCTAGACATTGCTTTTTAAATGAAAGTCAACAAAAAGGATCAAAACGGAAGTTTTCTTACATTCTTGGTTAAGAGGTGTTGAGAGCTTTTGACTCTTCTTCTGGCTGGACTTGTCACTGCAAAGAGAGAAAGGAATTGTTTTAGAGAACGCCTGTGAGGCTGCGAGCTTCCTCGGTGGCTCAGCTGGTAAAGAAGCCACCTGCAATGAGGGAGACCTGGGTTTGATCCCTGGGGTTGGGAAGGGAGAAGGGAATGGCAACCCATTCCAGTATTCTGGCCTGGAGAATTCCCTGGACTGTATAGTCCTTGGGGTCGCAAAGAGTCGGACACAGCTGAGCGACTTTCATTTCATGAGGCTGATGCAGCTACAGTAGCAATACGGAGAGGGTTTGTACCTGCAGTGGGACAGGGCACGGGGAGCGGGGATGGGAAGAAGAGAAGGGTGCAGCTGCAATTTTAGATGTTACTTGATCAAATGCACCAAAGTTCAGAGCAGTACTAGTCATGACAACCCAAAGGTGAGTCATTAACAAATGAATGGATAAACTCAATGTGGCATAGACATACAATGAACTATCATTAAGCCTTAAAAAAAAAAAAGAATGAAATTCTGAAACTTGCTCTAACATGGATGAACCTTGGGCTGGAGGAAGGAAGGAATGGCGGGTTATTATTTCATGACTACAGAGCATCAGTTTGAGAAGATGAAAAAAATTCAGGAAACAGACAGTGGTGATGTTTGGACAACAATGTGAACAGACTTAATGCCACAGAACTGAACACTTAAAAATGGTTAAATGATAAAGTTTTTATTGTGTACATTTTACCACAGTGAAAAATCTCAAAGAGTCAATTAGCCATAAAAAGTTACTTGATTGGGAAAAGGTATGTATTTGGTTGAAAGTGGAGACAACCGGGCATCTCTTTTGCACGTTGATGTTGAGTGACTTAGAAGTGAAATCCTGCCATGTCACTACCCTGCCTGGAATGGAAATGACTTCTTGTCAGAGGTCAGGTAAGAGCTCAGGTGAGAGCTCTGTTGGTGTTTTCTGCAGAGTGAGGGCAGCCCTGAAGCCAGGAGAGCAAGGCACTGGTTGAGCCAGTGGTCTCCACTCTTTCCACTTCAGTGTGAATCCCAACTTGACCACTTGCCAGTTCTGTGACCAGGGGTCAGTGACTCATCCTCACTCCCTGTCCTCATCTGGAAGATGGGCATGGGACTCGCAACCATCTCTGAGGGCTGTGTGCGTGCATGCTCAGTCATGTCTAACTCTTTGAGACCCCATGGACTGTAGTCCTCCAGGCTCCTCTGTCCATGGAATTCTCCAGGCAAGAATACTGGAGCGGGTTGCCATTTCCTCCTCCAGGGGATCTTCCCATCCCAGGGACTGAACCTCCTGCATTGGCAGGGGAATTCTTATCCCCAAGCCACCTGGGAAGCGCCTCCAAGGGCTGCAGTGAGGATTAAATGGACTAACTTTATCAAGCCCTTAGCCTGGTGCCTGACAAAAAGTGAGTTCCCTGGCTTTAGCGGTGGTTATTAAGATTCTCCTCTTTCTCTGCAAGGTAAGGGCAGGTGGAAGGAATAGGTGATCACGTCTAGAGACTGTAGCATCCATCAGGAGTTCTCTTTCTGGAGTTTTCTCCATTTCCTCCTGCAGTTCCCCAGTCCCCCTTGCCAACCCGCTGCCCTGTTGTTTATTCCCAAGAGAATTATTATAAAGGCTGTTCACCCTAGAATTAAACCCACTGGTGAGCTTCAGGAAATAAGTTCTGGTATAACTTCTTGGTAAAACCACAGATTTTTATCTTTTGTGTTTACTGTGAATTGTGCCTGTGAAATCTTTCCCTTAAAGGGCTCCCCTTCTCTCTGGGAAGTGAAAATACACACTTGTCCTCAGTTACAGGCTTGGTCTCTGTATTGTGCCTTTTAACTACTTAAACACCGTAACACTTGCTGTTGCCATATTTTTGTGAGAAATTAAGACGGCTCAGCTAAAAAAATGCATAGATTTAGGTTGAACCCAGTGTGGTGTGTGTGTGTGTGTGTGTTGGAAAGAGGGATATAATACAATCATAGGTGTGATAATGGTTCACATTGGCCTTTAGTAGGTGATGGACGGCTTCTTCTCTTATTCACTTCTCATAGCAACTCTGTGGGGTTGGGTCACTTTATTAACTCTATTTCATAGGTAGATACTGAGGGTTAGGGTTACACAGTTGGGGTGATGGAACACAGCCTCTGCCTCTGAACTTTTACTCCATAAATGTTTTGTTCATTGCACATTGAATACAGTAAACAGGAGCATTTGGGGAAGGACACACCAGGAAGAACTATAACCCTTGTTAGAGAAAATCAAACCAACTTGTATTTCTGCAGGCAGGGAAGGTGGGAATGGGATGAAGAGTTACGGATCTATCTGATAAGCAGTGACTTAGGAAGACCTGGCAGGCACCGTCTTCTCCCACTGAGAGCCTGAAGCTCTGGAGAAGGTGAGATGAGGCAAAGCAAGGTGTAGGAAGAGGCAGGCTTCTTCCACTGACAGTCTAACATAAAACTGTAAATATCCCTTTCCCAGAGAACAGCTTCCTGAGCAGTGACATGACCATGAATACTGATGACTGGTTTAATATCTGGAGGTGGCCATGAATAAAAATGGCAAGAAAGAAATTCAGGGTTGAGTATTTATCTTTGACTAAGCATATTCGTTGCTGTAAATCTGGAGTAAAGAGAGAAACTACATTGTACGTGATGCATTGGGTTGGCCAAAAAGTTTGTTTGGGTTTTTCCATAGCATCGTATGGAAAACCCTGAATGAACTTTCTGGCCAACCCAATATTTAATGGTGCTTACTACCTGCCAGGTACTGTTCTAGATGCTTTGCATGTCTTCTATATCTCGATTCTATAGCCCTCCCCCCACACACCCCCCACCATAATAACCTCAGGAGATAAGTTCTAGTTCTTCCTTTTTTATAAGATTGGAAACTCAGGCCCAGAGAGGTTGAGTGCCTGTCCAAGGTCACGCAGCACACAAGTGGTGCTGGTCTCTTAGTGAGTCTGCTAAGCAAATGGATTCAAAGGCCCTGTTTTGAATGATTCTCTTCAGGTGAAGTATGACTTTCCTCCTGAATTGTATAAGTTTTTGATTTAAAAGGGCCATTCAGCTTTGAGGATTTTCTCCCTTAAAATTTTTTTTAAATGGAAAACATTTTAGAAAATAGACATTTTCGCATTTTCATATTTGCTTTCAATTTGTTTTCTTCTCATGCAAAAGAAATAGCAAACGAGAGGGCAGGTTTGGTCCCCTTCTTACCCACCTCTAATTCTACTTTACTCCCTCTCCAGAGCTACTAATCTCACTAACTTGGTGTCTTTCTGGCCTGGTTTTTTTTTTTTTAAATGCTTTTCTCTAGATATGTGTCTATAAACAATATATAGTACTGTTTTATATTTCCAAATTTAACAATCTTTGGCCTGCTTTGTTCCCTCTCAATGTTATGCTTTCAAGTTATTCATTGCTGTAAATATAGAATAAAAATAGAAATCACTCTGTAAGTGATGTATTTAATGGTGCTTCCTACCTGCCAGGTACTGTTCTAGATGCTTTATACGTTTTGTCTATATCTCAATTTCCCCCCATAATAACCTTGGAAGATGAGTTCTAGTTCTTCCTTTTGTATGAGATTGGAAACTCAGGCCCAGAGAGGTTAAGTGTGGACCTGTGTCCATACACATAGACCCAGTTCATCCCTGTTGACTGCTGTGGGGTCTTCCAGAGTCTGGTGACACCACCTTTAACCCCTTCCCCTCTTTAAGAACATGTAGGCTGTTTTCAGTTTTGCCCTGTGAGCATCCACATGTATTTACAGGACTGTAACTGCTGGGTCAGAGGGTCGCTTTTGACTTTTCAGGTACCTTCCAAAATCTCCAGAGTCCCAACTTCAGCACGTGGGCAGACTCCCAGTTCTTTTTTTCTCCCCCTCTAACTGGCAATAGATGTCTAAAGCTGAATTTATATTTTGATGGCTGTCTCTCTGTGGCCAGGCTGGGTCCCTCCCTGCCCCCCAGCAATGACCCTGTTGATGGCTGACACGGGAAGAAAAACGGAGTTGTTTAAACAGAGGGGTCACTGCACCAGCAGACATTTTGCCCTTTTCATTCAGTCTGACAGCGAGACCGGGGCTAAGCTGGGGGTCCTGGGTTCTCCTAGCAAGACAGAGGCTGCAGGGAGAGCTCAGGGCGTCAGGACAGAGAGCCAAGTCCTGCAGGTGGGGCAAGGGAAGCATCCAGGGCCACAGAATCCTGCCTGGGACTGGACACCATTCCCCTCGGAGCAGCAGGGCTTTTACAAAGTCACACCCTCTGGCAGTGCCAGTTCCATGTTAAGTTTGGGAACGTGGCCCTGGGGTCTGTGCGGAGGCCAGCCTGGGTCAGGGCATTCTTGGACCACTTCATCGGACCACTGCCAGCAGGCTCCCTCCTCCTGTTTCACGGCATAGTGAGAAATCACACTTTAGAGCCAGCTGTTTCTCGTTTCGGAACCCTCTTGTTCCCTGGAGAAGAGTCTCTCTCCAGCTGCCCTGGGAATTTTGTTTTCATCCCTGTTTCCTGACACAATGGCTTGTTGTCAGTTTTACTCAGCGTATTGGGTTTTGCCAGTATCGAATTCAGTGTTTAACTGCCCTCCTTTCCCCCTTGATGGATTGTTTCTCAATGACTGATGTTCATCCGTGCCCCCTCCCCTTTTCAGAAACAACCACAAACACCATCACAACAGAGGCCATCCGACCTCAGAGACCTGAGGGTAAACGTAGTAACACAACACGTGACTGTCTTTTACCCTCTGACCGAAACTGCCACATTAAGGAAACAGTCAAGGGCAATTTTACTCACCCTTGGAAGGAATCACGGTGGTGAAAACTTCTATATTTTCATCACTGCAGCTGTAAATCTGATGCATCGTTTCAGCCTTCTCTCCCCAAAAGTGCCGGGGATGGGAGGCCTCTCTCGGAACCCCTACTCGCGAGGTCTCCTAATCCGATCTGGCTCGGGGAATCATTGTGCCGGTTCACAAAAGACAGGCTGGTGCTGTGATCTCATTTCATTCCAGAGTCTTCACTGCAACATTTTCTAATCCCATCTGTCTTTTTTTTTTTTTTTTATGAATCCTATTATTGCAAACCTTTGATGGAGCCCGCTTCAGTCCCCTCCCAGCCAGGATGTATTTAACATCTTTATTTTGCCGTGCCTGCTGCAGTGGATTTGGAAGTCTTTTGTGAAGTGGTGATGAAGTGAAATCGCCTACTCGGTTAGCGCCAAGCGTGGCTGGAGGATGATACTGAAAAGGAAACGTGATTTTTGGTACCAGCAGTTCCTCTTTTCATTTCAGAAATGAAGAGGCTTTTTTTCCCCTCCCCACTCCAGAAGAACTGGCTATTCAGTAATTTGTCATGTGTTAATTTGGCTTCCTTCAAAGTTTCTATTTTAAACAAAAGGACTGTTCTTCCAGAGCGTTCTTGCCTCATGCCAGTACATGACAAGGCTGACATTTCTAGAGAGCTGTGTGTTTTTTGCATCTCCTTGTAGAAACCTGCAAGTGCTTGCAAGGATGTGGTAACAAGCAGCATCTGACACTAGAGATACCTGACTACAGGGGGGTTATATTTTCATTATCCTAAATATCCTATTGTTCTCTATATATCCTGCATATCTTGTATTTTATCCTATATATATATATATATACACACACACAGAAATAGGTGTATTATGTCAAACCCATTGGCTTTCACTGCACTGTTACAGATTTATTTCTTCATACTAATAATGATGGTGATGTAATATTTTTAAAATTTATTTTATTGAAGTATAGTTGATTTCTGCTGCACAACAAAGTGATTCAGTTATACATATATTCTGCTTCGTATTCTTTTCCCTATGGCTTATCACAGGATATTGAATATAGTCCCCTGTGCTATGCAGTAGGACCTTGTTATTTATCTGTTCTATATAGAATAGTTTGCATCTGCTAATCCCAAACTCCTAACCCATTCCTCCCCCATCTCCCCTTTCCATTGGCAACTGCAAGTTTGTTCTCCATGTCTATGAGTCTGTTTTATAGATAAATTCACTTGTGTCATATTTTAGATTACACATATGATTGATATCATATGGTATTTGTCTTTCTCTTTCTGATTTACTTCACTTCACATGGTTATCTCCAAGTCTACCTGTGTTGCTGCAAATGGCACTATTTCAGGCTTTTCTATGGCTGAGTAGTGTTCCTCTGTGTGCATACCACATCTTTGTCCATCCATCTGTTGATGGACGTTTAGGTTGTTTCTGCTTCTTGGTTATTGTGAATAGTGCTGCTATGAACAGAAGGGTGCATATATCTTTCCGAATTACAGTTTTCTCCAGATATGAGCCCAGGAGTGGGATTGCTGGATCATATGGCAACTTTAATTTTAGTTTTTTGAGGAACTTCCATATTGTTTTCCATAGTGGCTATACCAATTTATATTCCCACCAGCATTGTCGGAGGGTTCTCTTTTCTCTACATCCTCTCCAGCATTTGTTATTTGTAGAATTTTTAGTGGTGGCTATTATAACCAGTGTGAGGTGATATCTCACTGTTATTTTGCTTAGTGTTTCTCTAATAATTAGCGATGTTGAGCATCTTCCTGTGTGCCCATTGGCCAGATGATGATGTAATATTAACAATGATAGTTGGCATTTGTTAGATGCTTGCTAAGAGCTAGGAAGACTGCTATATAATCTCATTTAGTGTCTACAACTAGTCAATGAGACTAGCTGTTATTTTTGCCATTTTGTAGGTGAGGAAACTGAGGCCAAAAGAGATTGAGTAGTTTGCCCAAGATTAAAATACCTAGTTCATGGCAGAGTCGGAATATATATTAATACCTAGTGGAAGTGAAAGTCACTCAGTCGTGTCCAACTCTTTGTGACCCCATGGACTATAGTCCATGGAATTCTCCAGGCCAGAATACTGGAGTGGCTAGCCTTTCCTTTCTCAAGAGGATCTTCCCAACCGAGGTCTCCCGCGTTGTAGGCGGATTCTTTACCATCCGAGCCACAACTTGATTCCAAAGCCAGTGTACCAAACCACTAAAATTGTAGTCCATTCTTCACCTTCAAATTCATGCCCCTACTTTGAACCTGGGGGGACCTGAGCCATGGTCTTTTAGGCTTGGATTTGGTGACCACTGATATTTCTGTTAAACAAAGCTGGAGTGCTTACTCATCAGGTGCTTGTCAACATTACACCTCTGTCTCTGAGAACTGCACCTGGCCACAGAGGATGGCTCTAGGAAGCCATGTTTGTTCTATCTGAATCTGTTCCCTTTGATTGAAACAGGATGAACTTATAACCCAAACTGCTGCCTCCTGGAAACAGAAGTTGAGCCTTAGTCTGTGGCCAGAGGGAAGGTGCTGACTTTGAATATCTGCAGTGTCTTTCAGGGTCAGTGGGGGTGGACTTAAGGGGAAGCCAGAGGACATAAATGGAACTGTTACTCTAGAAGGGGCCTGAGGCCTGGATGCAAAGCCCAGGTAAAGAGTTGCAGGGACTTCTCTGGTGGTCCAGTGGCTAAGATGCCACACTCCCAATGCAGGGGACCTGGGTTTGATCTTTGGTAGAGGAACTAGATTCCACATGCCACAACTAAGAGTTTGCATGCCACAATTAAAGACTCCACATGCTGCAGTGAAGACTGAAGATCCTGAGTGCTGCAACTAAGACCTGGCACAGCCAAATAAAATAAATTAATTTTTTAAAAAATTTAAAGGACTTTAACTGGCAGAGGGTAGCAGGTCCTTTCACCCTGGCCTACTCTCTGTGGGTCTGTGGTTCTGTTCCGGTTCTGTTTGCACTCAGTAAGGGCCAGTGGGAAGGATGAGGGTAGGGGGTGAGGGAGTGTGGGGAGAGTGAGGGGAGGGTGTGGAGAGATTGAAAAAGACAGAGGGGAGGGAGGGAGTGTTGCTTTGGCTTGACAGTTTCTCATCTTCTGCCTTGTGTCTCTTCCTGTCTCATGGTCAATAAGACACCTCCATCTCCGTTTGATAGATTCCTTTGTGCTTGAGTTCACATAGGTTTTGGTCATTCTCAGCTAAAAAGAGTAGTCTCTAAAAGACATGTCTATAAATTTTGTAACCTCCATAGTGATTAAACTTTTAGATCATATAATATTTAGAGGAGTATCTAGTACAATAAAAAGCAAGATCCCCCCCCCCCAAAAAAAAAAAGCAAGATCCCAAATTACGTTGAAGACAGAAATTATGTAACAGACTCTTACTAGGTAATAAAAATTACAAGGTGAAACTTAACAAAACTAAATGAAAACATCTGCCTTTACATTAAAAAAAATTAAATACAGAATTGGGGTGACTTATTTAGCAGCAATTTATGAAAAAGATATCCTAGATTTTTTTGAACACATTCTTAATTAGAGGTAATATTGAAGGCTGGGGTCTAAAAGATTTTGAATGTAGTTTCAAGCACCAGATACTAAATTGAAAAAAAACCAAAGCCCTCTGGACATCAAGAAGCCAATCAAGATTACCTGGATTTAATCTTAAGGGGTTCCACTTTGTTGTTGTTCAGTTGCTCATTCGTATCTGACTCTTTGAGACCCCATGGACTGCAGCACACCAGGCTTCCCTGTCATTCACTGTCTCCCAGAGTTTGCTCAAACTCATGTCCATTGAGTCAGTGATGCCATCCAACCATCTCATCCTCTGTTGTCCCCTTCTCCTGCCTTCAATCTTTCCCAGCATTAGGTCTTTTCTAGTGAGTCGGCTCTTTGCATCAGGTGGCCAAAGTATCGGAGCTTCAGCTTCATCATCAGTCCTTCCAGTGAATATTCTGGGTTGATTTCCTTTAGGATTGACTGGTTTGATCTCCTTGCTGTCCAAGGGACTCTCAGGAGTCTTCTCCAGCACAGTTCAAAGGCATCAATTCTTTTTTTTTTTTTGGCATCAATTCTTTGGTGCTCAGCCTTTTTTATTGTCCAGCTCTCACTATTATCTAAGAAAGCCCAAATTTAACTCAAGTATATTGTACTGTGTCTAATGACTAAGACTGAGATGTGTAAGGAAATGGCAACCCACTCCAGTACTCTTGCCTGGAGAATCCCAGGGACATAGGAGCCTGGTGGGCTGCTGTCTATGGGGTCACACAGAGTCGGACACGACTGAAGCGACTTAGCAGCAGCAGCAGCAGTGTAACTAAATGAGCTTAGGAAACACATCCAGGAAAAAACAGTTCCTAAGAAATCATTTTTACTTGTTTGAAATGTATTTTATATAATAATACGTGCTTACTGTAACAAATTTAAAATTGTAAATAGGTATGCAGAAGAAGTGAAATCCACTTCCTCCATTTAAGTCTCACTTCCTGAAAGCAATCATTGTTTACAGATTGGTGGGTGTATTTGCATATTTTTATCATGTCTGTATATACATATATATAATTTTAAAAAACTATAAATAGAACTATACGACACATGCATGTGTGCACAGACTCATTCATGTGGGGACATATATAGTTCCCCTTCATTAAATTTGCAGGAGACTACTGCACTGTAAGAATTTATCCACTTCTTTCTTGATAGACCCATAGCTTCTTTCCATTTTTTTAAAATTAGAAGCAACACTGCAGAGGGCATCCCCATATTTGTGTTTTTACGTATGTCTTCTAATATTTTTGCAGGCTATAATTCTAGTTTGGGGAGTGCAGGTCATAGAATATGCATATTTAAAATTTTGAGGGATTTTTGCCTTCCAAAAATTCTGCATCCATTGACACTTTCACTAATAGGCTATGAGGGGCTTATTTGCTACACCCTTGGCGAAACTTGATATTATTAATTTTTTTCCCAAAATGATCCTGTTTGGCTTTTGTGCTCTGAGTCCAGAATATTGATTGTAATTAATAGAGTTCTTTTAGCTTAGGTGGAGGGGTGGATGGCTGAGTCCTCGTGTTGAAATACAAAGTCTGTAACCTGTGCATGATAATAAGTATAACCCACACCTCTGAGTACTGGTCGCCACCCATCCAGGACCATGCTAACTCTAGGTTAGGCAGAGTCTGTCCTGCCCTAGGGCTTCTCTTCTCCCAGGTGGAGGGAAGTCACTGCGGAGAGTTATACACTGTTGGCATGGGATGCTCACTTCCTTCTTTGTTTTTTCTTTTTAAATTTTCATTGGAATATAGTTGCTCTACAGTGTTATATTATTTCCTGCTATACCGCAAAGTGGATCAGTCCTATGTATATATATCCCATCCTTTTTGGATTTCCTTCCCAATTAGGTCATCACAGAGCAAGTAGAGTTCCTTGTGCTATATAGTAGGTTCTCATTAGTTATCTATTTTATACCTAATATCAATAGTGTATATATTTCAATCCCAATCTCCCAGTTCATCCCACACCCCCTTTCCCCACCTTGGTATCCGTAAGTTTGTGATCTGTGCCTCTATTTCTGCCAAAAGATACATGCACCCCAGTGTTCACAGCAGCACTGTTTACAATAGCCAGGACACGGAAGCAGCCTAAATGTCTGTCAGCAGAGGAGTGGATAAAGAAGATGTGGCACATATATACAATGAACTATTACTCAGCCGTAACAAGGAATAAAATTGTGCCACTTGCTGAGATGTGGATGGCCCTAGAGTCTGTCATACAGAGTGAAGTTAAGTCAGAAAGAGAAAAACAAATGTATCAACACATATATGTAGAATCTAGAAAAACGGTACAGATGAACCCATTTGCAAAGCATAAATAGACACACAGACGTAGATGCTCACACCTGTTTTCAAATGTTGCTTCTGCACTGACTCAGCTGGCAATCAGTCAATGTGAGTGAAAGACTTTCTTACTTGGCTACCCTCTTGACTGGCTAATGGAAGGGGCTGAGTGGTGTTACCTCTGTATTTCTCTCTCCATCATGAGGGTTCTGGAGATCTGCCCTGGCAGAGGTGCTAGAAGAGGCCCTCTCTGAGATGTGCCATTTAGGCTGGAGCCTAAGCATTGCTTCTCAGACTTGACTGTGATGGGTTTCCCAGGGATTCTTGTTAAAATGCAGATTCTGATTCCAATGTATTGGGGATGGGGCCCGAGTGACAGGCTTTCTGAGATGCTCCTGAGAGGCCCTCCTCGCTGGTTTTAGGACACACTTTGGGATTTGAGCAGAGAGTTCGCTCAAGGAGAGTGGATGTTTCTGACCAGGAGGCATTAGAAATAAGAGGAGCTCAGGTTTCTCCCTCCTACCCCCCCTCAACCCACAGACTGTTTAAACACGATCCTCTAGGGCCCAGACATAGGTACAATAAACACCCCTCTGTTGATGATGCTATGCAGCTGGGGTTTGGATGGAGCGAGGTGGTTCTCAAGTTGTCTCCAGACTGCAGCATCGGCATCACCCTTGTTAGACATGCAAATTCTCATGTCCATCCTGCCTGCTAAGTCAGAAACTCTGGGCTGCAGCCCAGCAATCTGTGTTGTACAAGCTCTTCCAGGGCTTCTGGTTGCGATAAAGTCTGAGCACCTCTGATGAAGGGAAAAAACAAGAGGGTTCTCGACTGAGCACTCCTCCGAGACTTGGATCCATGGTTTTTAATCCTGGCTGTTCATAACCCAGACTTGCCTAAGCAGCTTGATAAACACCTGCATGCCCAAGCTACACATCCATTCTTTCTGCTTCCAAAGGTCTGGAGAGTTGCCCGCGAGTATGTGGCTTTAAGAACACCTGTGGCTTGCAGATCTAGTGGCTGAACAGGGCAGGGGCAACCCTTCAATATGAATGGTGGCCTGTGGCCTCCTGGCTCACTCCATACAGAGGTGATTCATTCACATTTACCAAATCCCAGCTTGAGCCAGACACCATGCAAATGACATCACTGTTGATCACCTGTTGTGTAGCAGGCATTTTATACATCAGTCTTCCCACAGCCTGGCAAGGTGGACCTCTTGCTGTTTTATACAAGAGAGTCTCTAACTGGGGGGTCAGTCAGGACTCCAAAACCTGGGCTCCCCACTACCATGCCCAGGTCAATCTTTGCAGACTTGAGTGTGGGGGGGGTATGCCAGGCTATGGGGCCTCTGAGAAACCTCTGTTTCATCTTCAGTGGCTTGTTTTGTGAAATTGGGGATATATTTGTAATTTTAGCAGGTGTAGCAATTCTCTTTTCGGTTCCTCAGAGAGACAGAGGTGGTTTCAATCTCTAACGTATGCAAAGTGATGCCCTTCATGCATGAAAACTCTCCTTATCAGAGGGCACGTGCTTGGGGGGGTAGGTAGTCAGAGAAAATACAGGTTACCTTGTTGTTTTAATTGAAGAGAAATAAGAAATAGTTTTTCTAGCATAAGTATGTCCCAAATATTGTATGGGGCATACTTATACTAAAAATTCTTTGTTTTTACTGAAATTAAAAATTACTTGAGGAACTTCCCTGTTGATCCAGTGACTAAGACTCCATGCTCCCAGTGCAGGGGCCTGGGTTCAATCCCTGGTCAGGGAACGAGAGCCCAAGTGCCATGACTAAAAATCCCACATGTTGCAGGGAAGATCAAAGATCCCTTGTGCTGCGACTGAGACCTGGCACAGCCAAATAAATATTTAAAAAATTATTTGAATTACTACCCTTGTAAAAGAGACCCCCACAGAGCTCTTAGCCCATTCCACCAAGGGAGGACACAGAAGGAAAGCCCCAGCTACACAGCAGGAAGGGGGCTTTCTCCAGAACATGACCATGCTGGTGCCTTGATCTCAGCCTTTCCCATCTCCAGAACTGAGAGAAGTAAAATTCTATTGTTTACAAACTGCCCAGTGTGTGGTATGTAGCAGGCTGAATGGATTAAGATACCAGCATAAGTAAAATACATAACCTATTAGATAGTGATAAGATTAAAAAGGAGAAAAAAATGTAATAAGGAAGAATGATAGGAAGGGTTGGGTTAGAGATTTGAAATTTTAAATGGGGTGGCCAGGGACTTCCCTGGTAGTCCAATGGCCAAGACCCATGCTCCCAATCCAGTGGGCCTGGGGTTCAATCCCTGTTCAGGGAACTAGATCCCAAATGCTGCAACTAAGACCCAGTGCAGGCAAATAAATAAAGTAAAAAAAAAAAAAAAAATTGCAGGCAAGGGAACAGCAAGTGGAAATACTCTGCAGTAGGAGTTTGTCTGCTTGTTTGCAGAATATTATAGAGTCCCAGAACAGAGTAAACAAGGGGTGGGTAGTAGGAGATAAGGTCCCAGAGGTAGCAGGAAGCTCCTTCATGGAGGGTTCCATGTAACTGATGATCCAGACTAGGCTACTTTTGAAAGTGAAAAGCTGGGACACTAGGTATAAACTAGAATTGTCGTAGGCACGCTGAGTCACAGCACGGATTTAGCTTTTACCCTGAGTGGGATGGGAAGTCACCAGTGGGTTTGGAGCAGAGCTGCCCCATGGCCTGACTTGAGAGCTTCATTCTGTTGAGAGGCACTGAAGGGTGGCCAGGGCAGGAGCAGGAATGGAGGCAGGAGGGCACTGAAGGGCCACAGGTGAGAGATAACAGGGGCTTGGATGAGGGCAGCGGTAGAAGGGGCAGTGAGAACTGGTCAAATTCTGGGTGTAATTTAAGGTAAAACCAAAGGATTTCTTGTGGCTCAGCTGATAAAGAATCTACCTGCAATGTGGGAGACCTGGGTTTGATCCCTGTATTGGGAAGATCCCCTGGAGAAGGGAAAGGCTACCCACTCCAGTGTTCTGGCCTGGAGAATTCCATGGGCTATACAGTCCATGGGGTCTCAAAGAGTCGGACATGATTGAGTGACTTTCACTTTCACTTTCTAATAGGATTTCTGACCAATAGGCTGTGGGTGTGAGAGAAAGAGAGGAGTTAAGGATGGCACTGGGGAAGAGTGAAAGAGGAAGATATTTGTGAGGGAGAGGGGGCCCTGTGGCAGGTCAAGTTTCCAGGAAGCTGGCTTAGCTGAAGTTTGCATGCAGGAGGCCTGGCATGGTGCATTCCATGGGATTGCAAAGAGTCAGACTAAACAACAACAAGTTGCCTTCGGTGCTCCCAGAATCAGCCCCTTGGGCAGGAGTGGAGGAGGTGAGACAGGGCAGGGGGAGTGCTGATCTCCCAGGTAGTCCTGACAAGGAACTCAGCCAGCCCATGAAGGGTCCTCCAGAGTTATCCAGACTGGAGCAGGGTGCTCGGTCAGGCCTCCTACTCGACTAGCACTGGATGGAGGCTGCCTGGGGAAGGGGTGCGATCTTGGGCCAGGAGGTCCTCCCCAGTGGAGGCCTTAGTGCTTGGGCTGTAGGAGGTGGTGTTTCCTGAGAAGCCACAGTAGGTGTGGCCTGACAACCCAGAGGTGGTGTCTCCCTCTGGGATGTGTTCCCTTCCTGTTTGGTGGTCATGGCTGGTTTGCCTTGTTAGATGCTCAAACCATTGTGTGAGCATGTTTTTTTTCCTTTTTCTTTATGAAAAGATAGAATTAGGCCAAAATGCTTATGCTAAACAATGAAAACTTCCATATTTCTGTTATCTTCAAGTGTTTTTCTAACCTTAACTTTTGAATAGTTTAAATTATGAATAATCTTAAACAAATATAAAAGTGAGGAATATAGTATAACAAACCCTCAGGTTCCCATCACTCAACTTTACCAATGATCAGCTCATGGCCAGTCTTTTTTCACTTATACCTTGCCCCACTCCCCTAACCCATCTTATTTTGAAACCCATTCCAGTATCATCTATTTCATAAGTAAATATTTGAATGTGCATCTGAAACTTTTTTTTTAAACTTAAGAAAATGATTTCTGGCTTCCTTTGCTACCTTCAGTCTCTTGATGAGATCAGAATTGCGAATCAGGTCTTTAGGCTCAACCTGATGGTAAATTCTTGGGTATTTAAATGGCCAGAGAGTTAATGACAAGGGCAGCTAGAGTTGCTGTTAGCTCTTGATTTATGAAGCCACATGTTCGGCCTGTGTGACAGAGGTTATTAACATCAGGCATGGCTCTGTCTCTGCCCACCACTCTCCAGGCCTAAACACACTCAACAGATGGGGAGTTTCATGGCCACAAATGGAATTGTTTATCCCCTCATTGTTCCCGTGTCAGCAATCAAACTAAATCCATTACCCACCAATAAAAAGATCAGCCGGCTGCCAGTTCAGCCGTGGAAGGAGCCAAAGCTGTGTTGAGGAGATTTAAGAGTTTTAGAGGGGATAAAAAAAGTAATAAGAAGCCACATAAAAATTAAGACCCTAGAGAAGAGTTTGAGTCACTCATTCTAAAGCTGAGGTTTTAAGGGATTTGAAAGGGAAGGCCTAGTAACTCAATCTTTTCTTCAACATATAGGATACTCTAGAGACACCTGATTATAAATACTGTAGAGCTTTTATTGTGTGTTGATGGCTTTATTATTTCATTTAAAAAAGCACTCAAATGGAGCTTTGAAGAAGAAAGAAATGTCAGATTCATAATGGAAAAGCTGCTGACATGTTAATGGCTTTACTACCCGTAGGAAGATTTTCTTTTGTGGGGCTAAATCCTTGTCTGTTCTTGATGAAGTTGTTCCTCATCGGCTCAGCTGGGGGTTTCTCTGTGTTTTGATCTGTAAGAGGAGGCTCCTAAGTTCTGTGGACCCCCCAAGTTGCTCTCCCAACATTCCCAGAAGGCCAGTACTTTGAAAAGTGGGTCCTAGAACACTTTTTGCCAGGTTGTTTTTATCAGGATGTATTGGACAGAAGATGTTGGTTCCAACACTCATTGATTATAGCTAAGGATCTGGGGCTCATGGGCTTTGCATGAATTCACTTGAAAAGTTAGAGAATTTGGCCAATGACTATTTCATTCTCTTCTTTCCATTCTATTGTGCAAATACTTACTGGAAACATACTGCTACACAGGAACACTATTTTGCCAGGTGATAAGGATCTAGAGATGATGAAGACGTGATTTTACCCTCTGTTACCAAATTAGAGGGGGAGATGGACTAGGAAATAAGTGAGCACTGAATACAATGTTTCTGCAACACAGTAGAGGCACACAGAGCTTCCCTAGTGGCTCAGTCGGTAAAGAATCTGCCTGCAATGCAGGAGACCAGGGTTCGATCCCTGGGTTGGGGAAGATCTCCTAGGGAAGGAAGTGGCAACCCACTCCAGTATTCTTGCCTGGGAAATCCCGTGGACAGGGGAGCCTGGTGGACCGCAGTCCATGGGGTCACAAGAGTCAGACATGACTTATCGACTAAACCACCACTACCGCCAGGGCACACAGAGGACGTTAGGGAGTTCAGAGACCGCGGATGAGGGCTCTTTGACTCCCCAGGGAGAGGGTGTGATTGCAGGGAGAGTTCGTGGGGAGACAGGGGCATGGGTCGGGAGACAGCGGCAAGATCATGACAGTCCCAGTGTCTGCCATGGGGTGTGTGCCTCCCCTTAAAGGCCAGGGAATGCCACCGACAGACTTTAATTAAGGGAAAGCCATGGTCAGACAATTCGTGTTTTATCAAAACCATCCTGAGGGCAGGATGAAGAATGGATTTCAAGTGGTTAAGAACTGGAGCCTGGGCAACCATTGAAGAAGGTGACTAGAGAGAACCAGGTGAAAGATGGTGGCTTGAACCAAGGTGTGTGTGTGTGTGTGTGTGTGTGTGTGTGTGTGTTTGGGGTGAAGAGGAATATGTAATAACAACTTATAAGGTTGTTGAAATGTAAACATTATAAAATAAAACGCTTAGAACAGAAGTTGTTGCCCGGTCCACGCTCAACCAGTGTTAACTTGGATTTCCGTTTCTCCTCTTTGGGAATGAATGATTCCCAGTGGTCATAGAATAGCGCAGAGGGAAAACAGGAAGAGGAGTATGTAAAAGAGGGGATAGATAGGGGATGGGAGAGGAGAGAGGATAATGTACAGAGAGGAGAGCGTCCCCCACAATGTCTCTTGGAGTCTCTGCCCTGCAGGAAACCTTACCTGTAGGTGAGACTCTGCGCACAAGGAGAGGTGGGCTTGGTGTTGGAGGTCTTGTGAGATGGCGGGAGTTTTGGAACAGTCAGGTCAAAGTTACTTGGAAAGCAATGCCTTCCCTGGGCTGCAGTTGTGGCTGAGCCTGGCTATTCCATAGAGCTGGGTGGGAAGGATTTGCTTTTGTTTCCAGATGACCAGCTCCTACTACTTTTTGGTTCTGTTATTTCCATGATGTTTCAGTCCCTTTCTTTATATTTGATAGTTTTCAAAATTGTGTTGCCCAGTACAATTATGCAAACTGACCAGGATGAGTAGAGGCAGATAGTTTTTTGGTTTAAGGAATTCCTTCTACTTCTAAAAAGTAGAAAGTATTTTCTACTAGAAAGAGTTGTGCTCAGTCGCATCCATCTCTTTTGGACGGAGCCCTCCAGGCTCCTGTCTCCATGGGATTTCCCAGGCAAGAATATGGGAGCGGGTTGCCCTTTCCTACTCCAGGGGATCTTCCTAACCCAGGGATCAAACTAGCATCTCTTGTGTCTCCTGTATTGGCAGGCAAATTCTTTATCACTGTGCCACCAAGTTACCTTCTACATAAAATACGATTCACACTAGATCGACCCCCCAAAAACAGATTAATGCCTTCCTTCCTTCTTTCCTTCCTTCCTTCCCTTCCTCCCCTCCTTTCTGACCACTCAATCAACAAATGTTATTGAACTCCTCTAACACTGGTGAGATATCTCACTAACTGGGGCCATGGCTTCTTTAGGATCCAAGTTGCAAAGCTGATCTGTTTCTCCTGCTCAACTGAGAGCACCTTAAGGGAAGGGACAGTCTCATCCAGCTTTATATCCCCAAAACTTGGCACAGGAGTTGGCGGTGGGTGGTTTTCAAGAGCAAGATCTGTGTCTGTGTCCAAATCACTTGCTGCTACTTGCGGGTGGTGTGAACTCGTTCACTTATCCAACCTCTCCAAGGCTTGGTGTCATCATCTGTAAAACAGGAATGATAGTAATAACCCTTGTCACGTTGTTTTGAGCATTAAATGGCATAATGCATGTAAAGCACTCATAGTGCCTGGCATATAAAGGTTCAACTGTATTATCAATATTAGGTTTACAGTAAATGTTATTGAGCTAATGCTATTAGGACCTAGTCAGACCCTACTAATTTGCATGTAAATTGGGCAAGTCAATTTACCTCTTGGAGTGTCTGTTTTTAAAAAGCTTATGTGGGACTTCCCTGGTGACTCAGGCAGTAAAGAATCTGCCTGCAGTGCAGGAGACCCAGGTTCGATCCCTGGGTTGGGAAGATCCCCTGGAGAAGGGAATGGCAACCCACTCAAGTATTGTTGCCTGGAGAATTCCACAGACAGAGGAGCCTGGAGGGCTGCAGTCCATATAGTTTGCAAAGAGGACTGAGACACAACTGAGGACTAACGTTCACTTTCACTTCCCTGGTGGCGCAGTGGATGGGAATTCGCCTAGTAATGTAGGGAACACGGGGTCGATCCCTGGTCCAGGAAGCTTCCACATGCCTCGGGGCAACTAAGCCCATGTGCCACAACTACTGAAGCTGTGCACCTAGAGCCTGGGCTCTGCAACAAGAGAAGCCATTGTAATGAAAAGCCCAGGCACCTCAAGTGCACCTCAGCTAGAGGGCAGCCCCTCTTCCTGCAACCAGAGAAAGACTGCTTGCAGGCGTGAAGATCAGTACAACCAAAAATAAACAAATAAATAAAAAAATAATATAAACATTTATTTGATAAATGAAAATTATAATATCTGCATGGGTAATTATAATAAAATTATAATACCTTAATAGGATCATAATGGAAATGGAGAAGATTGCTTTGTTCTTTGATTACAAAAATAACCCATCTCCAATAGATTATCTGAGCATAAACGTCAGGAGGTAAGAAAAGCTACTATGTTATTATAATGTTTTAAAAAAACATGACAGATTCTTTAACTTGATAAAAGGCATCTACAAAAGCTCTACAGCTAACATCACAGTTAATATGGAAGAGTGAATGCTCTCTCCATAGGATCAGGATCAAGACAAGGATGTCTGTTCTCTCTTTTCTTATTTAACATAGCACTGGAAGTTCTAGCAATGCAATCAGGCAAGGAGATAAAAGGCACACATATTGGAAATGAAGAAATAAAATTGTCCCTGTTTGCAGATGACATAATTGTCAACATAGAAAATCTCAAGTAATCCACAGAAAATCTTACAGAATTAATAAGTGAATTCAGCAAGTTTGCAGGGTTAGGTTTAGGATAAAATCTTACCGATCTCGGGCTAGTCAGAGTTCTTAGACTTCACACAAAAAGCATGATGCATAAAAGGAAAATGTGATAAATTGAATCTCACTAAATTAAAAACTTCTGCAATATCTTATAAAAACTACAGAATATAACCTAAAAATTGTGACTCACTATATTATATACCTATAGCATATATAATATTGTATATCACCTATACTTCAATTTAAAAAATATGAAAAACTTTTGCTCTGTGAAAGACCCTGTAAGAAGATGAAAAGGCAAGCAATCGACTGGGAGAAATATATTTGCCAACCACATAACGGACAAAGGACTTATATCTAGACTATATGAATATTTTTTCAAAACTCAACAGTAAAAAAAGTAATCCAATTTGAAAACAGGCAAAAGACATGACCAGACATTTCACTAAAGAGGATATCAAATCCTCTTGCACAGATGGCAAATCAGTGCATGAAAACATGTTCAACATCATTAGCCATTAGAAAAATGCAAATTAAAATCACAATGAGACCTCACTACAAACCTACCAAAATGGCTAAAATTAAAAAAAAAAAAAAAGTAACACCAAGCGTTGATGAGGATGCAGAGAAACTCACACATTTCTAATGGGAATGTAAAATGGTGCAATTCCCTACCAGTGGCTTTTAGCCCTTTCTGATGTAAATCCTTCAAGTCTACCCCTCATTTGCTAGCAAACCCTTTGCGTTTTTTTTTTTTGTTTTTAAATTTTTTATTTTATATCGGAGTGTAGCCAACTAACAATGTTGTGATAGTTTCAGGTGGACAACAAAGGGACTCAGCCATACATATACATGTATCCATTCTCCCCCAGCCCGCCCTCCCATCCAGGCTCCCACATAATGTTGGGCAGAGTTCTGTGTGCTAAACAGTGGGTCCTGGTTGGTTATCCATTTTAAATATAGCAGTGTGTACGTGTCAGTCCCAAACTCGCTAACTATCTGTTTACCCCAGTCTTTCCCCAACTGCAAGCTTATTCTCTCAGTCTGTGAGTCTATTTCTGTTTTGTAAATAAGCTCATTTGTATCATTTCTTTTTGGATTCTGCATAAAAGGGATGGCATGTGATATTTCTTCTTCTCTATATGACTTATTTCACTCAGGATGACAATCTCTAGGTCCCTCCATGTTGCTGCAAATGGCATTATTTCGTTCTTTTTAATGGCTGAGTGATTTTCCATTGTATAGATGTACCACATCTTCTTTATCCATTCCTCTGTCTATGGACATTTAGGGAAAGAAAGTGAAAGTGTTCATCAGTCATGCCTGACTCTTTGCGACATCATGGACTGTAGCCTGCCAGATTCCCCTGTCCATGGAATTCTCCAGGTAAGAATACTGGAGTGGGTTGCCATTTCCTTCTCCAGGGGACCTTCCTGACCCAGGGACCGAGCTTGGGTCTCCTACATTGCTGGCAGATTCTTTACTGTCTGAACCACTAGGGAAACTCCTAATATTCTATTATATGTAAGTACCACATCTTCTTTATCCATTCCTCTGTCGATGGACATTTGGGTTGGCCAGCAAACCTTTATTGTTGGTTACCATAATGAAAACACCACAGACTGGGGGTGGGGGGGAACTTAAACAACAGGAATTTATTTTTTTAGAGCTCTGGAGGCTGGAAGTCGAAGATCAAGTCATTGACAGGTTTGATTTGTCCTGACATGTCTCTCCTTGGCCTGCAGGTGGCGCCTTCTTGCATGGCCTTATTACATCCTTTCATGGCCCTTCCTGTGTGTGCATCTCTGGTGTTTCTTTCGTGTCCAAATTTCCTCTTCTTCTAAGGACACCAGGCAGATTAGATTAGGGCCCACCTATTTGGTTAACCTCATACCTCTTTACATGCCCTGTCTCCAAATGCAGTCACACGTGAGGTACTGAAGGTGGGGCTTCAGCGCTTGAGTTTGGGGAAACACGGTTCTGCCCATCACACTGGGTATCCCATTTCCCCCCTAAGAAGGCTGGAGGCCAAGCCAGCAAAGCCAACATTTCTTGCAGGGGCCAGGATGGGGAGAGGCTAAGAGTGCTCACCCACTCACGATGTTTCTGCTCTCAGGTGATTTTCTGGCCCCTTGAGGGGGGGGCGCGGGGTATCTTATGTAGCAGCTCTCATCACATTGTGGGGACTGGTGGGGGGCGCTTAGCGGGCATTCAGGGAAAATTTGAGGACTGCTTCCTCTGTGACCCCCTCCCATACAAACTTAGGGAATATAATTTTCTTTCTACTTGGTTTTAATTTTTAAGTCAAAATTCTTAAATCTGTAGACTTCGGTGGTTCAGTAGCATGACAGAGGACTAGCCCTTCCAATGTCTGCTCATTTCCGAGGAAAGCATCAGAAACCCTTGCTCTTGGGTGTGAGGTGGTTCAAGCTCCAGGTCAGGAGGACGAGCCAGAGCGGAGCAGTCTGTGGTGACTTGGGGTGAGCACAGCACGCCTGGGCGTCTTTTTCTAACTGGACGTGAGTGACTGTCCTTCTCTTTGTCCCTTGAGGCACAGTTCATTTTAATCTAATTCTTATCCATTGATATTTTTTTACCAATAATTACAACTCTGTATGTCTTTACTCTTTCTGTATGCACTTTCTAGTTAAAATGGAAACTTCTCCCAATGTAACTTTTTAAACAGGAATGTAAGGAGGAGAGGGCTTCCCAGGTGTCTCTAGTGGTAAAGAACTTGCTTGCCAGTACAGGAGGAGATGTAAGAGATGCAGGTTCAATCCCTGGGTCAGGAAGATCCCCTGGAGGAGGGCATGGCAACCCACTCCAGTATTCTTGCCTGGAGAATCCCATGGACACAGGAGCCTGGTGGGCTATAGTCTATGAGGTAGCAAAGAGTCGGACACAACTGAAGTGACTTAGCATACACGTAAAGAGGAGAATTTTTCTTTTTTATAAACAGAGGTAAGACAGAGTGATCTTAGTAGTCTGTTAACCCCATAGCTGGGAGATCTTTTATTCTTTATACCGATTTTACCGAAATGAAACTCATTGCCCTGGTACTTACTGCAGTTTTTAATAGTCACATCCTGATTGTAGCCAATACCGTGGTCTTCCTCAATGCTGCAGTCACTAGTGAGTGTCTCCTTTCTGTCTGGGCCTTGATGGAAGAACCTCTCCACACCCTGAAAAGGCTTCAGCCTGAAAAGCAGGTGGAAACGAGGGAGGCAGGGGCTTCATGGTGAGGCCGGCACAGTGGGGCAGAGGCAGGATGGTGCCTGGGGCTGGGGTCTCCCACTCTGTGGGAGAGGATGTCCTGTGGTCAGTGTCCTGCTCCTGTCCTGACCCTCATCATGGACTCATGGTCCTGCTCTGTGCTGGGTAGGACTAATTCCAGCTGGAATCTCCTGAATTTGAAATATGAGAAAATTGCAATCCATGGGTTCAGTGGTTCTTAACATGTGGTCTCAGACTAGCAGCATCACCTGGGAATTAGTTCAAAATGCACCTATTGAATTAGAAACCCTGGGGCCGGGACCCAGAAACCCATATTTTTCCAAACTCTCCAGAAGTTTCTGTGCACGCTGAAGGTTGAGACCGCTGCTTTGTTTTTCTCACCACCTATGCAGAGAAGCTGCCAAACAGGTCCAGGAGCAGCCTTATTTTCCTAAACGAAACTTACCCAACAACAGATCCCTGAGTTTGAACCCAGGCTGACAAGATCTGAATTTCTGGGGGATGGAGGAAAGGCCTGGTGATCTCTATCTTTCTAAATTAGCGCCTCAGGTCATTCTTGTCCTGGGGGAAGCTTAGAGGCCCTTGGTACTCAGCTGACATCATGTAGGGGTGTTCGGGAAGGGAAGAGAACTCACAAAGTGCTGAGTATAGACTGTAGGTCAGGCACTTCCTGCAGACGTTTGTAACAACCCTGTAAAGTGAAGTTTCTTTAGTTGCTCAGTCATGTCCAACTCTTTTCTATCTCATGGACTGTAACCTGCCAGGCTCCTCTGTCCATGGGTTTCCCACGCAAGAATACTGGAGTGGGTTGACACTTCCTCCTCCAGGGGATCTTCCTGACCCAGGGATGGAACCTGCATCTCCTGCATGTCCTGCATTGGCAGGCAGGTTCTTTACCACTGAGCCACCAGGGAAGTTCAAAATGGCCATACTTAATGTAAAAATTCCACTTGAGGATTCATTAATCTAAGAAGTTCGTTTGGAATATAAGACAAGCCACATGTACCTTCTCATTTATTCGTTGTGATAGTAGTGGTAAGAGTAAAAATTTGGAAGCACTTTTGGTGCCCTGTAATATGAATAAATGATTAAATTCCTATTCAATAAACTGTTAACATACCTTCTAAAATAATGATCCTGAAGATTATATGGCAACACAGAAAATACTTAAAATGTCATGGCTTAAGGGAAAAGAGCTAGAAACGATACCATCAAATTAAAAAGATGGAAAGAAAATATAGCCAATGATCACAACTGTGTTTGGGTAATGATATGATGGTAGTTTTTTTTTTGTCTTTCCTCTCATGATTATTTTAATCAGTTTCCAATTTTATAAGTTAGTAAACCAATTAAAAGCACTCAAAGAAAAAAGTCAATTTTAAAGCCAGAAAGAATGAGATGGAGTTACTTTAAAGTTGGCTGTCACTCACGTAGTTTCATGAGGGATTTCACATGGGACAAAATTACAGTTAGAGCAATTTGTGGTGGGGGGGGGCTATGCATTGATTCTGAGAGTTGTTGGGGTGGCTGGAAAGAATAATAGCATGAGAAACTAGACCCTCCCACCCCCAGCTGCCGGTAATTCAACCTAGGGCTTTAAGAACCAATTTCTGCCCATTCAAAGTGTGGTTTGTCCCTGGAGACCACCTCCCGTAGGCCATTGTGATGGTGATGGAGCAGGCTGTGGCCTGGCCGCCTCACCAACTCCCAGAGGGCCCAGCGTTCAATGGGGGAGCCTGGGCAGCTGTCTCCGCGAGGGGTTGCTGGTCAGCAGAGACCCTGCAGGCTGTGCAATGCTGACCTGGAGGTGAACAACCCCCTTTCTCATACCCACTCCCCAGAGGCCACAGTCCCTCATCAGAGTACAGTTTCTAATCTAAACAACCATTAATCTTTCTCAGGGTTAAAAGGCCAGAAAAGCAGTTTTTGCTCTCTATTTTGATACTGTACTTGTCTCTGTTTTACAAGAGCAGACTTACCTCATTGACCACTGGAAAACACCCCCCAGCTGTGTCCACAGACACACGCACAAGGACAATCCCAGCACAGCTCTCCTCTGCGCATGGGAAAGGGACAGAAATGCAACACACCAGCTATTTATTGTGGCTTGTGGCAAAAATCAAAGAAACAGGAACTGCTTGAAACAAATTGGTGATTTTATATCAAGAAATAAATTAGGGATGATGTAGTTTAAGTGAAAATGCCACCATATGTGATAATTTTATGAAAGTAATATTATATAAACTCTTGAATACGATTCCTTTAATTTTCCTTTCCTTAACAACTAGATTAATCCATGTAAATGGAGCCGTGACCCCCAAGAACAGTTTGATCATTTAAGGAAATCAATAGATAAGTAGGATTCAACTTGAAAAAATTTATATAATTGTTTCAGATACACAAAAATGTTTGGTTTACAGAAATTGACATGATCTCTTGCCTCATACTCTTAAGTCAAGAAATGCTAAATTAAATTAAAAAAAAAAAAAAAAAGAAATGCATCTCTTCTGTATTCTCAAATTGTGAGGACTGAAATGATGGGTATTAGGATTAAAAACACGAGGCTTCCTAAATCTGTTTCTTCATACTTGACCTTTAAATCCTTCCTCTAAGAGTCATCTCAGCATGAATACCAAGCACCCCTCCTGGTGAGTCACAGTGAGACATCTGTTTACTGGTGGAAATGGCATGGAACATTTCAGAGAGATAACGAATGCATTTTCATATCTCAAATGATTTTAAAGTTCCCAAACTCAAAATCTCACGTTAAGGACAGGGTAGTACCTGAAATCCAGTGAGGGTATTTTCAAGCTTGCAGAGGACTTGGTTGAAGACTCAGACAGAGCAAGGGGCTGGAAATGGAATCCAGGGCACCGGAGTCCTGGTCTTATGCGGGTTCTAATGACACCAAATCATCTTACAAAATACATTACAAGAGGTACCAAATTTACCTGGACTTTCTTGGTGGGGGCCATATATATTTTTGCTATGCCAAATGTAGTTTGTTTTCTTTTTTTAATTTTAAATTTATTTTTTAAATTGAAGGATAATTGCTTTACAGAATTGTGTTGGTTTCTGCCAAATATCAACATGAATCAGCCCATCTTTGTCCCCTCCCTTTTGAACCACCCTCCCACCTTCCTCCCTGACAAATGTATTTTGAAATATTTATTAAACATTTATTTGTTTATTAAAGTTTCCTAAAGGATCTCACTCCAGTACTCTTGCCTGGATCCCTTGGACAGAAGAGCCTGGTAGGTTGCAGTCCATGGGGTGGCGAAGAGTCAGACAAGACTGAGCGACTTCACTTTCACTTTCATGCATTGGAGAAGGAAATGGCAACCCACTCCAGTATTCTTGCCTGGAGAATCCCAGGGACGGGGGAGCCTGGTGGGGGTCGCACAGAGTCAGACACGACTGAAGTGACTTAGCAGCAGCAGCAGCAGCAGCAAAAGATCTCAGATTGACAGAGAGTTTCACTGTTCTCTACCTTATTCACAAAACTTCTGCTCTCAGAATCCACGATTCCCCTAAAAGGCTGGAAGGAATTTTAGCTAGATATAGTCTGCAAGGTAGAGCTGAAATTCTATTGGAACTGTCTTGTGCTTGCCTTTGGGGCACTTGGCGTAAAGAATTTGAACGCTCATTCTATAGGAACTAAAACTACACCTCAGTGATTCTAAGTTAAAAAAAAATGTATACATATAATTATCTATAACTATATATGTGCACAAAATTATGGGGAGAACATATATTTTAAAATTTTGTTATTTTTTAGTGGTGATTATCTTCTGGATGGCGCATTGTGAACAAATATTTTCTTCTGTGTTTCTTTGTATTACCAGGTTTTGGTACTGAACATGTTTTAGTGTGCAATTAGAGAAGACTGCCTGCCCAATAAACAATATTTAAATGTTATTTTTAAAATCCCAAGTAAACAAAGATGTTTAAAGAGATAAACCTGCCCCAGGCAGGTTGAATGGCACAGTAATGCCCTTCTCATCTGTTTTTTTTTTTAAATCAGATGTAATTATGTACTTTACTTTATTAAAACTTTAATCCAATTTAAAATACAGATAAATCTGCAAGTACACTCAAACCTAGAGCTTCCCAGGTGGCGCTAGTGGCAAAGAACCTGCCTGCCAATGCAGGAGATGCAAAGAGATTCAGCTTTGGTCCCTGGGGTTGGTAAGACTTCCTGGAGGAGGAAATGGCAACCAGCTCCAGTATTCTTGCCCAGGAAACCCCATGGACAGAGGGGTGGGCTACAGTCTATGGGGTCGCAAAGAGTTGGACACGACGGAACAACTGAGCACACGTGACTTATTTATCTATATACCATTAATGAATGCTTAAGTTCTGTCAAATTTTTTATTATTAGAAAATGTGCTGCCAGAAGCACTTTTGCCATATTTCTTTACACACTTGTGCTAGAATTTTATAGAATAAATTTCTAGATGTGGGGTTGATTACTGGGCAAAGAGTACATGCATTAACATTTCTGGTAGATACTGAGTGTTTGCCCTTTTGATCCATGGAGCAGGGGCAGTCTGCAGGGTTTGTGGTAGGAACATGGATCCCTGAAGTCTGTCTGAGGGTCCAGCATGGTGGGCATTTGTCCAGCCTGTCCTATGGAAGTAGCTGGACTTGGAGCATCAGGGAATCTTCTACAGGATACATTTATATCACATTCAAGCTGGTAACGAGGGAGTTATATGTGGAGGTGAAAAGACAAAATTCTTGCTAGGTCAACTTCTGTTATCAGAACTATGATGGCCAAGGGTAGTTCTTTCAGTGAAAATGAAAACTAATACAGTTTCATTGATGCTTCAAACAGAGCAGATAGATCCTCTTCTGACTGAGGGCGTGGTGCAAGCTTGGTGACTCTTTCCTGAAACAGTAAGCAAAAATAGTTACCCAGGGCTTTGCAAAGACAGTTTGTAAAAGCTACTCAGTATGTAAATTAACTCAGTCATGAGAAACAGTGACTTGATAGTAGTCATAGTTTTAAAAGTCATATTTCTTGTTGGCTTCGTACTCGCTGATTCCCAACTCAGAATTTATCAAGTGATACCTCTTTCCCACAAAGCTTTCAAAAGTCATTACTGTTGCCTGAGGGCTTTCTACCCAAATGTACAGAAGCTCACCAGCTTGGGGAAAAACACCACCTACAGTGACCAAGCTATGTGGATCAGGCACCCCTGCCAGGCTCTCCCTGTGTGGAGGGCATGGCCCCAAGCCCTGCATGTGCTGCCAAGGAAAATAGAACAGGGTCATCCTTGACTTCAAAGACTTTGCAACTTGGACTTAAGGTATATTAGGAAGGACTTTCACCAGGACATTAACTTTCAGGCTGTGGGCAACAAGTGACTTAAAAAGAAAAATATTAACTAAGATTTTTATCTCTAACTCCCCAAACAAATTCCATGATTCCCTTAATTCCTCAGTGATCATTGAGTCGAGTCAGCAAAGACACCAGCACCTCCTACTGCTATGGTCACTCCCATCAGTGGCTCCTTAGCCCCCAGATTTCCAGGCCTAAATGAAATTAAGAAACATGCCAGTGTTTGGTTGGGTTTCTGTGGGTCTCTGGGTCTGTTTTCCGTGATGAGCACTGGTGTGGGGGCACATCTGGTAGAAGGGGGAAGGTCCATGGGGCAGGGCTGCGGCCAGCACCCCACACAGCAAACAGGTACTCAACAGTTACTGGATGAATAAAGATGGTGGGAGGGGACACTGGCATCTCAAGGTTCACATGTACAAGACAGGACCTGACTCCACCTTCCACTTTTCCTTAGGCAAAAACCTAGGAGTCATCCCTTTAAAAAAAAAAAATTATTTGGCTGCTCCAGCATGAAGGATATTTAGTTGCAACATGTGGGATCTAGTTCGCTGACCAGGGATCAAACCCAGATCCCCTGCACTGGGAACATGAAGTCTTAGCCACTGGGCCACCAGCAAAGTCCCTAGGAGTCATCTTTGATTGCTCTTTCTGTTCTCTGCAAGTTCAGTCCATCAGCATGTCTGTCAGATCTACCTGCCAAATAAATCCCCAATCAGACCACTTCTCACCTCTCCATCCATCACAGCCTGTCTTCCTCACTGCATGCTCCTGTCTTACTTGAAAGTCCTCTAAGAGCTGCTTCCACTTTTGCTCCACTTTCATCCTCTTCAGGTCATTCTCCCCCATGGCAGCCAGAGTGATGGTCCCGCATTGCAAGTTTGATCACACTATTTCCTTGCTTAATGCCCTCCAATGCAATTAGAAGAATAAAACCATATCCCCTAACCCCAGCCAGACCTGGCCCTGCTTCTCACCCCAGCTCTAATTCTTCTCACACTCACTCAAGTCACGTGGATCCACCATCCCTTTTCAGTCCCATGAAAATGCTATCTTCACCCTATCTCAGGGTCTTTCCCCTCTGCCTGAAATGCTTCTCTCAACTCTTCACCTGGCTGCCTCCGCCTACAGAGGCCTTCTCTGATCACTTCCGCTGGAGTTCCCGCCACACTGTCTCATGTGAAATCATTATCTCATCACCCAGGATTCCTTGACCGCTTATCATTATGTGAAGTGATTTCATTCGTATCTTATTTATAGATTTGATCAGATGTCCGTTGTCTGTCTTCCTCACTAGAATGTAAGATCTATGAGGGATGAAAGGGACTTTATTTTCTTAGCTGTATCCCATACAATTCATGATATATATTAAGATGCCAATAAGTATTTGTCAGGTAAAAGTAAGAATGAAAAGAAGGAAGGACTCATTAAAAAAAAATTAACTTTAAATGCATCTAAATGTAAAGACCTAAATGTAAGAGCTAAAACCTTAAAACTCTTCGAAGAAAATGGGAAAATGTTAATGACTTTGGGTTTGGCAGTGATTTCTTGGACATGACATCAGCAAACAGGCAACAAAAGAAAAAAGAGATAAACTGGATTACATCAAAATTTAAAACTTTTATGCCTCAAGGGACACTATATCAAGAGTGAAAAGACAACTTTACAGAATGGGAGAAAATATTTTCAAATCGTATCTATCTGGTAAGGGGTTAGTATCCAAAACATATACATAATTGCTACAACTAAATAGCTAAAAACTCCAAACAACTCAACTCAAAAATAGACAAAGGACTTGAATAGATGTTTCTTCAAAGAAGATATATAGCTAACAAGCACATGAAATGATGCTCAATGCCATTAGGAAAATACAAGTGAAAACCGTGAGTTACCATTTGTACCTATTGGGATGGCTATCCAAAAAATGGAAAATAATGGTGAAGCTGCAGAGAAACTGGAACCCTTGTGCAGAATGTAAATGGTGCAGCCACTATGGCAGCTTGTCAAAAAGTTAAACACAGTTTTACCCTGTGATCCAACAAGTCTATTCCTTGGATATACACTCCAGTGAACTGAAAGCCAGGTCTGAAACAGATACTTGTACACTGATGTTCATAGCTGCACTATTCACGGTAGCCAAGCAGTGAAAACAGCCCAAGTGCCCAACTGCAGTAGAACAGATAAACAAAATGTGGCCTGTCCACATGACGAAATGTTACTCAGCCATAAGAAGGAATGGCATTCTGACACATTGAAGGCATTATGCTAAGTGAAGACATTATGCAGACACAAGAGGACAAATATTGTATGATTCCACTTACATGAAGTACCTAGAATAGGCAAATTCAGAGTGACAGAAAGAATAGAGGCTGCCCCAGGCTGGGACTCTTCCTCTGAGTGTGGGGGGTTCCTGTTTACCATTCAGCGATAGAGAAGAGCTGCTATCTGGGTTGATTTAAAAATTCTGGGGGCTTCCCTGTTGGTCCAGTGGTTAAGAATCTGCCTTGCAGTTCAGCAGACACCAATTTGATCCCTGATCTGGGAAGATCCCACATGCCCTGGGGCATGCCCACGAGCATGCAATGACTGAGTCCATGTGCTACAACTGCTGAAGCCAGTGCACCCTAGAGCTGGTGCCCCACGACAAGGGAAGCCACTACAATGAGACACCCGCGCACTGCAGTTAGAGAGTAAGCCCTGCTTGCTGAAACTAGAGAAAACCTGCATGCAGCAAGGACAGTCCAATGCAGCCAAAAAAAATGTTCTGAAAATGAAAAAATAAAATAAAAGCTCTGGAAATGGATAGTGCTCATGATTGCATACCACTTACGTGGTATTAAGTAATGGCATTGAGTTGTACACTTAAAAATGATTAAAATAGTAAATTTTATGTCAGGTATGTTTTACCACAATTGAAAAAAAGGAATGGATGGACAGATAGAAGAAGGCTGAGGGACATTGCTGAAGAGCATGGGTGAAGCCAAGGTAAAGCTCTTATCCCAACACATGTTGTACAGATGCTAAAGAATTTTGAAAATGCACAGCAAGGCAGAGACTTGTTCACAGTGACTTATGTCCATGCTTGTTTGTGGCGGGTCTGGGACTGAAGTTGGGTATTTGCTGTGGCTGAAGATGGCCACATTCTGTTCATAACAGCAGAGAGTCTTATCTGATGAGCTCAAGGGCCCTTGTGCGTGAGGGCTCAGTCGCTTCAGTTGTGTCCAACTCTTTGCAACCGTAAGAACTGTAGCCTGCCAGGCTCCTCCATCCATGGAATTCTCCAGGCAAGAATACTGGAGTGGGTTGCTATGTCCTGCTCCAGGGAATCTTCTTGACCCAGGGACAAACCCGAATCTCCTGCATTGCAGGCTGCGCCACAGGGGAAGCTTCAAGGGCCCTTAAAACAACCTGTTCATCTTGGGTGACGTAGTTCAGGACTCTCGGCTCAGGCCAAGCTGAGCTCAGCTTCTTTTTCACATTTCTGACTCCCAACAATTGGTTCCAGGCTTCCTTGGTGGCTCAGTGGTAAAGAGCCTGCCTGCCAATGCAGGAGACATAAGAGACACAGGTTCGATCCCTGGGTTGGGAAGAACCTCTGGAGAAGGAAATGGCAGCCCACTCCACTGTTCTTACCTGAGAAATCCCATGGACAGAGAAGCCTGGCAGGCTATGGTCCAAGGGGTCACAAAACAGATATGACTTCACTGCTAAACAACAACAACAAACAACTGGTTCCACGGGGGTAAGGTCTGTGATATTTCCTTAAAGTCTGTGATATTTCCTTGCACAGATCACCCGTGCCCTGTAAAAGCTAATATCTGAGGAATCAGATGTGCTCCGCATCATGCTATTATTTATAGACACACCAGACCGAAGGACAACTGAGGAATGCAGACACTGAAATAAATTCAGACTACCACTTTTAGCTCATTCATAAAGCAACATTTCAACGAGCCTGTCTGCCAGGGAGGGGAAGTGCTCACTTTGGTCCACAGCTCTTCTCAGTAATGAGATGTTTTGATTTGAGATGTAAATGTTTCTTTCCAGAGGTTTCAGAAATCCAGCCCAGAAGATTCATGTATTCTTGCCTGCCCCCGAGCAGCCAGGCTATGGCGATTGGACACCTCTGTCCTGCGGGCTCCTGTGTGCTGCCACCAGTAGGGGCTATGGTATTGGTCAGGAATGACTGGCCTGGTTGTTGCTTCCAGTGAAAACCGATCCCCCTTTGCTGAACATAAAAGAAGCTTTATCAAATGTCGACTACACAAACATCCTTTCTGGTGATGTTCTCTGCAGCAAGCAGTGTATCCCTCTCACCACCTTAAGTCCTGTAAATACTAACAAGTGAAGATGAGTCTGTTGCCTGTGTACCATTCTGAAACTGCCATAGCATTCCTGCAAAATGTTCACTGCAAACCTCCCCTGCAAAATCCAAAAACTAAACAAAAATCCAATAGTAATTCAACTGCAAAATAGACAAGCTTATTCCTAAGATTCCTTTTAAAGTCCTATGACTATTCCCCCTTCCCCTTACATACACATATAAATCTCTCATGTTGACTTCAAAATTGAACTAGTGCCAGTGAATTCAAATGAACTGTTTCTCCTAATTGTGAAAACATGATCAAAGGGAAAAAAGGCAGCATCCGGCTGGGGGGCTGCTTTATGAACACAGCTGAAGGAAATCCTGGCTTCCTACTTTACAGACATGACTTGTATTCCACAGATTCAATTTATCTCGCATCCTTTGTGAAACTAAGAAATTAGTCTGCTATCTGTCATTTCCCGGTATGGCATGTGCACTGAGGCATTCAGAATGATACCGAATTAACTTGCTATTTTAGTGGATGGTCTTGAGTGTTAGTCTGGACCTGTTGCCATTTGGAACAGCTTTTGCAAAGAGAAGCCTGGATAGAGTAGAATTAAAACTGTCCACACCTGCTGGTGTGTGCTGATGGCTAGAAGATGTACTGTCATTAGCAATTAAATGGCTGAGACTATCACCCAGTTTCAGGCTTCCCTGGTAGCTCAGCTGGTAAAGAATCCGCCTGCAATGTAGGAGATCCTGGTTCTATTCCTGGGTAGGGGAGATCCCCTGGAGAAGGGATGGGCTACCCACTTCAGTATTCTTGCCTGGAGAATCCCCATGGACAGAGGAGCCTGGCAGGATACAGTCCATGGGGTTAAAGAGTCGGACATGACTGAGTGACTAAGCACAGCATAGCACATCATCCAGTTTCATCTGAAAACAACGGATACTATTCTTGGAGGCTAATGAACAACACATATTCCTGAACACTTTCCTGGGATAAATAAACACAGCTTTTCAGAGGACCCCCTGAAGAGTGGATACTGTTGTTGTGACCATGCTATAAGAACTATAAGAGCCAGTCATCAAAATCATAGTGACCACTTGATCTCTGATGTCACTGAATGGGCTTTCATGGATCTTTGTCATTGGCTGAGTCCTATTAAGTCTAAGGACATTGCTCAAAAAGTGTCCACCATTCAGTCATTAAGCTCATATGGACAAAAGGTTTAGGAGGAGAGGGCTGCCCCTTTAAGATGTTTATGAGCTCATGTCAGGTGCTGTAGAAGATGAATGAACAAAACAGGGTCCTAACTTCATGGAACTTTAGTAGGTTTGGACAAAATAATTGTGATTTTTTTTTTTTAATTTAGTTCCTTGGACTTAGAGGTTAGGACAATGGGTTAGAACTAGGGTCTCTTAGAGATTCCTCTTTTTCTCATTCATTTACATTTTTGGATGCAACTGACCCTACTCTGAGCCTGACCCTAAATCAGGAAAACTGGTGCCCATGGGCCATGTTTTGTTTGTATGTTGGGAAATCAGGGAATTCAACACAAACATCCCAACTGCTTTGCAATTTCTACCATCACTGGGACCTGCATTTATGTTTGGGGGTAATAAATTGTAGCTGAAAAGCTGCTCACCCAGTGAGATGGACTGTGTGCTTTCCAGTTCACCACAGTCCCCACCATTCCCTAGTGAGCAAAAATTACTTTGTTCATTGCTATTATTTACCTGGCTCCTATGGACAGGTAAGTCTGTGAAACCAATCCATACAAATATGATATTATGATATTACGGGAGGTCTTCGACATTCCCAGTACTTGCTAAGTGGAGAAGAAGCCAGTCTGAGGCCTTTGCTTAACTGAAATGGGCTGAGGGAAAAGCACCGGCACTGCGGTCAGCAGGGTGCTGTGTGAGTGGAGAGTCTAGCTGTCCACTCTGTTCCAATGTCAGGGACGGAGAAGGAAACGGCAACCCGATCCAGTATTCTTGCCTGGACAGATCCTATGGACAGAGGAGCCTGGAAGGCTATACAGTCCCTGGGGTCGCAGGAGTCGGACATGACTTAGTGACTAAACAACAATGTCAGGGATAGATACACGAATGTCATGACTTTGGGGAGAACTGCCTTATCCTCACAGTGTTTTTTTAAATAGGAGTATATTTGATTTATAATACTGTGTTAGTCTCAGGTGTATAGCAAAGTATGTATGCGCACACACACCCATATATATATAACTGAATATATATATAACTGAATATATATATGTACACATATGGGGCTTCCCAGGTGGCTCAGAGGTAAAGAATCTGCCTGCCAATGCAGGAGACATGGATTTAATCCCTGGGTTGGAAAGATCCGCTGGAAGAGATCATGGCAACCCACTCCAGTAGTCTTGCCTGGAGAATTCCATGGACAGAGGAGCCTGGTGGGCTACAGTCCATGGGGTCACCGAGAGTCAGACATGACTGAAGCAACTTAGCACGCATGCACATATATACACACAGATAATTTTCCATTGTAGATTATTATAAGATAATGAATATAATTTCCCATTCTATACAATAAATCCTTATTGCTTATCTATTTTATATATAGTAGTTTGTATCTGTTAACCCCATACGTCTAATTTATCCCTCTCTCTTTCCCTTTCCCCTTCGGTAACGATAACTTTGTTTTCTATGTCTGTGAGTCTATTTCTGTTTTGTATTTAGATTCATTTGTATTTTTTTTTTAGATTCCATATATAAATGATATCATATATTTGTCTTTCTCTGTCTGACTTACTTCACTTAGTATGATATTCTCTAGGTCCATCCATGTTGCTGCAAATGACAATATTTCATTCTTTTACAACTGAGTAATATTCCATTGTATATATGTACCACATCTTCTTAAACCAATACATCTGTTGATGGGCACTTGGGTTTTTTCCGTGTCTTGCTATTGTGAATAGTGCTGCTATGAACATTGGGGTGCATTTATCTTTTTGAATTAGAGTTTTTATCTTTTCTGTGTATCCTAACAGTGTTTAAGTGATGCTTGCCTTCCCCATCTTGGATAGGAGGACTTAGTGCTCTGGACCTGGTAAGCATGGTGGCATCTCATGGCTCTGAGCTCTCCATTTTATGGTGCATTACAACAAATAGGGTCTTGGGCTATTAGGTTCTGGTGCTATAACACCTGGGTATCTGATCTTAAATGGAAACATCCAAAGGGGGATAAACTCTCTTCATAAGAGCCTTGAGAGGGGAAACTTTACATCTGTTATGGTTCTACCACATAAAGGACAGCTGCTTGGTTTAAATTCTTCAGGAACATAAAAATAAGACCCAAAGTGACACAGATATGTATACATATGTATATGTATAGCATCTACAAGATCTAAAATAAGTTAAAAAGTGATTTCATAATCATCTTCATTTAAAGGCCATGTCTGTTCTTCACAAGGTAGTAGAATTTGTAACTCTTTATACTGGCAAAGTGGTCCTTTTAACTTCACATAGTTTCATAGGGGACTATTGAAAGAGCAGAAATGGAGAAAAGGAAAATTCTGCTATACTCAAAATAAGCTTGGTTTTTTTTGTCTTAAATTTTTATAAAGGATCCCTTCGTTACATCATCAAAGCTTCACACAAGCCACAGTTTAATGGAAGAAGACAAGGGTGAGGGAGCTTTGACCCCTTTCAATGGGGAAACGGAGAGCTGTTGCCTGGTGTGGGTAGACCTGGGTTTCCATCTCCCCCTCTAAGATGCCCCAGGTGGACCCCGTCTCTCCTGGAGCCTGATGCTTCTCAGACTGGAGTGAGGATGGCTGCGTCTCTTACCTGGGGCAGCGTTCCTTTCACCAGCGCGGGGATGTCGGCCTTGGAGTAGCCAATGGCAGCCAGGCCGTCATCCACATCCAGATCGAATAAGAATTTCCGCAGCGTGTCTGCCAAGACAGGCCCAGCATCTGGCCTCCTGGCAGTGCGGGTGTCAGCGCCTGGAAGACACAGAGCACTGACTGTAGCGGGAGGCGGAAGCCGGCCCTGGGTGTGAGTCAGGCACAGGCTAGCTGAATACACGACCTGCGGCCGGCTCCCTCACCCCAGGACAAGGGCGCGCTGTGCCTCCCAGCGGAGGCCGGCCCAGCGCTCAGCCCCGCCAAAGGTGGGCCAGCCTGGGAGCCCCTCCAGAGAGGAGCCGGGGTGCGGGGTGGGGGCTCACTTGGCTCTCACATTTCCAACGGGCAGCTGGCCCGCCGTGTGGTGGGAAGAAGAGGAGCAGAGCCAAGAAAAGAGGCACAGGAAGGAGACCAAGAAAGAAGGCTGGCGTTTGGCTGAGGAGGATTGAGAAAATCTGTCTGTGGGAGAAAACAGTTTATGTAACTTTCAGGGCTTGGAATCTGCTGACATCTAGAGGTCCATGCTTTCACTGTCCCTTCTCACAGTCACAGTTGAAGAAAAGAAGACAAGCCCTGGGTCTTGTGAGACAAGACAGAAGTTCAGAAAACTCTGCCAAAAAGGAGGAAAATGAGATGACAAATGGATTCAGTATGGCCAGAGAAGGAATATATCTCCTGTCTATAGCTAGAGAATTTTGGGGGGCTCTGTTGCCAAAGGGCAGGTTCCTTTAAATATCCTTTACAGAACCTTTCGGGCAAATTTAAGAACAAGGAGTCTTTTAGAAAGCAGTATTTATTATGTAGGAAATGGCAACCCACTCCAGTGTTCTTGCCTGGGAAATCCCATGGACAGCGGAGGCAGGTGGGCAACAGTCCATGGGGTCGCCAAGGGTCAGGCATGACTGAGCAGTGAACTTCGATCATATCACTGAATAAAGAAGAAGGCTGCCAAGGGTTGGAGATTTGCAAGGGCAGAAGATGGTTGGATGGTATCATTGACTCAATGGTCATGAGTCTGAGCAAAATCTGGGAGACGGTGAAGGACAGGAAAACCTGGCGTGCTGCAGTTCATGGGGTCGCAAAGAGTTGGACACGACTGAGTGACTGAACAACAATTTGGACATGATTACTAATTAATGCACAAAATCACAGAGATTTTAGTCTGGAAGGGCCAGGGGGTTCTGCCCTCAGGCAGGGTGGCAGTGACAGTTCTCAGATGAAGAGAACCAATCCCAAACCCTTAGCACCCTTGTCCCCCATCTATTCTAGCTAGACACATTCACTGCCAGGTAGTGAAGCAATCTGTGAACAGATTGCAGCATTATTTATTATCCAGAATGCCCCATGCTATAGTCCAAGTCCACTTTCTCTGTATTGGTCAAAAAGAGACTAGTATGTATGGTTTGCCTCCATATAGAAGTATATTATTAAATTAGGTTTAGCCTCTCTGTTCTCTGACAGAGAGAACTGTTTAAGAAATCCAGGAAAAGGTATAAATAGAACGAGATACAGAGCTAGTTGGGAGAGCAGCTGGACAGAAAGTAAAGCTTGCCTGACAAGACCAGTCTGTATTACATAGCGGTAGCTCAGATGTGGATGAAGTAGAGGGTGACACACGATACGGGGTTTATGAGGTTTTTATGTCCTCAAGATTGCTGCCATAAAACACATCATCCAAACCTCCAGGTTTTCCTAAGAAGTGTTTTAGAAAAAAAGAGAAGGTAGGAGAGAGAACAGACGGGTATAAAGTTAAAATGATCTAAGATACATTATTGATTTTGATTACAGGGAATCAAAATATATAATGGCTAATTTCCCAGGTGGCTCAGGGTAAAGAATCCGCCTGCCAATACAAGAGAAGATGGTTTGATCTCTGGGTCGGGAAGATCCCCCAGAGGAGGAAATGGCAACCCACTCCAGTATTCTTACCTGGGAAATCCCATGGACAGAGGAACCTGGTGGGCTACAGTCCAGGGGGTCACAAAGAGTCAGACATGACTAAGCGACTAAGCACAGCACACAAAGTGACCATAAACATATTTCTTGTAAGATTCGAAAGGTACTGTGGGTATCTTATCATAGACATGATTTATCAACAGAACAGCAAACAGATTCTTCTTTGGGGAACTTTCTATAAAGTTTCTAGTTGTTTAGGTTCTCTATAATTGGGAATTTACTGTTACTTCCTGATTTAGACTCACTTTATTTCCTATTAAAACAAGAATCATTAGTAACATGAATAGTATACAGAATTTAACTTCCCTTGGAGATGAAAACAGGGGAAATATTATTACTATAAACTTAGACTAAGCAATACCTGGTTCCATTTCATTGCTAATAGATTCTTAGAAACACAAAATTACAGGATTTTAGTGCTAGACAGGAATCTGGGAAGGTCACTGACATTGTATTATTAGATTATCTCAAAGCAGTATTTTTGGTATTAGTCTTTATGGCTTATCTTCAGAAGCAATCTTAGGAAATGCTCCACAGATGTGGGTCACAGAGTTATGACGAATGGTTCATACCCAATATCTCTGCCACTTCCAAGTGCCGCTCAGGAAACATCTGTGATGTAAACGTGAACACTGCGGGGGAGGTGAGCACCACAGAAAGGCCATGAGGCTGGGGAGAAAGGAGATATGGTGACTGCTGGGGCAAGGCTGGTCTTCAACCTGAATACTCTAGATATTAAAGTGCTTTATCCTGTATTCCAAACAATCAAGAATTGACAGAAAACACTGATGGCAATTGACAGGAATCTAAGATTAAATTAAGGCATTTATTATGATTTTACCACCAAGGGATGATCCACATTGTAATCCTTTGCTTTATACGTCTTCACTAAGCCCGAAATTGGGTAAGACATTCCATGGCTAGAAAAAAAATAAAGTCCTTATATTGACATCTAACAAAAATTCAAGTTAACAATACAAAGATACTCTTATAGGAGAGCCCCTCACAGTCTCTTGACAGTATTATTAACCCACAAGGTTAGACATTTTGTTTACTTTGATTCCTATGAGGATATATTATTATGCAATTGATATTTGGTATATTCATTGACAAAACTACTGAAATGTTCAAAATCAAATGCTGATAAAACTACATGCCATTAAAAAGTATTGACGCAGAAGTTGCTCCTCGAGCACATTAGTTAACCTTATGATCTTGAAGAAATCAAGAATTCACTTTGAAGTTTTTTAAACAATCTTCAGGGTATGCATTTTCTATCTTGCTCGGCACAGCCTTGGCAACGTGCTCCTTCACAAACTGAAGATGTTGGTGGGAGTTTTATGAACCAAGATGTACTGTGCTAGACGTGCAAACTTGTTCCACCAGTGATCCGTCTTGCCAGTGATTAATACGTTCTTTTAAAAGCTACGTACTAATGGGAACTGAGTCATACATAATTATTTCAGTCTGAAAGGCTATCAAGAAAAGGTACCATGGTTTTCATTTGTGGGGATTTTTTCTGTTAGTTTTAATGGGAAAACTCTATACTCTCTCAAATTCTTAGTGAACAAATAGGTCAATATAATAGTTTATAAGATGACTCAGAAGATACACACTGTGAGAAGTTAATATATTTACAATTAATATTTTGAAAATGAAATGCTTTACAATAGTAAAAGCATCTGTTAATGTGGGTTTTATTGGATGACTTTGTTATTAGTCAGTAAAAAATTTATATTTCATAGAAAGATGAAGTGTTTTGGTGAATTGTGTGGTTATCCAAAAAAAAAGGTGCCCCATGCCTGTCATCACTCATAAAGCAGATCAGAAGGTATAAGCTCTCTGAGTTGTTGGATAGGAACGTGCTTAACTGTTTTCAGGCTCCATAGTATTCAGAAAATTATAGCTTGGTGTTCTTCCACTATATGAAAGGATTCGTGTAGCTTTCAAAGTACCTTTCTAACAGTATCCAATATTTGATTTCTTTTAACCATTATATATATTTGTTGTAAAAAATAAAAATGATCCATAATCCTATTTCTTCAAGATAACCATTATAGAATATTCCCTTCTAGTCTTCTTACACATATCTTTAATTTATGATTGTATTGTGTATTCAATTTTAAACACTGCTGTTGACTTAGGGCTTCCCAGGTGGTGCTGGAGGTAAAGAACCTGCCTGCCAATGTAGGAGATATAAGAGACACAGGTTCGATCTCTGGGTTGAGAAGATCCCCTGGAGGAGGGCATGGCAATCCACTCCAGTATTCTTGCCTGGAGAATCCCCATGGACAGAGGAGCCTGGCGGGCTACAGTCCATGGGGTCACAAAGAGTCGAACATGACTGAAGCAACTTAGCATGCATGCACATGGTTACTAATATTCTTGAAAAATACTTTCCCATATAATTTTTACTCTTTTAAAACATTATTTTTGATGGTTTATTCTTTGAATACTTAAATTTAGTAACCATTCCCAAACTGTTGGGAATTTAGGTTATTCTTAAAATTTTCAATTAAAAATAACTTTTTAGATGAATATCCTCATAAGGAAAGTCTTTGATCATATCATGAGTATTTCTTTCAGCTACATTCCTAAAAGTAGAATTCATGGGGCAAAGGGTAGAGGCATTTTCCAAGCTCTGAGTAGATTTTATTCATTTGCTTCTTAGAAAGTTGGTGCCTATCTGTGCTCCTCACAGCAGAGTTTGAGGGTGACCATTTCATTGCACTTCCACTAGCAAAGGCCAATTCTTTTAAAAAAACTTTTTATTTTGTATTGGGATATTGCCAATGAACAATGTTGTGATAGTTTCATGTGAACATGGAAGGGATGCAGCAATATATATACATGTATCCATTCTCTTCCAAACTCCCCTCCCATACAGAACAAGGGCCAATTCTTAATTTTCCATGTTCACTGGTTTTTTATTTTAAGGCAACATACCAATAAATTTCTGATCAAACAGATTAATTCTGGGCTATCAACAAATATTCTAATCCCTTCCTTTTTGAGAGAGATCAGGAGAAGAAAATCCTGTGTTTGGTGTTTGAAAAATCCATGACAGGTGCCAAGGATGTGGAGAAATCAGAATCCCCATCCACTGTTGATGGGAATGCAAAAAGTACAGCCTCTTTGGAAAACAGCCTGGCAGTACCTCAGAATTTAAACACAGAGTTACCATGTGACCAAGCAATTTCACTCCTAGGTATATACTCCATAGATGTGAAAACATTGGTCCACAGGAAAACTTATACATGATTATTCATAACAGCACTATTCATAATAGCCAAAAAAGTGGAAACAACACAAATGTCCATCATCTGATGAGTAAATAAAATGTTAGGTATATCCATGCAATGGAACATTACTTGGCAAGAAAAAGGAAAGAAGTACTAATAACGTGTATGGAATGAACCATGGAAACATGATGCTAAATTTAAGAAGCCAGACACAAAAGACCACATATCATTTGTTTCCATTCTATGAAATGTCTGGAAAAGGCAAATCTATAGAGACAAAGTAGATTAGTAGTTGTTTAAGACTGGGGGTATAGGAGGATTGGTGGGTGACAGTTAAGATATATGGGATTTCTTTCAAAGGTGATAAAATGTTCTAAATTGATTATTGTAATGGTAGCACAACTTGTGAATATACTAAAACCCGCTGAATTATAAATTTTTAATGGGCAGATTTTATAGGGTATGAATAATATGTCAATAAGTCTGTTACCACAAAGAAAAAAAAATCTATGACCCAATAAACTGCATTTGAACTAAGAAAATATTATGGGACCCTAAGTTAAATTTCTTTTTTCTGTAGCACGTTTAAAATCTTACAACACATCCTAAATGATAGACACTAAAATAAAATTTAAGGGCAATAGCTTAGGTGAAGAAATAAAATCTCAGATTTGCTCACCATAGATGAACACCAGCATTTCCAAAGCCAATGCCAGCAAAAGCACTTGCTAAGTGCATATTAGACCTTGCTTCAAGATCATCAGGATTTCTGACAGCCCTGTGGATGATATAAACACATAACAATAATATATCAACATTGGCATTTCCTATTGAAATAAAGAGCTGCCTTAGGGAAAGATCTGGAGGAGAAAAAAAAAAAGAAACACTACTCAATAGGAAGAAAAATTAGGCAAGTTATTCAAATGACACCTTGTCTTCTAGATGAAAACTGAAGGGAAATGTATTTTCTTGTCAGTGGTTGCAGCAAAGGCATATATTATGCCGTCAGGCTGCTCATGTGATAAAATTACCAGGGGAAGAAAGCACTGACCCTTAAACTGCAAACGCTGCTCTAGAAAAGTGCCTGGAGACTCATTCTTCTTCTTCACTTGTCAATGACCTTGACTGTGGTTGCAAGTGGACCTAAACACATGCTCAGGATGCATGGGTCCAGGCTGGTGAGATGAAGTGAGTCCCTGTCGCCTGGGGGTACCTACAGGCCAGACAAGCTGCCCAGACATCATGCTTTCTGTGGCACCGCCCAAATTGGACGCACTGGAGACCTCTTTTGGTATCTGCAAACTGCATGTTATTTTTATACTTTTTATTGTGGAAGTGGCATGTTATTGTAGGACGAGCCTTCGCTCACTCCATCCCTCCCCAGTGCCATACAGGAAAGGCCAATTCTCAAAGGCCGCTTTCAGATATAGTTGAGCCTTCCTGCTCCAGGACTTGGAAGCCCTGCCCCAGGAGGGAATGCCTGGGACAGCCAAAGGAACCACTTCCCACTTGCTTTTCTGTGATTCTGCCTGGAATAAGGGTTCCTGCTCTAAAATAAAAATGCCACAGCCTTTTCCCTTCTTTTATCTGGAATAGTCAGGCAACTATCTCTTTCCAAAACCCAGGGTCAGTTCCTTATTCCCGAATAGCAAGATGAAGTAGTGGATGGTGGAGTTGTGGCCTCTCCTCTGTCCATTTTGCCCCTTCACCTCCCACGGCTGCTCTGCCGAGCCTGTGTCCCTGCCACACACGCTGGCCGGCCATAATCTGTATCCGCTTCTACGCAGACAGATGCTCCCTGATGCCCCTGCGAGTACAAGATAGTTCGTGATCCTCCCCCAGCTCTGTTGCAAAATGTGGTCCTAGACCCCACCCCTCCAGCCAGAGGAGGCCCTGTAGTCACATCTAGACCAAACCTGCCCTATTCTTTCCCTCCATAGTGTATACATACAAAGATGAGTTTGACTTTGCATAAGTCTCAATATCTTAGGGATCACTTTTCATCTCCTAGTGTATCTTTGCTCTCTCATGAGCCTGTTTCATGCATAAATCTTTCAAAATCTTGTGGGAATCTTTTCAGGCAGACTTTTCTGTCTCCCAGGACAGACAACGGTACACATTTCTTTTTGGTGTGCCACACAACATGTGGAATCTTAGTCCCCTGACCAGGGATCAAACCTGCACCCCCTGCAGAGAAAGGGCAGAGTTTTAACCACTGGACCACCAGGGAAGTCCCGACATTTATTTCTTAAATTGAGGTTCATGTGCCTTTGCTTATGGGTTGACCTTGTGTGCCTCTGGACGAGGCCTGGCGGGGCAGGACCAACATCTATCTCATGGTTCTCATTTCTGCCCTTGGTGAGCAAATCTCAAAGGACATCCCCCAGCTTTGGTTTTGAGGTTTTGATGAACAAACCTTCTGCGTGTGCGCGTGCTAAGATCCTTTAGTTGTGTCCAACTCTGTGACACCATGGACTGTAGCCCACCAGGCTTCTCTGTCCATGGGATTCTCTAGGCAAGAATACTGGAGTGGGGAGCCATGCCCTCCTCCAGGGGACCTTCCCAACCCAGGAATCAAACCTGTGTCGCTTGTCTCCTGCATTGGCAGGCAAGTTCTTTACCACTAGCGCCACCTGGGAAGCCTCCTAAAAAACCTTCTAGCTGCATCCTTTATAAATCAGGCTCCCCTGTTGTCCCCATCCTGGGCTTTGCCTTTCTAGATCGAGGGATCTGATTGTCATCTGTCCCCTTGGGGCTCCCTCCAGAGGTTGCTGGTCTCTGGTGCTTCTGTATGCACAGTGACTGCTTTTTTGGGTGAACAGGCTTGCTCAGGACATTTCAGGATCTGGTGAGCCACATTTCATGAAGGTGGAAACTGGTTTCTCTGCCCTGCTTCTGCCGCCTCTGGGCCACGTACCTCTTCAGATACTTGGCAACGATCCGCAGTGCGTGGACTGCCCAGATGTCGCTGATGGGGTTGCTGCCTTGGTAGGCTGGCCGAGTGATGGGGCTTGAAGGGCAGGGGCTCCGCATGTGATACGGGAGGGCAGTGTAGGACTCCAGGGCGTGGCTAGCAAGGAATAGTCAAAAATACCCAGTTGAAAGCATCCTCTTTTTCCTTCCCTCCATTCAGATCACAAACTGCCTCAGAATGCTTGGTTCTCACTCCCCCGTGGACATGCTTTGTAGGGCTGATAATCACAAGGCCTCTCACTAATCTGTCTCTTGTCCATGACAGTCATCACTTATTATAGAAATTAACACAGTGACAGAGGAGATGGTTGGATGGCATCCTCAGCTCAATGCACACGGGTCTGAGCAAACTCTAGGAGATGGTGAAAGACAGGAAGTCTGGCATGCTGCAGTCCATGGGGTAACAAAGAGTCAGACACAACTGAGTGACTGAACAACAACGCAGTGAAGTTGGCATTAACAGCACTACTGTGTTTTTGACCAGTATGTGTTAAGATTACATATGGTTCCTTTCTAGTACCAATACATCTTTATAATGTTGAATTTTTAAACATTTAAGTTGTGTTAAAAAAAGCACTAACCTGAAAAATGACTTTCTTCTAAAGTATATTTACCATTTTATACCCTGCCTTGATCAGATACCATATTACTCACCCAAGGAGGGTCATAATAGTTACACTAGCCTCCTATAAGAGTGCAGTGCAGTGGGTCAGCTCCCAGGTGTGAATTCTGGCACCAGGCTTTCCCACTGTGGGCCTGGAACTGGGAGGCCCTGGGACCGGGAGAGTCACCATCCTACTTGTGATTCTAAGGATGAGGAGAGCTCATAGTATGTCTTTCTTCACGGTGCTGATGTGAAAATTGACACAGGTAAAAAATTACTTAGCATATTGTACCAGCACTTTGTAAAATTTATCATTCACCATTATTAATGCTTGGCCTGAAAAAACATCTACTTCTTTTTCCTATAGGCCCTAAATTCAGGGTTGGCTATTTTAAAAACAAAGTATCAGAGTTTCCTTCACCTACTGGCCTGCTGTGAATTCTAACTAATCAGGTGCAGAAGATGGGAATAAACATAATCATGCCGATCAGTAACTCATTGGGAGCACAGTATAACGTGAACTGCTATGTGTGTGAGTTACACCTCTCAGTCTTAGACTGGAGAATTTACTCTCATCTACATGTGAGAGGCAGATAACATCTTTTGAAACAAAGTATTAGAACTTCAAAAAGCATTAGTTGGTAGACAAAAGCTATGGGTTTGTGGTTCTAAATAGGAAATGTGGACAAAGCAATAAGGAGGTGTCCATGTGGGGCGGAGGGGTGGTAACAAGCCTGCCAAGGTGCAGAGTTGAATTGAGTATCTGGATTCTGGCCCAAGACTGGATCTGTCTTTCAGGGGTAGATTCACTGAACTGAGCTCACAGAAGTGTTAGTCGCTCAGTTGTATCCAACTCTTTGTGACCCCATGGACTGTAGCCTGCTAGGCTTCTCTGTCCATGGGATTTTCCAGACATGAATACTAGAGTGGTTTGCCACTCCCTTCTCCAGGGGATCTTCCCCACCCAGGGATCGAACCCAGGTCTCCCACATTGCAGGCAGACTCTTGACCACCTGAGCTACCAGGGAAACTGTGTGTAAAACTTGGAAGTCTGATTACTGATTTCCAACAAGAAATAGAACCTCTCTCCATGACTGTCCAGTCCTTTAGGTTCCCCCAGCTAAACTGGGTGTCCACTGTGGTCAGCATGGTAAAGAAAGTCATTTCCTTGGTGGAGAGTATTCCTATTAGCCTCTTTACACTGGAGACAGTATTTTTGCTATGACATATCTGCTCAGTTTTTAATAACCTGTCAGGGCTTACTTTCTCTCTGGAAAGAAATTGCTTCACTTTAAATTCCATATGCCACTAATAAAATGTATTTTGAAAGAAAAAAAAAGAAAATAGAACCTCTGAGGGGGGCAGACATCTGAATCTTCTAGATGGCATCTATTCTCCCTGTTGTCAAAGCTGTGGATGCTAATTTATGATCACAAGGCCCATGGAGCCCTAACCAGGGTCACTGCTCCTAAGGTTGAATATATGGGTGTATCCATCTTCAGTACAGGCCACTGGGCCTCGGGGGCAGACTTCTCCTTGGACCACGTGTGCTCTCCGGTGGTCAGTCCTTGCAAGGGCCGCTGCCATCACTGACTTTTGTTCTGAGCTCACTCCCCTCCCCTCTGATTGACAGCAAAGTCTTTGGGTCTGTGGGTCATTCATTTACATGTGACTGCTTTGGTCTGTTATATTAATATATTTATTATGCAGTTCCCAGCTAGGGAGGGTAATCTCATTTCCCTTATTTCCAAGTTATTAGAGGACAACTCTCCAAAGTACTGACAACATCAACCAGGATGAAGTTGGACACAGTTTTCTCCCGTTTCTTGGCAGGCAGCGTAATGCAGTGAGAAAAGCAGACCATGGACTGGGATAGACCTGGACATGAACCCTAACTTTGCTGCTGCCTGCTCGTGTGAACTTCACTCAGCAGGTATTAACTGAGTACCTATGATGTGACAGCCCCTTTGCTAAGGGAGAGGGATGCAGAAGTCCGTAAGATGGTCCTGTCCTCGCCAAGCTCACAGTGCAGTAAGAGAGACATCATGCAGAGAAGGGCATCTCCAAAGCAAGGCACAGCCCCCCAGTGGGGAGAAGCAAAGCACGGAATTCTTGAGGAGGCGGGGAGCAGTCCGCAAAGGCTCCATCAAGGGCAGGATGCCCCAGTGGAAACGAAGGATGACTTCCCCAAGCAGATAAAGAGCTGAGCACTGGGACAGTCCAGGGCCAAAGAAACTTGGCCTTTAGACAGGAGGTGTGGAAATGCAATGAGACTGATAAGGTGGAGGGGCATGTGTGTGTATGTGCACAGTGGTCATATTGCATTCAGGAAGCTTCTTGAGGCCAGATGGAAGGAATATGGGATGTGAGCAGGAAAACTGATGAGGAGGCTGCTGCACTCGATCCAGGCTTGAGCTGAGGTGGGACCATGAGGCTTGAGAGCAGCAAGCAGATGGGAGAGATTCAAGCAGATGAGAGTGAGCTCTGTGGCTAGGTGTAGGCACAAGACAAGGGATAAACTCATACTATGTCCTGCTGCTCACTAGGGTAAGGAACCCAGGAGGAGGAGCTGTGAGGGGTGAGGGGGTGGTGGTGAGAGAATGGTCAGATTTCATCAACTCGAAGATGCCATCCATTATAAGATGCACCATTTTAAAAAAGTACCACTGAGGAAGAAAACCATACAGCATGCCACAGATATACAGATATGCCCTGATTTCAGAGATGTTAAAATGGAGAAAAAATGTACATGCGCAAATGGATGGTACAGCTGGGGCCAGCTGAAAGTGAAGTGCCCATGGGTGCCTGTGATGCCACTGGAACAAAGTGCCCAGAACTTGAGCAGAAACATGGATGTGGGAGCCACCAGCACATGGCAGCTAAAGCCAGGAGAATACGGGCTGTGGCTCTGGGCGAGTTGCTAAACGTCTCCAGTCCAGTTTTCTTTTCCGCCTGGCACAGAGCTGTGGGGAAGTGGTGAGGTGTAAGTGCCGACAGTGAGCCTGTCCAGCTCAGGAAGTGGACACTCCTGTCCCTGCTCTCTTCCTCTGGCGGCAGCCCGGGGTCCCTGAGCTGGTACAGCAGAGGCAGTGCTGTGGGCCTGAGGTGCTGCATACCCGTCTCTCTGATCCTGTGGCTGCAGCTGTGGCTGGGCTGGTGCAGCGGCTTTGTGACTCACCCAGGACCTCGCCTCCTTTTTACAGCTTCAGCTTTGTCATCCAGGCAAGAGGATAACGACAGCCAAAGCTGTGGTTGTGGAGCACGATCAGTGAGAGCTTAGCAAGTGCTTTCAGCAGTCAAGTGCTGTGCATTGACCCGAGTCCCCAAAAGTCCCTGCAGGGGGCCTGGGTACCTACCAGAGCACATCGAAGCCACTGTTGGCGACCACCCGCCCAGGCATGTGCAGGGTGTGCAGAGGATCAATCAGGCCCAGTGTGGGTTTGATGGCTCGCGAAGCAATGCCTAAGACAGGGATTTGCAACACAGGCCATAGGTATGGACACAATTTTTTTAAAAATCAAATAACTTTAGGGTAACAAATTATCCTAAAAAAATCAAAATATGAGATAAGATTCATTCTCATTTAGGGAGGCAGCAAGGAGCAGCAGAAAGAGATCTGGAGTCCGAAACCTGGGAATTTCAGGGCAGCTGAAGCTCCCTGCAGTTTACAAAAGCCACTATCCCATCTGGTCCCAGTTCCAGGCTGTAACTATAGTGGAGTATTTACATCATGCAAACACTACAACTCAGGGCTTATGTATTCGTAAAACTCCAGAGAACTGGTTTACCAGCACACTGCTGGTTTGGGTCCTGGCTCTGTGACTTACTGTGTGACACTGGTACATGTCTGTGCCTCTCTGAGTTCTCTCTCTGAGAGCTCTCTGAGTTCTCTGTAAGATCAGACTCTGGTGACACAGGGCCTCCATCCCTCCCAGAGATGTCGTAAGGACCACATTAGATAACATAATAGGGAAGTCTTTTAAAAAAATGTAAGGGAGAATATAAGTGTTGCTTACTATTATTAGTGTCTTTAACAATGTCACAGGATAATATAATTTAATTTAAAAAGAGAAGTTACCATAAATGTGCAGTTCATTGCCAATGTGTTCTGCTACAAAGCCCTGGAAGAAGGATGCTGAGCCATCTCAAGGAGAGGGACATTGCTCCCAGATTAGCTGAGAGTTGGAAAAGATGATAGGATACAGATGACAAAGAAGGTAGAAGGCAGAAGAGTCGGTACTTGGGAATGGGGCTGGAGACATTAACTGGGAAGAAGCATGAGGGAACTTCCTGGAGCAGTGGGAATATCTATATTTTTATTAGGGTGGGGGGTACATATGTGTATATATTTGTCAAAACTCATCAAACCAGATTCTTAAAATTATACATTTTATTATTAAAAAATCACATCTCAAAGAAAATGAGTTAGAATGTAAAAAAGCTAGGGAAGGGAATAACCATTTGTCATTGATATACAGTCACAAAATTGGGCAGAAAAATGGCCCTGGTTCATGGCATTTCAATCTGCTTTTGTTGGTAATTCTCAAAAACGAGATTATTAGACTACTTCTACTCTTATATGTATCTGGGAAAAGAAAGAACATGTGTCTATGTGCGTACTCTTTCCTTAATTCTGTAACTCTTTGACTTTTAAATATTAGGATTAAAGAAAAGGGAGTGGAGTTGAAAGCTAAGAGAACTAAAAAACATTTATAGAGGATGTTCTTACCAGTTTTTACTTTCAAGTGTTCGTAGTCAAAAATGGCAACTCCGGTAGTTTCGCTCCCAGTGCCTGAGGTAGTTGGAACTTGAACAACAAAAAAGTTAATTTTAATAGAGCACCTAAATAAAGGTCAGTGGCGATACTTAACTCAGCCTCAGGAGATAAGGAGCAAAGTTAGAGAGGAAAGCTTTGTTGCTCTTGTTTATTCGCTCGATGTGTGTATCTGTGTTAACATGTATGCATGCTTAATGTGGATGGCTTCCCAGGTGGCGCTAGTGGTAAAGAATCCACCTGCCAATGCAGGAGACCTGGGTTTGATCCCTGGGTTGGGAAGATCCCCTGGAGGAAGACACGGCAACCCATTCCCAACCCATGGCAACCCAAGTATTCTTGCCTGGAGATTCCCAGGGACAGAGGAGCCTAGTGGGCTATGGTCCGTAGGGTCACAGAGTCAGACACCACTGAAGCAACTTAGCACACACATGCTTGATGTGTATGACTGTGTCTGCAATAACATGTGAGGAACAGGTCTGATCCCTGTGCTGGCATTAACTTTCTGGCATCTGTGTTTAACGTGTGTGTGTGCTGGCATTAATTACTCATGCATTAATACTCAGTATATATGAGGTACACACCTACATTAACATGCATGTAAACCTAATGCATGTGTACTTGATATGTATGCATGATGCTTGTATCTGTGTCAGCATGCATGTCTGATGTCCGTATGGTGCTAACATGTATGTATGCCCAGCATGTATGTACCACATCCACATTTGTATTACGCACATGTTTGTTTAACGTGTTATGTGATATCTGTTTGTGTATTAACAGGGAAGCACTCTGGGAGTCCCGGGCTCCCCCAGGGCCAGAGTTTAAGCAGCTGCAGCTTGGAATTCAAAAGCAGGCCTCTTGCCATCTCTGGGAAGAAAGCTCATATTTGCCATCTCTAAAAGACATCTTTATTCCCCCTTGGCAGCAAGCACAGTGACACCCTGCCTTTGGTGGGCTCCGTGGTTTTGTAGTTCAGTCAAGTTTCTAAACTTTACTAATCACCCCTCTGTGTGATGCTGACACAGTTTCACCACAGGGTTCCAATCTCCAGACATCAATTATGCTGCGCCCCACTGATCCCTCATTCACGTCAAAGCCGTTCATCTGCCGTCAACCCACTCCTGTCCCAACACAAGGCTCGGTCACAGTGGGGGTGGGGGAGGAGTGGGGAAGATAGAGGACAAGACATTAAGCTGATATTTTCCAGCTAGGGCATTTGAGCTGTAAGGCTTTAAACAGTGATGTGCCGACAGCCATAAAATGGAGGAAAGAAAAGACCAAAAGATACCCAGGTCTGCATGGACCAGACGAGCGAGCCTGATTTGGGTTTGCATGTCTGTGTCCTGTGTAGCCACCGAGCAGATGTCGGCCAGCATGACAATGCTATGCTGGCCACATGTCCTGGGGCGGAAACAAAGCCCCAGGTCAGCTGAGGAGCCATCATGTGGAAGAAAGGGTTGAGTCAACACCAGAAGAATGACAGCAAACATTCCCCTTCAACTCCCCAGTGGCTGCCAAAGCAGGACAAAACAGAAGGGCTCAGAAGACAGACCTGCCCAGAGAAGGGTCTGAGCATCTACAAACACTGACCTTCCTTCTCCTCCACATAGTGACTTCATAACTGAGCCCTGCAGACCCCTACCACTGACCCAACTGCCTCTGTCTGTGCGGTAACGAAGACCAGAATTTTAAACATGAATGAATTTTGAATCTATTTTGATCTCCAAACAAGGTATTGTATTAAAATGAAGAAATCAGAAAACTTTGGAAACATACACCCCCAAATCACTGACTTGTATCTTTCCTAACAGGGCTTCCCAGGTGGCTCAATGGTAAAGAAATCTGCCTGCCAATGCACGAGACGTGAGTTCGATCCCTGGATTGGGAAGATCCCCTGGAGAAGGAAATGACAACCCACTCCAGTATTCTTGCCTGGGAGAATCCCATGGACAGAGGTGTCTGGCAGAGTATGGTACATGGGGTCGCAAAAGAGTCGGACACAATTTAGCAACTAAACACCATGACCAACGTCTTTCCTAAGGCCTTTTGTCAATTGCAAAATAAAACAGACAGTGTTTACCTGCGATCAGAGGTTTCAGCGGCACAGTCACAGGCTTTCCCTTCCCAATGGGGGCATTGACGTAGTCTAGGAAGTCAGAGTCAGGGCTGGACGAATACAGATTAGCGGCTTTACAGGTGTCTATGGTGGAACCGCCACCCACGGCCAGGAAGGCATCGAAAGCTCCCTTTTTGGCAAATTCAATGGCTTCCATGAAGCTTGGAGAAGGGAAAATGAATGCCATTATGTCAGGACTTCCAGAAATAAATTGCCATGCCATTAAATAGGGCTTCTCTGATGGCTCAGACAGTAGAGAATGCACCTGCAATGCAGGAGACACGGATTCGATCCCTGGGTCGGGAAGATCCCCTGGGGAAGGAAATAGCAAACCACTCCAGTATTCTTGCCTGGAGAATTCCATGGACAGAGGAGCCTGCAGGGCTATACAGTCAGGTCTGGGGCAAGTTTCAATCAGCACTGATGTGTATTGGCTTCTGCTTAAAGTAAATTTAACAACAATAAAAGAATACCTTGTATCAGTTGGTTCCACTCTCACATGATCATAAACCTTAAAGTTTATGCCATTCTTCACAAGGGAATCCATCGCTGTCTGTACAGGAGGGAGTTGGGAGAGGTTCTTGTCTGTCATCAAACAAACATTTTTAGCACCCATGTTTTGTAGGTCCTACAATAACAAAAATAACTTATAAGTTAAGTTTGATTGCACAAAAAATGTAATAGACACTTCTGACAAAATTAACATTGAGTCCAAAATAAAGGACTCCCATCCAAGGACTAACCAGGCCTGACCCTGCTTAGCTTCTGAGATCAGATGAGATTAAAACAAAGTATCAACAGTTGTTAATATGTGCTTGCTATAATATATATATATATATAACATTTATAGTAGAAGACTGTAGAAATCTTAAATACTTGCCATGCCCACTTCCTTTGTAACTCCTGCTCCGTATCTAATAGTTGAAACAGCCATCTGAGGAAAAATAAAAGATTTAGGTGACAGGTGTTTGGAGAGTTGGTTATTTCACTTCTAAAACCCTGAAGCCGTTCTTCATTGTCTAGATAATAAAGTATATACGCCCCAGCATGGCCTTCTAAGTCACCCCAACTGGCCTTACACACATCACACTTCTTTAAGCAAACATTCCTTCCAGTCACACTAGAATTATGTATATTTTCCCAAACACTTCATAATCCTCATTTGTTTCCTCAGCTTGACATGCCTGCCTCTTCTTGCCTCCACACCTAAATGAGTTCTTCAGTATTTTAGTTTCCAGTGTTAATGTTGTTGTCTTTGTGTAGTTTTCATGCCTTCGTTCACTCATCCAACCATTCATCTATCCAACCCCCATTGCATGCATGTATCCATCCCTCCATCCATCCATCCTTTCATCCAACCAACACTGCTGAGTGTCTGCTATGTTCCAGGCATGTGCTAGGCTCTGGTAGTACAACCGTGAAGACAAACATGGCTTCATAGTTTACAGCCGAGAGAAGAGCTTTTATACTGATGGAGGATGGGTTACTTTTGGCGTGAAGTCATGTTTTGTTTGATCCATGTTATGTTTAGATTTCTTTTATTTCTTTTTGGTTTGGATAGTAACTCTTATTATCCAATTAAAGGAAAAAACCAAAACAAAACAATGTGACCATCTGGATTCCTATCTCTCTTGAATAATCAGGCAGCGTGTATGCACGCTAAGGCGCTTCAGTCATGTTCGACTCTTTGCAACCCCATAGACCGTACTGCACCAGGCTCCTCTGACCATGGGATTCTCTAGGCGAGAATACTGGAGTGGGTTGACATGCCTGCCTCCAGAGGATCTTCCCAACTCAGGGATCAAACCTACGTCTTTTATGTCGCCTGCACCGTCAAGTGGGTTCTTTACCACTAGCACCACCTGGGAAGACCTCAATCAGGCAGTACCGGCTGCATTCCAGCGGGGCTAAGGGCAGACTGGACCCTTTAGACGGGCCAGTGCTCTCAGCCAACTCAGCCCCATCCTCCCAGTCTGTGCCTGGAATGATTAACTGTCAGGCCTCTGGTCACATTTTAATTTATGATCCCTGAACTAGAAGGAGACAGAGATTTAACATATAATTATGTAATCAGTGTGATAAAAAATTCATCACAATTAATTGTTCCTTTATTCCTGCTTCAAAGATTACTTGAACCTCTTTTGGGGTTGTTATAATTATAAAACTAAAGAAGATTTATCATACAACATATAAGATGGAGTTTGTAGAACTGGGAATCTGTCCTGTTTTAATGGCTGTATGGAAGACAGCATTCTACACATTAGTCATGTTACCAGAAGATTTATATTCCATTATCCTGACAAAATAACTTTCCTAAATAGGTGCTGATCAAACAGTAAGGTTAGGGAACATCAATTAATAACAGACTTCAAATGAGGTAGTAATGCATTAGGGAGATACTCTGGTTGTACATTTTCAGGTCATTCATAAAAGAATGAATGAATGGGGACTTCCCTGGTGGTCCAGTGTCTAAGACTCTGCTCTCCCAATGCAGTGGGCCGGGGTTCAATCCCTGGTCAGGAAACTAGATCCCATATGTCAAAACTAAGAGTTTGCATGCTACAACTAAAAAATAGATCCCACTTGCTGCAATAAAGATCCTGCACGTGCAATGAAGATCTGGCAGCCAAATATTATACATACAGAAATAAATATTAAAAAAAAAGAATGAATAATTAAATCTACCTCGAAGGCATAATCTGTTGTTTTCCCAGAAGGTGAAAGTCCAGGAGCTAGAAGTAGAAAAGTTAGCATCAGAGTAGGCCTCAGAAACAGAGCAAAGATGTTATTTGATAGTAAGTTGGGATAGTAAGTTATTGTTATTTGATAGTAAGTTGGGATTTCAGCAGTGAATATAAATATTTCCTTTGAAGCCTTACTTAAAATACATTTCTCAGTTTCATTGTTGCCTATTCAATTCAAATTAAACTCTGCATTTTAAGAGAATGTAATGCTAACTTGATGCAGACTGTGAAAATAAAGTTATTTAAAATCATTTCTCCATTGAAATTAAAATATACTTTTGAAAACATAATGAGTAAAAATCTGCTAGAAAAAATCCTCTGGACTCAATGGAGTTTGATTATTATTAGAGAACAACTATTAGTAAATTCATTCATTAGAGTCCTGCTTACACTTCTTTAATAACTGCGACTATTTAAATAAAACTTCTCTCTATGCAGGGTACTTATCACACTAAGATATTTTTCAAGCTTATGCCTATGAACTATTGAGTTTTCTCTGGGAAATTTAATAAAAATTTTTATAAATGGATATTTCTTTGCAAGGTGCCAGGTTTAGTTGTGGTGAAAAAAATTTTTTTTTTGTCTTATTGGGACAACAAGAAGTCTCTACTTAGTGGATTTCATCTTTGTTTTCATCTACTTGTTGTTATCAGTCTTGACCAGTCATAAGATTGAAAAAAAGTCTACATAACAATTTTCACTACCATTTTTTTTTACAAGACAAAGAAAAGAGACCACAACTGGATAACAATCTACCTTTGGTAGAGGGCAAGGGTATCCTTAATCATATTTCAAATTTCTTTTGATACTGACAGGCTTTAAAGAAATTGTCTATTACTCCAGTAACTAAAATTTAGGAAAAGACATAAATTGGATCTTAGAAAACACTGAGATTATCTTTCTCTAAATTACTAATTTTATTGCCCCCAAATAGAAAACATTAGTGATTTGTTGTTGAAACTAAGTTAACAATTGCAGAAAAGCAGCTGAAGACAAAATCCTGTATGTGTCCATGAGGACTGAAAAGGCATGGCATGCTTCTGCGTGGTGGATGGCTGTTAAAGACTGGGGTGGTCCTTTGGCTGGTCCTAAAGAATGAGTCACTCTCATGGCAAGAAATAGGCCTTGGTTAGTTACTCTATCTGTTCTACTTCCAACCAGCTTCTTGGTGAGTTTCTGCGTAGGCTCCTGTATGTGCAGACCCCTCCTTTTCATCCCTTACCACTGTTAGGATGTGATATTTTCTCCTAAGAGGTGAAATCAGTTTTAGATGATTTAGATGATCAGATGTGACATTCTCGGGACCTGCTGAACTTACAGTGAGCTCCTGCTGCTCACTGTGGACAACGGATTTGGTAAGGATTAAGATGTCTGTAGGAACAGAAAACTTTTGTCATTTTTAATTATTAAGAAATAGAGTGTTATTTTAAACATCAATACAAACTTTTTTCCTTCTGGGAACCATACTGTTCTTGAGACTCTTTTTTGGAATGTATGAGAACCTTTCAAAGATTTCATCTTGATTAATTCTGTTTGATGAATTCAGACCATCCTAAAATCCTATTTGCGTTACCATTTTTAGCTTTGGCAAATAATTCTATTTCAAAAAGAAAGGCACTATAAATAGCATTAAATGTATATTTGAGCCAAACACATAATGAGTAGCATACATTCAGCTGACATAGTTAGAACTGTTGTTGTTTAGTTGCTCAATCATGTCCAGCTCTTTTGTGACCCCATGGACTGTTGCCCACCAGGCTCCTCTGTCTGTGGGATTCTTCAGGCAAGAATACTGGAGTGGGTTGCCGATCCTTCTCCAGATAATTAGAACTACATGTTACCAGTTTCAAGTGCAAAGCATCTCCATCAATCTTCCTCTCACACGCTTTGACTTTGTCCAAATGCATTGCCAAATGTGGAAACTGAAATTGTGGCTAAACGCAAAATGTGTTATTACCTTGGGAATAAGTATGAGAATGACTTGGGCACTGGCATCTAGGGAATCAGAAAAAGAAAAAAATAAAGTGAAACCAGAAAATCTGAACCTAGGAAGTTTTAAAGTAACACACATTGCATTCTAGTTTTAAGATGCTCTCAAAGTAGCGGCTATTGACAAACACTACACAATAGAAAGCCAGAAATCACCATTGATATAAAGCCAACTTGGAGTCTTTCCAGCGTTGTAGGATCATTCTTCCACGAATTATTCAAGCAGCAGTTAATGCCCATGGGGAACTGAGATGAGTGCTCCTGGGCTACAATAAAGTTTAAGATGAGGTCTCACCTCTTACTAGGTTAGGAGCTTTGGCCAAATTGACCCAGTGTTAACTACTCGCACCTCAGACCCCAACTCTCTCCTCCAGAACTTTCCTTGTATATTCCTATTATCTTCAGGGTGTTTGGTTCGTCTTCAAACAGGCTCTGGGCTGCTTCCTCTGGCAGCCCTTTGTGGCCTGCAGGCCCCCTCTGGTCTCCACGTGGGGCCTCCAGCCCTTCTGGCTCAGGGATTTCAAGTTGCCTCCCCAGCCCCGCCCTCCGTGTCCCCCTAAACTGAGATCACACCTGTCACCTTCTTCTCCCCAATCCTTCACCTCATTCTGCTCCTCCACAGATATCCCACGTCCTCCTCTTTCTAGAGCTTCCCTCCCTTAGCTTCCACGTCCTGGTCGCCTCCTAGTCCTTGGTCAGTCCCTTCTCTGGCTTCCTGTTCTGTTGACCGCCATCCAATTGAGCCTCGCAAAAGGGTTTGTGTTTCTATTGCCCAGGGGACCCTGTCCTGGTGGGTCCCGCAGGTAAGCGCGCTGCAGACCCCCCAGCCCCCAGCCCCACCCCCGACCCCCGCCTGCAAACTTGGACTGAAAACACCTGAGAGGGGAGAGGGGAGAAGGGAAAGGGGAGAAGGGAAAGGGGAAGGAAGGAAAAGCGTGAAACTCAATGATGGTCAAGATCTCAAAAACTGAATTAAATGAACTCGGGCGTGGGCGGGTGTGAGTCGCCAGCGTGAGTCGAGGTTGCCATCTGGTGGGCGCGGTGGAAAGCTCCACGTGTAAGGGTTTCTCCTGGAGCATCCCAGAGGGCCTGAGCCATCTGCAGGCTCCCGCGGGGAAAACCGAATAATGCACGGTCCCAGCGTTGTCCTTCACTTGGCATTACCTTCTAGGTCCTTCTCTGCTTTATGCCCCTCCAGGACAAGAAAAGGGACTCAAAGGCAAGGAAAGCTCGACACTGTGGGAGGACACTCCGCTTCTCTTTTTGTTATATAACTTCCAAGCTCTCAGTAAGTCAGTCAGTCAGTTCAGTCGCTCCGTCGTGTCCGACTCTCTGCGTCCAAGCTCTCAGGCTACCTCAGTTCATCATTTCTACTCCTCAGTTGTGGTCTGAATCCCACCACCTCTTGCCTTCTTTCGACCTCCACCTGTCCCCTATGTCCCAGCCTTCCCCTTATTTGATCCTTGTCATCATAGTTAAGGGTTTCATGCTTAAAACTCTCACCCTCCTCTCCCCTCTGGCTTGCTCATCCTCTGGTTTCTCTCTTACTCACCCACATGCTACTGACTCCATTTCCTTGGCCTCCTAAACTCTGCAAAGTTACAGCCAGGCTCTCACCTACACACCTTCTGGGATTGGCACAATTATCCTGATTTCCTTCCTGGTATCACTGATAAACTGGCCACATCTTAGCAAAGGCCAACCTCTCCCCTGCACACTAAATCTCAGCTCTGCTCAGCTTCTCAAAACATCCCTACCAACAGTTCTTCCTTTGCTCTCCTGCATCATCAACCCCCTCATCCCCAGCCACCCCTCCCCCTCCCCCCACCGCAACCCAGTTTGGGATTGACATGTACACGCTGCTGTATTTAAAAAGGATAACCAACAAGGACCTAATGTATAGCAAGTACACAGAACTCTGCTCAATGCTATGTGGCAACCTGGACGGAAGGGGAGCTTCGGGGAGAATGTAAATGTGTATATGTGTGGCTGAGTCCCTTTGCGGTTCACCTCGGTCTTCACATCCCTCCCTCTCTCCTGCACCCTCTGTCCTCTGCGTCCTGCACAGGCCCGTTTCACTCCTGTGCACGTGCTCAGTGGCTAAGTCATGTCACCGTGACTCCATGGACTGGTCCCTGGGATTTTCCAAGCCAAAACACTGAAGCAGGTTGCCATTTCCTTCTCCAGGGGATCTTCCCCACCCAGGGATCAAACCCGCCTCTCTTGTGTCAGCATTGGCAGAGGTTTCTTTACCACTGTGCCACCTGGGAAGCCCCAAAATAAGGACATTGCATTGGCCAGGAATCAGAACCCAGACCTCCCACGTGGCAGGCAAGAATGCTACCACTGAACCAACGCCTAACTTCACTGCTATCCCCTCATGCAATTCTCTGCTAACTTTAAACTGATCCAAAGCCTTTCGTCCTTGTATCCCCAGCATCTAGAATAGTTTCTGGTGCATTACCATACACCCAGTATACATGTGCTGATTGGATACAGGCATTTGTCTTGGTCACTGTGCCAAGCTGTCCGCTGTCTGCCTCGACTGCGACCTGGAGCTCTCCTCTCTCGACCTTAGTTCCCTTAACGGTAGATCAGGCGAAGTACAAGCGGCTGCGTTTGGCTGCTTGGCTACTTAGCACACTGGCAGCGGAGTCCAGGCCGCCGTGCTCTGCGGTACCGCGTCCCGGAAAGTGATCGGAGGAAAAACACGCGGGCCCGGGTGGGTCGCTCCCCAGGGGCTGCGTGGGCTCGGCCGCACCCTCGGGTCCCCTGCCTGCCCGCCCGTCCGGCCGGCCCGCACTCACGCTGCGCGTTGCAGAAGCCTCAGCAAGTGCACTACCCGGGCACGAGCGGCGGCCATGGCTGAGCCGAGTCTTCCTCCCGGCGACGCCCCCTCCGCCGCCGGCCAATCCCGGCCTCCGCTTCTCCTCCGCCCACCCCGCCGCGCAGCTCACCGGCTCCGCGCGGTCCCCCGCCCCAGCCACAGCGCTTGGCGGCGGAACATTTTCCCACTAGTTGAAGCTACGGCGGTTGCTCCAGCTGCAAAGTCTCATCGTCCACCTTTGAAACTGCCATACAGGTAACTGCTCCGGAGGGTTTTGGCCTGCTCTCCTGTCTCTAGATAAAACGCTCTATTTCACAAGGCAAGGACATGGGGGACGGAGAAACAAGGACAACCACCCCCCCTCCTCCCAAGCCCCAAATCCTTTAAATTGCTATTTTGCCTTCTTAAGTGTATTTTCAGAATAAACTAACACAACTGCATTTAAATTTAACGGTAAATAAGAACCTTGCAAAAAATCCGTTTTTTTTTTTTTGAACAAGACTAGTTTTGTGTGCAACTGCTAGATCAAGTCACAAAACAAAAGCCAGAAAAATTCCCAAACAAAACAAAGAACAAAAAAATCCCAGACAGTTGAGAAGAATTTAAAAGGTGTTAAATGCTCTATTAACGGTTTGGCTTTGGAAGAAGCTGTTCAGGATACCATTATGTTTTCTTTTTGTAATCAATGGTTAAAACTTGCCATGGTTACATGAGAAGGGAGAGCTTATAAGCACCAAGTCCTCCAGGCCCCAGTGGAAACGATGATCAATGATGGCACAGTTCAACTTTGTCAGAAGGTATGAGACAGTAAGTTGAAAATCTGTGTTTTTAGTAACCTATTATGAAATCGGAATTAATCTCGTCTTCATAGCAATTTCTAGAAGTAACTTATAAAAAGTGGACAACAATGGAAAGATGAGACAAACTCTCAATTATCCTATCAGGTGTCAGACCAAAAAGCAAGAGTAGGGTGGCTCACCAGAGCTATAATAGCAGAAAAGCCCCCCATTCTAGATCTGTATACTGTAAATCCTTTTCAGGAGGTATTTAGTTTTACAAAGATGAGTTACTCAAATCTGTTAGGGAAGGACACCCAGGATAACTGTAAATGTTTCACCTCCTAATTAGATCAGCTCAGGTCAATTTGACAAATCAGTCAAAAGATAGTAGTAATATTGCAAGTAAGGATTTTGTAGGTTTCTTTCTCTTTTCCCCAAACAGATCCCACCTGAAGCTTTAAAAAAAAATCTGCGATATAAATACTGATAAAGATTTAAGTATAAAATTAGGATTAGGACTTCCCTGGTGGTCCAGTGATCAGGATTCCACACTCCCAATACAGGGGGCCTGGGTTCGATCCCTAGTCTGGGAACTAGATCCCACATCCTGCAACTAAGACACAGCACAGCCAAATAAATAAACATTAATTGAGGATTATTACCATTATTTAGTGAAGCCCAAATTTATCATTTACAGCAAATTAATGTTTTCAGTGTTGAAAAGCATCAAATTTTGTTCGTGAAAGAGACATACTTTCAGTATTATATCTGACACCAAAAGCAGGATGAGTTTTTCTAATAAAGTGGCCTTGCTGAAATCATAATTTAGCTGCTACGTTTTCTAGAAAGTAAATGAAAATAATCTGTACCAGGTATCCAGGTTATTGGCTTTACTTAAGATTTGTACCAATAGCCAAAAAGTTAGAAGCAACATTAGACACAGACACATTTTTAATATAAAACCTTTACAACAGTCTTGAAAATATAACCTTTTTGTTCCCACCTGCTTTGATAAATACACAAACTTGTCATCAAAATAATGCAGAAACCAGCTATTAAGTCTCTCCCTTAAACCCCATCCAAGGTTTAGAAAGAAAAAAAAAGTCTGTTTAAAAGTAAAACTCATTCCTAGTTTTCACAGATTCTTTCCCTAAATCAGATATCCTTAAATACAACCTTTAATCTCCAGCCAGAGTTTTGGTTGTGGGAAATACATTAATTTGTCCAGTCCAACATTTACATATCATCTTCAGAGGAGGGCAGACCTGGCCCTTTAACTTCAAGCTCAATGAAGGCAGTGGCCAAATCTTGTGCATCTGGGTACTGTATCTAGAGCTTAGCATTAAGTACAGTTCTTGGTTTAGGAGAAGGTCCAAGGATGAAATTTACTTCCTCCTCTTTCCTCCTTGGTGTTGCCCCCCTTTTCTCTTGCCACTCAGGCCGGGAGGCCCGGAATTCATCTTGCCTCCCACACCCCCTCTCCTCTTCCCTCCGTGGCTGGGCGTGCCCCCTTTCCCCTTACCCCCAGGACCCTGTCGGCCCCCCTTTCTCTTGCCCTTCTGACTCATTTTCCTCCGCTTAGCCGCCTCCTCCTGGTCCTCCTCTCTCATCTGCTTATTGGTGGCCCTCGTAATGTCCAACTGAGGCTTTTTGCTGTTCATCACTCGCAGCATCTCCAACTGGCTCTTTCTCTCGGCCGCAAAGTCCCCGAAAAGAGGCTGAAACTTCCTCTTCTTGCCGGAGCCCCTGGGCGCCTTCTCCTTGGGCAGGCGCTCCTGGAAGCGCCCCACAGAGGCAGTGGAGACCTTGGCCACCTGCATGGCGCGGCCCAGCTCCTCCTTACTCTGGTGTCCGGTAGGGTGCATGCCGGCCGCGCTGGGCAGCTGCATTTTGTGCGCGCGGGCCAGGTTACGCAGCCGGTTCAGCTCGTTCTTGGCCACCCGTTCCTTCTTAGCCTGAATCCGCTTGGCGAACTGGTCCTCCATGGGGTCGGCATTGCCCGGCACCTCGATCAGCCACTCCTTGGTGTCGTCGCGGGCGCGCTGGTAGCCCCAGCGGCGGCGCCACTGGCCGCTCACCTCGTCCCACGCCAAATTGGTCTTCTTCTTGGGACGGATACCCTTGAGGCGCGCAAACTGCTGCCAGCGAGTAAGCGGCCGCGGCCGGGGCACCGGCTTCTCGCGCGGCAGACGAGTGCTGGGTTCCGGCAGCCGTGCCACCAGCGCCTCCTCCACGCGCTCGGTAGGCAGCTGCCACAGCTGGTTGATGAGCAGCTGCGTGTTGTCCCGCGCCAGGGCCTTCAGCTCGGCCTCCCGTGTGGGTCCCGCGTGCCGCAGCCCGGTCGGGGGGTTCCGGTCAGAGGCCAGCAAATTACCCAGGTCGAACTCCAGCTCCAATTCCTTGTGCACCGTGATGCGCTGCAGCTTCTCTGCCTCGTCCCGCTCCGCCTTTGCCAGCAGCTCCTCCACGCTCTGGCCCTCCATGGCTCCGAATCCGCTCGCTGCCTCTGGGAGACGGTTCCAGTCACTTCTACTCCACAGGAGTTAAAACCGCGGCACCACAGACACGTGCGGCCTCCCGGACGCTCGACCCGGAAGAGAAAGTTCCGTTTCCGGGGCACCCGGAAGGGGCTCATGGAGTGGGCTACCCGAGGAATGGCCGGCAGAGGGCAGTGTTGGAGAACAGATGAGATTAGAGGCGGCCCTTGGGGTGGAGCCGGAGGTAGGCGGAGCCGAGTCTGCGAATTCCGAGGCCTGATTGGGACCTTGGCTAGGATGAAGCTGCCGGAGGGAGTGGTCCTGTTCGAGTGGGGCAAGTTTGGGGGCCGCGGACTAAGGGGGCCCCGGAGCGACGGTGTTAGTTTTAGTGCGTGTAGAAAGTCAGTTCTCAAGATGTTTAGCCAGTCATTCTCACCAGAGCCCTGACACCTGTTCATGGTGTGCCCCCGGGTGTGGGCACTTCACCCGGGGATGTACAGAAAGCTAAGTGGAAACGGAGACTTGGGTTTATTTTGGGAGCGAGCGGGCCTGGCGGTTAGACTGCCCTGAAGGTGGCGTGGCTGTGCCCCCATCCCGCCGACCTCAAGTCTGGTCCCCGGAGCCAGGGGCCACCTCCTCTCCTGGCTGATGGCAGAAGAGCGCGGGGCTCTGCTGTGAGACCGCCTGGGTTCCGACCTTGACCGCTCTGTGTTTGACCTTCGGCTGTGTAACTTGTTTGCGCCTGTTTTTAAACCTGTAAGATGGGATTGCAAATATTACCTCCCAGGTCTGCTGTGAAGATAAATGAGTTAATATGCTCCCAAGGGAGCTTACACTGGGGTTTTGAGCATATGAGTGCTCAATAAATGTGAGCTAAAGACCAATTATTATTTAATCCTCATCATGGCTCTGGGAACTCTGCTGAAAAGGCAGTCTTATACAGTGATTAAACACTAGGTTCTTGAATCAAGCTACCTAAAATAAGATCTGGGTTTCTTGTACCCACATTGGTCAGGTTGTTTAACTTAAGTCCTGTTCATAAGCTGATGAATATGAAGCATTAGTTCCTGGTACAGTGTAAACATTCAATAAGTGTTGGCTATTGTTATTCACTATATTCCACTGATGACCGAAGCAGGCCCAGAGAAGTAAAATGACTTGTCTAAGGTTATACAGCCAGGAAGTGTGGGAGCAGGAGGGATCTAAACTCTGGCTCTAAGACTGCATACATATTCTCTGCAATGTCTTCCAGACTCTCTTGATACTCGAAAAGTGTGTTCTCTTGACCAGCAGTACAGCATCATCTGGGAGCTTGTTAGAAATGCAGAATCTCTGGCTTTAGCCCAGATGTTGTGACTCAGAACCTTCATTTTAACAAAATATCTTAGTGATGAATGGAAATGAAAAGAGTTAGTTACTCAGTGGTCTCCACCTCTTTGCTACTCCATGGACCTCTGTCCATGGGATTCTCCAGGCCAGAATACTGGAGTGGGTTGCCATGCCCTTCTCCAGGTGATCTTCCCAACCCGGGGATCGAACCAGGGTCTGGGTTCGCACAGCAGGCAGCTTCTTTACCATCTGAGCCTCCGAGGAAGCCATGAAAGTGAAAGTGTTAGTCACTCAGTTGAAACCAGTTCTTTGAGACCCCATGGACTGTAGCCCGCCAGGCTTCTCTGTTCATAGAATTCTCCAGGGAAGAATACTGGAGTGGGTCGCCATTTCCTTCTCCAGGGGAACTTCTCGACCTAGGGATTGAACCCAGGTGCCCTGTATTACAGGCACCTTCTTTACCATCTGAGCCACCAGGGAAGCCGTAGGTGTAGTCAGCTGTGGGAGGCACTGCTGACTGTGTGGTTGACAGGCTTTGTTTTCCTTTAATGGGAAGTTGGGAGTAGGTTAGGTTGGGCAGATCCCCTGGAGAAGGGAAAGGCTACCCACTCCAGTATTCTGGCTTAAAAAATTCCATGGACTGTATAGTCCATGGGGTTGCAAAGAGTTGGACAGGACTGAGTGACTTTCACTTCACTGAGAGTAGTGAAGAAGGGGTTAGCTGAAGAAATGGACATTATAGCCATTAGGAAATAGACTCGAGTGTCTGCTAAAGAGGGCTTTAGACACACACCTGTCACACTTGCTCCCTAAGTTTGGGCTCTTTGTGAGCTAATTGACTTTTCTCAGCTCTGCTCTCTTCATTCACTCAGCAAACATTTTGTGACTGCAATTTATGCCTCAGGAATTTGCCTTTAATATTGTTTCTTCCTCTTTTCTAAAAGCATTTTAGGATTTGCTGGGGATTTTCTGAGTGTTTGCCTTATCATTCAACACCAAGTCCTTAATACCAATCATCCCATGGGGCTGAGGCCAGGTCATAGGTCGTATTAGGTAACCTCCTTGGACCCTAAAGCTCTTGGGGTTTGCCATAGGAGAGTGTTGAGGACACTGAAATAACTATTCTGGGCTTGGCTTAGATTCATTTATTCATTTAACAAACATTTGAATGACTACCATGTTTGAGACACTAGATGCAAAGATTACTGAGACCTTATGGAACAGTGGAGAAGAAAGAAAGGTTAAGAGAAATTTACAATATGGCATGATTAAGCCTTTAATAGGAAGTACAGCTATGTAGAATTGAGCTCTTTTGTCAGTCTTCTGAGTTAGGGGAAAAAAGAGCAGGTGTAGACATTGAATGGTATGAATTCTCACTGGAGAAATGCTATTTGGTTTGAATCAGATAGGTCAACTCTTCATTGAACTTGAATTGTTTTATGTTTCTTTATAATCCAAGTCAATTTTAATTTCCTTGATGACAGGAAACTGATTTTTACTTTCACTTTGCTGAGCCTAGCACTGGATACATAACAGGTGTTCAGTGCACACTTGTTTGAAAGAATAAGCCTAATTTCTAAATTAAAAAGGGATTAATGTTGGCTGTTCTAGTCAAGGTAAGCAATAATAGTAAGACCAGGATTTGGAGCTTTAAGAAATATTAATCTTATTGAGGCAGCTTGCATTTGGATCATGTTTATGTTGGGCAAGACTGTGCAGTGTTAAGAAAGAGAGAGCCTACCAGGGGTGTGCAGATATATGTGAATATGCTATAATAGTATGGCAAAGGGTTGTACATACTGTCTTTTCCTCTTACTGGTTTTCCCCTTTGTCCTTGCTCCTTTCTCCCATAATGCAGCTAGATCCCAAGTTTGGTCATCAGACCCCTCTTCTTTTCTCTATATACCCACCCTCAATGACATTCCATCCACTCATTGTCTCAGCCGCTACTGCTGTGCAGATGATTCTTAGAGGCACATCTTTTCCCCTTTCCTTCTCAGAGCTCTAGACTCTAATCTCTGATCACGGCTGGGCTCTTCCACCATACTCTAAATTCAGTATGTCTAAGACTACATAACCCAGCATCTTCCTGAAAATTTGCTTCCATCATCCATCCACCTACCTTTCCATCTCTGCAACAAGAGAAACCACTCTAATGAGAAACTCGAGGACCACAAAGAAAAGCAGCCCTCACTCTGCAGTGGGAGAAGCCCAAGCACAGGAATGAAGACCCACCACAGCCAAAAAATAAAAATAAATAAATAAATAAATCCAGTCAGTCTATTAAAATTTGTCTCTGTATTATTCCTTTCTCATCCTCACGACCATGACCTTACCCTAGACTGGAATTCTGTTTCTCCAGATACTTTCTCCTCTTTGCTCTCTGCACTGGCTTTCGAACATAACCAGCAGGAGGCAGTGACAGATCAAAAGTGAAGATAGAAGGATGAAGGTGTGTTTGTCCCTTGCATGTTCAGTCTTGTCCGAATCTTTGAGACCCCATGGGCTATATAGCCCGCCAGGCTCCTCTGTCCATGGAATTTCCCAGGCAAGCTGGCAGCAATGGGATTTGAACCCACGCCCCCAAAGATACTGGAGCCTTAACCCAGTACCTTAGGCCGGTCAACCACGCTACACTGCTTGTCTCTAGCCCTCTGCAGACTGGTGTGGGTCGGCTGATCACTAACTAAAAGGCCATAGCTCCAATCAGGCATCGCTCCACATGTAGCCACCTCTCCCAGCTCCTTTAGTTGCTTTGCAGGGCTAGGAGTGGTTAAGGCTTTTACCATTGTGGTCCTATTCTTTGTGAATTTCCTTAAGCCATGTCCACATTGTTGTAATATTCCCTTTGTTAATCTGAAATTTCCTGGCCCAACTGCTACCTGTTTCCTACCAGGACCTTGACTGGTACCCAGAGACCCATCCCGGAGCATCCTAGCAGTTTCCTGCCTCTGTGCTCTCTTAGAGCTCATCTGGAGGACTTATCTTTCACAGATTTAGCCAAATCACTCTTCTCCTTAAAAACTCCTCTATCTTGTTCTTGGTCTTGGATGTCAATGATCTGACCCCAAACTACTCCTTTTACTTACATGGCCTGATACTGCTCCTTTTACTTGCTTTCCAGATACTTCTTCCCCATCCTAGTTTCCATCTTAGCTATTTTTTAGAGCCTTACTTACTTCTCTCAAGAAAGGCAAAGATGAGGGACAGGACAGAAAAAACAGTGATTTTATTTTTGTAGCAATGTTGAGAAACAATAACAAAAGTGAACCTATTAGGGAGATCCCCCTCCCCCCAGCCATGGACAGGAGGATTAAAGATGGGAAAGTAGTACCTTTCTTGTTCACTCAAAACATAACTAGATGGTCATTAAAACATTTTTGTAAGCTATTTCTTAATTCTTTTGATTAACTCAGATTTCCTTTCTAAACATTTCTCAGTTGCCCCTTTTGGTAGCAGAAATCATGGGGAATGATCCAACCATTCTCTAGTCCTGCTGTGAGCACAGTTATTTTGAGTACTTTTGTCAAGGAAATTCAATGTTCCAGTAATTAGATACAATAGCAGGAAAAGACTCTTGAAACACTTACATTATTTCCACAAGGTTCATTTTCTTTCTTTCTTTCTTTTTTAACGGATTTATAATTTAATTTGGAAGTACTTGAAGGGAAAATTTAATTTTGAAATTTTCTTAATCATACATAAAAATCTGTGTATTCATGTAGTTTGGTTTAATCAGAAACTGACACAAAAAAAATCTATCATCTTGTTTAAAAGGGAAGAAGATATATAATTAAGATTTTGTGTGGTTAGTGTGAAGCAGACTGAACATTACGCTATTGCCTAGAAGGAACTGTGGATTTCAGGATAGTAAAAAATGATGGTAGTGTTTTAGAACTGACTTAAGTTGTTTTGTTCTCTGTAAAATACACAAAGGTTCCATTTCATAAAACTGCATTTGCCAAAATCTTATTATGACCTGTAAGATAAGAAAGCACCTCTGGCCGATAGTTTTCATTCACGACTGCATCATTAAATCCCAAGGGAATAAAATTGGTTTGAGATATAGAGTTCAATATAGAATGAAAGAGTGAGATAAAAAGGAAAACTGAAGTTCCAGAATTTTACGGATATATGCACTTTAAGAATTCAGTAATGGAAAATTTAGATCCATTTATTAAACTATCATTCTCTGTTATACTTTAACTTACAAAAGTAAAATTGCAATGAGTGAGAAATCTTTTTGTTTTTTTTCAATGAAATCTGAATAATTTTTGTAAATAACTTGAGAGTGGATTTACTCCACATCAGGTAACTAAGTCCTGAATTCCTTCCCCCTAATAAAAGCAACTGCATTGCCACCCAGTCTTCAACTTGTCTTTGCAGTCATAGACCATGTGTGAACATATATTGATCTGCCCATCAAAATTTTCTTCTAAATTTCCCACATGAGCAATATCAAGAATGCACAGGAAAGTTAGTCCTATACCAAACAAACATTAATTCTTGGCCCTCTTAGCCAAAAACTGTTTCTAAACATTATTTGTACAACATGTCTGTGAAAAATGAAAACAACAAAAAGAAAACTAAAACTATGACCCTACATATGGTAAGTTCTATAGCCCGCACTTTTCTTTCTCTAAGTGTTTTTACTTCCCAGAGGAAGACAGCAAAGCAAAGGATCTCTTAGTGGCAAATAGGTGTATGATTGTGTCCTTGTCAGCATCCCAAGAGTGCATGGCAGTCTCAGTCAGCTCCCGGGGTGCCTGGTGACACAGAAGATCCAGTTGCTTATGCTGTGTGTACTTTTCCAAAGGCCCAATTAGGAGTCATTATTGAGAATGTATAGATAATGTTCCTGACATTTTCCAGGCATTTCAACTGCCTTATTATCCAAGACAGTGTGGATTTCAGCTGTGGAATCGCCTTCCTATGGTGGGTCCTGGGTTTTGTTCTCTAGAAAGCCTGTGGATTAGGCTTTAAGTCTCAGACTTCAGTTTATTCATCTGGAAAATGAAGGGTTTTGACCAGGTGGCCTTTACGATTCATCTCTATGAGCCTTTTCTTTTGTTAAAAAGCTATGTTTGGGGGGACCTCCTTGGTGGTCCAGGGGTTAAAACTTCACGCTGTCAATGCAAGGAGCCTGAATTCAATCCCTGCTCAGGAAACTAAGATACTATGTAGCTAGGCCAAAAAAAAAAAAAAAAAAAATAATAAGAACAAAAGAAAGCCATTCTTAAAAAAAATTAAAGTGAGAAGAAGTTAAAAAAAAAAAAACAACTATAAAAGAAAAGCTATACTCTTCCGATGCTCCAGTATTACTCTCTTATAAAGCACTTTCTCTTCTGGTTATTGATTGAATTTTTTGACAGAGATATCCGTTTACCAACCTCCCCCTCTTCCTGAGTCATTTATTTCATTTCCTAGGCTGGTTGTATGACTCCACATAGTGAAATAGCTTCCTGTGCGCACAAGGAGACTGTGACTATACAAGTGCTAATCAGTTTTTAATAATGTGGAGGTTGGTTATTGTGTTTTGTAGGTTTTTCATGATGCTTTGCCTTTTTTTTTTTTTCCTTTCGCTTACCATTAAACTTCTCTAAGAACTCTAAGGCAGGGTAGAGAATGAGCAGAGTATACACTGTTTTACTATTTGTTCTCTGTTCTGGAAAAATGTCTTATAGGGAAGAAGATAAAAGATATATTTTAAAATATTTTAAAGATATTTATATATTGAGATCAGGTCTGGGAATGAAAGATTATGGTAGATTGGCTTTATTTGTATCTTTTCTGGCCCAAGATCTAGAAGTGATGCTATTCTTTGATTATTACAATTATAGAAAAGTTTTAGAGAAAGCTTCAAAGTTAACTCCCTCAAATAATAAAGTCGGGGCAGTTTTGTGTTTTGTGTTGCTGCAGAGAAAGCTAGTCAGAGAATTTCAACACAAGGAAGGGAAAGCAGAGGCATACCCCATGCGGAGAGACTGTAGTTTTCCTTCTAACCCACTGCAAAGAAAGTGAATATTGCAATAAAGCAAATCATCTGATTTTTTTATGTTTCCCAGTGCATATAAAATATGTTTACATAATTCTTTAGTGTTAAGCGTGCAGTAGCATTATGTTTAAAAAAAACAGTGTGTGTGTGTGTTCAGTCTCAAAGTTTTGTCCAACTCTTTGCAACCTCATGAACTGTAGCCCGCCAGGCTCCTTTATCTGTGGGATTTTCCAGGCAAGATACTGGAGTGGGTTGCCATTTCCTCCTCCAGGGGATCTTCTAGAACCTGGGATAGAACCCATGTCTCCTGCATCTCTTGCACTGGCAGGCAGATTCTTCACCACTGAGCCAAAAAAAAAAAAAAAAAAATGTGCATACCTAAATTAAATATAATTTATTGCTAAAAAATGCTAACCATCATCTGGTAATTCAGCGTTGCCACAAACCTTTCAAGTGGTAAAAAACAAACAAACAGTGTTATCTGCAAAACACAATAAAATAAAGTATCCCTGTAGAATAAAATATAATAATATTTCTGGTATGTTTAGTAATTATTCGAAGAATGTGTCTTGGTGATTCCTGGTCTGATTACCTGGGGACAAATTCCCCAAGGGTTCATCATCCCTTCTGAAAAATGAGCTAACATTATTTCTTGGTTTTAGAGTTCTGTGAGTGGGAGATAAGTTATTCAAACACACTTTTGCAAAGAACCCTTGTGAGGTGTCAGGAGACAGGTTCTGACCCCATTTCCCTACTTCTTAGTTGTGGGTGGCTTGGTAAGTCACTTCACCTCTCTTTGTCAGTTTCTCTATCTATGACTCGAGCTTCGCTAGCTTCTCTCCATGCCCATTCTAGCTTCGTGTAGCATTGTGCTTTTGTTAATACGGCCTCAAGAGAGAAGTGTGGGTGACTGGGAAACATAGAGTTGAAGACAGAGATTCTTAATTGAATGAACTTCAGGGGGACATGAATCCCTTGGTGTTTTGTGCAAACACGTGTGTGTATGTATCTGCACCTCAATGAATAGAAACTTTTTTTATCCCCATCAGATTCTCTAAAACCTCTGTGACTCTCTACCTCTCACCTGCATGGTTGAGAACTATGTACTGTAGAAGAGGGAGATAATGAAGGGAGTAATTGGTGAAAATTTTTATGTAAGAATAACTTGAGTTGGCCTTTGAGCCAGGGTAGAGCTTAAGTAAATGGGAGGAGAAAGATAGTACCATCCAGTAGATGGTAGTGATGTGAGTAAAGACACATAGCCAATATTTTACAGAGCAAGTACAATGTTTCAAGCAATGATTATAAGTCTTCACAGTGGGCCTAGGAGGTAGATATTACTAGTATACTCATTTTATGCTGCCCCCTGCCTCACCACTTCACTACTAGTTTGTTCTCTGTGTCTATGAGTTTTGGATTTTTTGTTAATTTTATTTTTTTTTAGATTTAAAATATGTGGGTCATATGGTATTTGTCTTCCTATGTCTGACTTATTTTACTTAGCATGATGCCTTAAAGCTCCATCTGTGTAGTTGCAAATGGTGAAATTTCATTCTTTTTTTTTTTTTGCTGAATAATATTCCATTGTATCTATATATAGCACATTTAAAAAATCCATTGATCCATTGATGGACACTTAGATTGTTTCCTTATTATGGCTTAATGTAAATAATGATGCAGTGAACATGGGGGTACAGAGAATCTTTCTAAGTCAGGGTTTTGTTTCCTTTGGATATTCAGAAGTGGAATGGCTGGGTCATATGGTACTTCTATTTTTAGTTTCATTGGTATTATTGGCTACACTGGGGAGCATTGCTGTTTTTCTCATCTCCAGTAGAGTTTGTATAAGACTGGTACATCTGCCTACTTGAAAGCTTGGTAGGATTCACATATAAAATTATGTAGGCTTGGTGTTTTCTCGGTGAGGAGATTTTAAAGTTCTGATTCTTTTCTATGAGTGGAGTCATTTTTCTTCTCAAAACATTTTTGGTAAGATACATATTTCTGGAATTTGTCTATTTCTTTTAGTTTTTCCTATCTATTGGCATAAAATTTTCATAAGATCCTCTCAAATATTCTCCTCTTTATCTAAAGTTATGTCTGTTGCCTCACTCCTAATATTTTTTGTCATATTATCTCTTTATTCTTTTTTTTTTTTCCTGTAGGCATTTATTGCATCTCGATTATGTATGTCCAGCACGTTCCAAAAATATGGAACGCTTCACGAATCTGCGTGTCATCCTTGCGCAGGGGCCATGCTAATCTTCTCTGCATCGCTCCAACCTCAGTATATGTGCTGCCGAAGCGAGCACTCTCTCTTTGTTCTTAATCAGTCTTACCAAAGGATTTTCTATTTAGTTTTTGCACACATCTAGTTTTTGACTTGATTGATACTCTCCAGTGTATCTTTATCTTTCATCCTATTAATTTTTGCTCTTTTATTCATCTTTCTTCAACTTAGATAGTGCTATTCTTTTTTTAAGAAAATGTCTTTAGTTCAACTTCAGTTCGGTTCAGTTCAGTTGCTCAGTCATGTCTGACTCTTTGTGACCCCATGGACTGTAGCACACCAGGCCTCCCTGTCCATCACCAACTCCTGGAGCCTACTCAAGCTCATGTCCACTGAGTCAGTGATGCTATCCAACCATCTCATTCTCTGTCATCCCCTTCTTTCCCGCCTGCAATCTTTCCCAGCATCAGGATCTTTTCTGATGAGTCAGTTCTTCCCATCAGATCACCAAAGTATTGGAGTTTCAGCTTCAGCATCAGCCCTTCCAATGAATATTCAGGACTGATTTCCTTTAGGATGGACTGGTTGAATCTCCTTGCTGTCCAAGGGACTCTCAAGAGTCTTCTCCAACACCACAGTTCAAAAGCATCAATTTTTCAGCACTCTGCTTTCTATATAGTCCAACTCTCACATCCATGTATGACTGCTGGAAAAACTATAGCTTTGACTAGATGGACCTTTGTTGGCAAAGTAATGTCTCTGCTTTTTAATAAGCTGTCTAGGTTGGTCATAGCTTTTCTTCCAAGGAGCAAGTGTCTTTTAATTTCATGTCTGCAGTCACCATCTGCAGTGATTTTGGAGCCCCCAAAAATAAAGTCTGTCACTCTTTCCACTGTTTCCCCATCAATTTGCCATGAAGTGAAGTGATGGCACCAGATGCCATGATCTTAGTTTTCTGGGTGTTGAGTTTTAAGTCAACTTTTTCTCTCTCCTCTTTCAGTTTCATCAAGAGGCTTCTTTGCTTTCTGCCATAAGAGTGATATCATCTGCATATCTGAGGTTATTGATATTTTTCCCAGCAGTCTTGATTCTAGCTTGTGCTTCATCCAGCCCAGCATTTCTCATGATGTGCTCTGCACATAAGTTAAATAATCAGGGCAACAATATACAGCCTTGACATACTCCTTTCCTGATTTGGAACCAGTCTGTTGTTCCATATCCAGTTCTAACTGTTGCTTCTTGACCTGCATACAGATTTCTCAAGAGGCAGGTCAGGTGGTCTGGTATTCCCCTCTCTTTAAGAATTTTCCACAGTTTGTTGTGATCCACACATTCAAAAGCTTTGGCATAATCAGTAAAGCAGAAGTAGATTTTTTTTGGAACTCTCTTGTTGTTTCAGTGATCCAGTGGATGTTGGCAATTTGATCTCTGGTTCCTCTGCCTTTTCTAAATCCAGCTTGAATATTTGGAAGTTTACAGTTCATGTACTGTTGAAGCCTGGCTTGGAGAATTTTGAACATTACTTTGCTAGTGTGTGAGATGAGTGCAATTGTATGGTAGTTTGAGCATTCTTTGGCATTGCCTTTCTTTGGGATTGGAATGAAAACTGACCTTTTCCAGTCCTGTGGCCACCGCTGAGTTTTCCAAATTTGCTGGCATATTGAGTGCCCCACTTTAACAGCATCATCTTTTAGGATTTGAAATAGCTCAACTGGAATTCCATCACCTCCACTAGCTTTGTTTGTAATGATGCTTCCTAAGACCCACTTGACTTTGCATTCCAGGATGTCTGGCTCTAGGTGAGTGATCACACCATCATGATTATCTGGGTCATGAAGATCTTTTTTGTATAGTTCTTCTGTGTATTCTTGCCACCTCTTCTTAATATCTTCTGCTTCTATTAGGTCTATACCATTTCTGTCCTTTATTATGCCCATCTTTGCATGAAATGTTCCCTTGGTATCTCTAATTATCTTGAAGAGTTTTCTAGTCTTTCCCATTCTATTGTTTTCCTCTATTTCTTTGCATCGATCACTGAGGAAAGCTTTCTTATCTTTCTTTGCTATTCTTTGGAACTCTGCATTCAAATGGGTATATCTTTCCTTTTCTCCTTTGCCTTTTGCTTCTCTTCTTTTCATAGCTGTTTGTTAAGTCCTCCTCAGACAACCGTTTTGCCTTTTTGCATTTCTCTTTTTTGGGGATGGTCTTGATCACTGCCTCCTGTGCAATGTCATGAACCTCCATGCATAGTTCTTCAGGCACTCTGTCTATCAGATCTAATCCCTTGAATCTATTTGTCACTTCCAGTGTATAGTTGTAAGGGATTTGATTTAGGTCATATCTGAAGGGTCTAGTGGTTTTCCCTACTTTCTTCAGTTTAAGTCTGAATTTGGCAACAAGGAGTTCATGATCTGAGCCACAGTCAGCTCCCAGTCTTGTTTTTGCTGGCTGTATAGAACTTCTCCATCTTTGGCTGCAAAGAATATAATCAATCTGATTTCAGTATTGACCATCTGGTGATGTCCATGTGTAGAGAATACTGGAGTGGGTAGCCTTTCCCTTCTCCAAGGGATCTTCCCAACCCAGGGATTGAACCCAGGTTTCCCTCATTGCAGGCAGATTCTGTACCAGCTGAGCCACAAGGGATGCCCCTAGTTCAACTTAAGTTTCTAATTTTCAGATTTTTTTTTAAATAGGTAAATATTTAAAGCTGTACCTTTCCCTTCAAGTAATACTTTTATCATGTCTCACAAAATTTATGGAGCCTTGATTTTCATTCAGTTCTCTGTATTTTCCTGAAATAAATATATATTTTTTCCTTTTAAATTTAAATTTCCTGTGTCTTCATTGTTTAGGTATGCTTCTTGTGAATAGTAGATGGCTGGAAAAAATCCACCTGACAATCTCTTTTAACTGGGAAGCTTTATTCATTAACGTTCAGTGGGAGATTTCCTTGGTGATCCAGTGGCTAAGATCCCCACTCCATATGCAAGGGGCCCGTGTTTGATCACTGATCAGGAGAATTAGTAAATCCCACATACCACAACTAGGAGTTTGCACACTGCATCTGAAGATCCCACATGCCACAACTAAGACTTGGAGCAGTCAAATAAATATTAAAAAACATTCAATGGAATTTAGAGTATATTTGGATTTGTTCTAATGCTTTTTATTTGTCATTTTCTCTTTCTCATTTTGAATAATTATTTTTATTTTATTTTATTTTATTTTCATTCCTTTTTTCTAATTGTTTAGAAGTTAGACATGTTTTTTATTTCAAGGTTGCATCTGGATTTTTCCCATTTATATTTAACTTCAAGAAGTCTAAGGTTAATCAGTATCTTAACACTGTGCTGAATAATAGAAAGTTGTGAACTTTGATCATCTCCCATCAAATTATTTACTCTTCTTGGTTAGTATTTTAGTTGTATCTTTTTTTTTAACTCTTAAATTAAATATTATTATAGTTACAGATAATATGTCTAGATTTAACAATTTGTTTAGGTTTTACAAATATCTTTGCTCATTTTTCCTTCTTGTCTCTTAAAATTCTTCTAGGGTCATTTTCTCTCTTCCTGAAGTATATTCTTATAAGATTCCTTCATTAAGTTTTCCTGATGGCAAACTCCTGCAGTTTTTGTTTATCTGGAAATGTCTTAGTTAATGAAAAACAGTTTAGTTGGATATGCAGGTATAAATCAGTAGTTACCTTCTCTCGGGACTTTGAAGATATTATTCACCCTTTTAAAGGTTTCCATTCTGCCTCTTGAGAAGTGGGCTGTCTCTTATTATGTAAACATAATACCACCATTTATTTTGATATAACTGTGTATTTTACTAGATTCATGGATCACCATTGTTTCTTATGCTTTAGCACGATTTCCTCAGAAAATGTGTATAGGTGGTATAAATTCTGAATCCTTTTATGGTTGGAAATGCTCTTCTTTGACCTGCTTTGTGGTTTGACACTTCTCACTGCTGGGCTTGCTCTTTCCTCCTTTAAAGATATTCATGCCAGAGCCACGATAGCAGGTAATTTACAGGTTTATTACTCAACTCAGGCGCAGGCAAAGTGAGGAGAGTCTTGGGGGAGGGGACTCACCAATGAGAGGACTCACCAGCTTCCATTAAGTGATATTTTGGCTGGGCATAGAGTTCTTGGAGCATAGTTCTTTCCCTTCAATAGTCACTAAATAGTAACTGATGCTGAAGCATATCTCTTCCCTTTAAGTGGATCTACCCAAGCATTGTCATTTCTCCCCTATTAAATCTGCCATAGTAGGAGCCACCTATTTAGATATGATCTTTGCTTGCTCGTGTCAGCTGCTGGGATTGGATCCAAGATGAAGCAGGATTTGGGGGCTCTTTGAGCAGCGTGATTCTCCGTTCTTGGGAGGTTTAGGTCTCTAGCTCTGTTTCTTCAGGCAATCTCTGTATTGTACCAGGCTTGCCTGAAGAAGCCCATTTTCTCTGCAGTGACTGAGTCCTGCTGGAGTTGTAAACAAGATTCCAGAGGTATGCACCCTCCCCTGGCTGCTCAGCTCAGTTTCCTTGGAAGCTAAATGTCTCAGATGAGATTGTCTCTGTTTTTTGCACACGCATGCACGTGTGCGTGCACACACACACACACACCCCTCTTTCCCCATTAGCTTTTTTTTCTTGTTAAATGATATGGAATGAAATATGACTAATGGACATATTCATAATCCAGCCCAAACGTCCCTTTTATGGTTGCCTTTCCTGCTGCTGCTCCATACACACAATGTTTCTTAAGTGTTGAATTATTCTTCTGTTTCCTGAACATATGATATACTTTCTCATTTCCAGATCTTCCATCATAAAGTGGGAGAAATAAGAATGAAAGTATTAGAAACATTAGACCCAAGCTGACATCTCTCTAGAGTCTGTCTCCCGACCACATTTTTAAATGAATAAGAAAACTGAGTCTGGTTCAGGGTCACAGAGCTTGTTTTAGTTAATGTGAGGATGTGGTGGGATATGACTTTTGACAGGAAAGAGTGAGATGGGGAGAACAGTGTTGACAGAAAAGCCCTGCCAGTGAGATGCAGGAGGAGAGGCCAGGTGCTTCTGAGAGTCGTGAGTTCATTCCTTCATTTAGTGTGTATCAGTCTGAACGTCACCAGGTGAGTTAGGCAGTGACAGAACAGAAATGGGTGAGGAATATTAAAGAGCAGCTTCATCGAAGATGTGAAATGTGGGAACATAACGATGTGTTTGGGAAGACAGAACAGTTCAGAATGGCTGAGGCGTTTGCAGGGCTAGTGGGAGATGAGACTGTGATGATCAGGGGGGCCAGCTTGTGGAGGGGTTTGCTTATCACACTTTGTTCTCTATTTGACCAACTATTACTGAAGACATACTGTTTGCCAGGAGCTATGCCAGCCCTAGAGACAGAAGAGTGAGAAAGACAGTGTCCCTGCTCTCCAGGAGCTACAGGCATGGAGGAATGAAGTGAGTGAAGGCTGCAGACAGATGGAAAGTTCAGTCTCATGGCAGCCAAGCGGAAGGGGACTGGAGGCAGGGAGTCCAGACAGGTAGGAAATAGCTGCCTGAGTTCAGGCGAGAAATGATGCAAGCCTGGACTTTGGAGAGTGATGGTAGATGGTAATGGAAGGGCAGCATGGGCCAGGGAGAAGGTCAAGGAGGCAAGACCCAGAGAGGGAAGCCTGCCACCAGCCTCTGACTGCATCCATCCTTGTCTGGCCTGAAGATGGTAATGATGTTGCTGCATATTAGCTTTTATTTTTGCTTCTTATGGATTCTCAGAGAGAGAGTCTAACTGCCCATTTTTCTCCCCATGACTTGAAGCATTGTATCTGTATTTCCAGTAAGCAGAGAATATTGTTAGCCAGGTTCATAGTCAACTATTTCATCATAATTGATTTATGAAAAATATTCCTATGGAGAAAGTCAGTTATTTTCTTAGTTTTTGCTAGAGCAGTTAGAAATCCCTCTGAGGCATTTCTGTGAATTGCCTTATATAGCTGTTGTAAAGAGAATTGCTGAATAAGGCAATGTTGTATAATTCTATATATAAATATATAGTTTGAAATATTTATGGACTATTAGTTTTTGTTGTCTCCATCATCTTTAAACAGCCCTAAAGTAAAGGGGACATGGCAGTTGCCATTTTAACAAGGATGTTTTGCCAGATATCCTTTCCCTTTTCTTTCCTTACTCTTGGCATCTTGTTTAAAGTTGTTTTCTCAGAATATGCAACAAAAGGATTTATTTCCTTGGCAACATATTTAATAACAGACAATTTAGCAGGCACTATGGATAACTTGTACGTCGCAATTTCTTCCAAGTAAATAAGTGTTGAGAACATTTTGTTGCATTATATTTTTCTCCCTGTTTACAGCTCCCAGGTTAGCCGTGTAGGTAAACCACACACTGCAGCTCTTCTACCAAACCTCCAGGACAGCATCTCCTGCTGTTTGCAGGCTTGAAAATAGACACATGATAGGATAGCTTTATTTTTCTTTTCTGGTTTGCATCGACTATGATCAACAGATACTTAGTGACTGCCTAGTGCAACAGAACAAAAAGACAACAGGTTGCCTGCAGTGTAAGGACTGTAGGCACTGGCGTTGTGTGCATGCTCAGTTGTGTCTGACTCTTTGTGACTCTTTGGACAGTAGCCCTCCAGACTCCTCTGTCCATGGGATACTCCCAGGCAAGAATACTGGAGCAGGTTGCTATTTCCTACTCCAGAGGATCTTCCCCATCCAGGGATTGAATCTGCATCTCCTTTGTCTCCTGCATTGGCAGGCAGATTCATTACCACTGAGCTGTTGGGAAGGCCCCATAGGAACTTTCACTCTAACTGAAAAGACAAAATGCCACCCTGCCAAGGGGTATAAAAAGGGTTTCCCAGAAACTGTGATGTACCCTGGCACATGTATTTGCTCCCAACATGCTCCATACTGGTCCCAGTATTTTTCATGACCACGTGCTTCCTTCTTATTTTGTGTAGAAAAAGAATGGAAACACTCTACCTCACAATTTTGGAAATAAGATCCAACACCTCCCAGGAGGAAATAAGATCTGAATGCAGTACCATCTAAATTAAAAAGTGTTAGTCGGACAGTCATGTCCGACTCTGTGTGACCCCATGAATTGCCGCCCACCAGGCATCTCTGCCTAAGGGATTCTCCAGGCAAGAACACTGGAGTGGGTTGCCATTTCCTTCTCCAGGGGATCTTCCCAACCCAGGGATCGAACCCAAGTCTCCAACATTGCAGGCAGATTCTTTTACCCACTGAACAACCAGGGAAGCCCCCATTTAAATATAGTGGAGGATAAAAGCTTAAGGGGTAACCTAATATGTATGCAGTCCTTGTTGACCTGTTTAATAGTAAGCATTGGAAAATTTTTTTAAAATGACATAACTTACAAACTTGCTGCCTGTCAAGAGTCGTAAGCTCATGAGTTTAATTAGGAAAAGTGAATGTTTCCTTATTTGATGCTGCGGCTCCTTCTGGTTTACATTCGGAGAAGAGGAGTGACTTCCCCAAGAAACCCATCCTCCAACTAAAGTCTGACTGGGGCCTCCATGTGCTTTCCTCCACCAGGACCAGGGTCTAGGTACTTAGGACAGTGGATGGTGCCAGTGGGTCATCAGAGTCGGCATTTTCTGACTCTGTACCTCCTGGGTCCTGTCCTCTTTGGGTGACAAATGTCTGGTCTGAGCCCATTTGGGAGATGTTACAGGCCAGTGACCTTAGCCTTGGGCTCTCCCATAAGCACATAATTGTGGTTCCTTATGGTTTCCAATTTCAGTTCTGGATTTTCAGTCTCTCTACACTAGATTTAAGTGCTGAATTTAAGTGTACCTATCAATCAAACTTAATAGTGTTTTGTAAAAAAAAAATCATAAAAACATAGTATGATATTAGTTTAGAATCAAGACAAATGAAAGTGACAACTATAATTTAAAACACAAACATTTTGTCAAATAGAACTGAAGTCAGAAATACATAGGGTTTTATAAACTAAGCCCTCCAGATACTACTGGAGGTATCTGGCTCTTTGCAACCCTATGGAGTAGCCCACCAGGCTCCTCTGTCCTTGGGATTCTCCAGGCAAGAATACTGAAGTGGGTTGCCATTTCCTTCTCCAGGGGACTCCCAACCCAGGGATTGATCCCTGGTCTTCTGCATTGTAGGCAGATTCTTTACCATCTGAGCCACCAGGGAAGCCCATTCAGACACCACGCATTTGGGTTTTATCATTTAAAAAGTGGTCTAAGTACTTTCTGGGCTTCCCAGGTGGCGCTAGCGGATTAAGAACCTGCCTGCCAACGCAGGAAACATAAGAGATGCAGGTTTGATCCCTGGGTCAGGAAGATCCCCTGGAGGAGGGCATGGCAACCCACTCCAGTATTCTTGCCTGGGAAATCTCATGGACAGAGGTGCCTGGTAGACTACTGTCCATAGTGTCACAAAGGGTCGGACACGCCTGAAGTCACTTAGCACATACACACACACAAAGTACTTTCTAAAGATTCTCTAATACCAGGTTCTCCATAGCATGAGTCAGGCGGCTTTTTTCTTTTTCTTTTTGACATCGGAGATTGAAAGAGTAGCTCCAGGATCTTGAACCTATGAGAACAATTGATCTAGGGTAGGAATGGTAACTTCAGTCTCCAAAACAGTCAGGCAGAAAATATGCATGAGCGAAGCCCACAGCTGCCAGACATTGTGACAAACTGCTTGAAGAGATCTTTGGGTTTCTGGCATCCCTGGTCCAGACATTTCAGATATATTCCTTAGTTACCACAGGTTAATCCAGGCCTAAAAGCAATTAACCAAGAAACCTGTTGAATTGGTTTGCACAATCTCCAGGAACTTGCATTTCCTCAAAAGGTACCTGGCTAATCCTTTCAAGTATCTGCTATGTTTGTTTCTGTGAGTAACCAATTACTTCGTAAGGACTTTTCGGGATTATAGTATATAGCCTATATTAGACTGTACTGTATAGTCTATATTAGACTATAGTATATAGTCATGTAATGTTCTTAAACTTCATCAGCAAGTGAAAAATAATAAAGGAAAAAATTGAGATTACAAAGAACTTAAAAACTATCATAGGAATACAGGGTTCTAAATGTTGACACCAGAGAATCAGATATGGCTGAGAAACAGCAGCGTCTGTCATGAAGGCTTCTGTCATGAAGCCTCATGCTTATTGGAACCAAAGTTGTTATAACTGGTAGCAAGAGAGACCCATCACAAAGGCCTAGGCTGAAGGTTGCTATGGAGATGATGCAGAAAATGATTCAGAATATTGCCCAGACATTTATTTGTTTGAGGATTGATAAATCCCATGCAACATGTGTTAGCCTATCATACCATGCATTGTATATCAGGGGTTCCTAGTGACTCTCGCTAGGCTGTGCCCATCATGTGCAACCCACTTATGAAAGTGGAAATTTCCAAATGACACTCCATGCCACAGAGTTGCACACACAGAGTGGGTGGTTTTCAGATTTGAGTATGCATGTGAATCATTAAGTGTGCTGATTACAAAAGTCAGTTTTATTTTGATTCAGGGGATATTGTTGTTGTTCAGTAGCTAAGTCATGTCCAACTCTTTGGGACCCAATGAACTGCAGCACGCCAGGCTTCCCTGTCCTTTACTGTCTGCAGACCACATTTTGAGATACAATGCTTTAAAATGAAGGAATGGAAAGAATTACAGAGGTTTTGACTTGTTTTCTTGATAAGTAGTCTTGTTCACACTCTTTGGAAGCCATTTCTGCAGTTACAAAATGTAAGAATTCCTTAAAGAAAGAAAAACATGTTTCATCATTGTCCAGAGCTCTTTTTTCGTATATTCATGATGACTCCGCAGCTTATACTCCCAACCCAGAACTTTTTCAAACTTCAGATGTATACACACAGCTGTCTGGCGGACACCTCCACTTGAATGTCTAGTGCTCATCTCATATAGCCCCTAAAATCTTCCTTCCCAGCCTGGTCCACACACCCCTTTCCATATTTCAGTTAATGGCAACACCATTCTTCCAGCCACCCAGACTAAAAACTTGGAGTCATCCCAGAAGTCATTTTCTGTTTTCCATATCCCATATCCAATTGGCTCACCCCTACCCCCCACCAAATGTATATAGAATCCAGTCATTTTCCCCATCCCTTACTATATCCTGGTCCATGGTTTTAACTATTTCTCCCTAATTACCGCAGTTCTCCTTTCTGGTCTCCGTGTTTTCATTCTTGGTCCCCTATAATCTGTTCTCAGCAGTCAGAGTGTTCTCCTGAAATAAAAACCATATCTTGTCCTTTTCCTGTCCTGCCCCATGTCACTCAAAATAGCAGCCAGAAGACTGAGATTGACCTGCAGGATTCGAGAACGCTCTGACTTCTTCTCACTCCCCTCTCCTACCTGCTCACACTCTTCTGGGCTCATTCGCCACACTCATGCTGTTTTTTGAAGCCACTTGACCTTCACACTAGTTGTTCCCTTATTGTACTAGTTGCCTGAACTGCTCTTCCCTGGTATATCTGAATGGCTTTCTTCCTCACCACCTTTAAGTCTTTGCTCAAATGGTACCTTCTCAAAGGGCCAACTCTTACCCTTTCTTTATATAAAACTTTTGCCCCATTTCCCTACAGCCAATCTTGTCACCATGGGACCCCAACCTCCTTTACTTTGCTCTGGTTTCCCACAGCACCTCTTCCCTAATAACATACTGGATTAATTTTCTTTTCTTTTCTTTTTTTAATGTTGGCTGTTTGAGTGACCTAATGTTAGTTGTTCACTTTTTTTTTCCTCCCACACTAGAATGTAAATGCCCTAGGGAAGTGATTTTTTTTTTTTTTCCCCCAGGGAAGTGATTTTTATCCGTTTTATTTACTGAGATGTCCTGGGTGCTTAGAAAGGTGCTTGGCACATACGAGGTGCTCAATATTTGCTGAGTGAACTCAGTGGAATAGTTATGGAGTAGTTACTAAAAGTCAAGCACTGTTCTAAGTTCTAGGAACATAGATGTGAATCGATAGGACAGCTCTGACCTCTTGGAGCTGACATTCTCAGAGGAAACCAGCTGTAAGATAGCAGAACATTTTGTGTGGAGGACAGCAGGAAGGGGCTGATAAAACAGCTACAGCAGTCAGAGGCAGAGGAGAACACTTAGTAGTGACTCTGAGCAACAGACTGAAGGGATCTGAAAGGTGTAGTGTGCAGGCCAGCTAAAGCTTCCAGAAAACAGCATGAAGAACGAATATGTAGGGGATGCGGAGAGGAATAGACAGAAAATGCTTGTTTTAACAGCATGTAACAGAGTCTCCGGATAACCATGGCTGACCACACAGTGGTTTCTTCCACCACATAAAAGAGTAGGAGGGAGCCAGATTGTATGGGAGCTTCAGGATCCTGTCAATGACCCCACATCCTGTCTCCATCCTCAGCACATGCCTTCTATCCTCAAAGTCACTTCCAGGAAGGAGGCAAAGGGAAGGGCAAAAGTGTGTGTCTTCTGCCTGAGGAATCTTCTAGAGAATAACATAGTACTTCTCACGGGCTAGAATTTAGTTACCTGGCCATATCTAGCTGGCTATAAAGGAGTCTAAAGAAACTGATACTTGAACTTGGGGCATCACCATCACAAACAGGTATGCCATAGGAATGCATCGATAAAGTACAATTTATTAGAAAGGGATCCAAAATTAGAACATAAAAGAGCCGGACCAAGACCTTGACTTAATTGTGTCTGGAAGTTAAAGTGGTAGTTAAAGTTATACTATCTGCATAGTTTGATGTTATTAGTTATTTATATTTGTATGTTGAAGGGTGATTAGCAGGGAGGGAGGTTCCATATTAGAAATATTATGTTCTTATAAGAGAGAGTTAGAGTTTCATATTGGGAAGGTGCTTTGGTAGCTATTGAATGCTTTTGACTTGGAACATTGGCTATTTTAAAGTCAGTTGGTAAAGAATCCGCCTGCAATGCAGGAGACACCAGTTCGATTTCTGGATTGGGAAGATTGGCTGGAGAAGGGATAGGCCACCTACTCCAGAATTCTTGGGCTTCCCTTATGGCTCAGCTGGTAAAGAATCCACCCGCAATGCTAAGAACTGGGTTTGATCCCTGGGTTGGGAAGACCCCCTGGAGAAGGGAAAGGATACCCACTCCAGTATTCTGGCCTAGAGAATTCCATGAACTGGGGTCACAAACAGTCAGAGATGACTGAGCAACTTTCACTTTTACTTTGAATAAAAGGAGGATAAGAAATGGGTGTCTTTTTCAGACCACATTTAGGGAATCTTTGTAAAGATGATCAGAAGTCATTTGTTCTGAAATTTGTTTTGATATTAGCTATTTTTTTTAAAAGGAATAAATGTACATGATAAAAAAGGGAATAAATGTGTAGTGAAAAGTAAGTCATTTCCTACCCCAGGCCATTAGGTCCCTAATCCTTTGGACTTCCAACTCATCTCCCCGGGAACAGCTGCTCTCACCAGTTTTTTTTATATAAGAAGGAGTCACAGGAAAGTGGTGAACCATATGAAAACAAATGCTTCTTACTGTTATCAGTGAAAACTTTGATTTGTAGGCATTAAAAGGAAGAGTGAGTTCACATGATGCTCCTTCTAGGAACCCTCTTCTTAATTAAGCCAGGCAGATGCTGTCACTGCCTTCCAAACTCCTTTATGTCTTTTTATAACTATCACTATTTTTTTATTGTGGTGAAATGTAGTATTTGCCATTTTAAATAGTTTCAAGTGTATAGCTCAGTGGCATTAAGTACATTCACGTTGTATAATTACCATCACTATTGCCCACTTCCAGAACTTTCTCTTCATCCCCAACAGAAACTCTGTACCTCCATTCCTCCTCTCTCCAGTCCCTGGTAGCTATCACTCTACTTTCTGCCTCTATGAATTTGCCTATTCTAGGTGCCTCATGTCAGTGGAATCATACAATATATGTCCTTTTGTATCTTCACTGTAATAACTTCACTGTAATGTCTTCAAGGTTCATCCATACTGCATCATGTATCAGAATTAACTTCCTTATTAAGGCTGAATAATATTCCACTGTATGAATATACCACATTTTATTTATCCCATTCATCTGTTGATGAACATTTGGGTTGTTTCTGCCTTTCACCATTGTGAATGATGTTGCTGTGAACCTTGGTTTACAACTGTCTGTTTGAGTTCATGCTCTTACTTCTTTTGTGTCTTTCATGTTTGTTTTTTTTTCATATAACATTCTGTGATTTATTGTAGTTGATGCATAGATGCAAAGATGCATGAAAGTCTACATTAGATTCTAATCCCTTGAGAGATGGACTTATGATTTTTTTTTTTTCCCCTCACAAACTTCCTCTCTTTGTCATTCAACAATTACATATTGGACATCTGCTGAGTACTGGGCACTCTGCTAGACTTTGAGGACGCAGAGCACAATGGCATGAGCTCTATCCTCTGGCAGCATAGGTCTAGTGAGAGACATTTTTTTCTCTCATTGCATCTGGAACAATGCCTTGAGTGTTGTCAGTGTTCAGCAAATATTTGTTGACTTGGTTGACTTAGTGACTCTGTGTGTCTTTAGTGGTTCCTGAAAGTGTCCTGTAGGTGATTGGATGACAGTAAACATATTTGGAGCAAATGTAAGCTCTGTGAGATTAGGAACAAGCCTTTCTTGTTCACTATTATATTTTTAGCAAATGGTACGCAGTATGAACTTGATAGTTTCATGAATGCTGATGACATAATTTGTTGTCATGAACTCTGCCAATTTCTAATGAACTCTGCCCAACTAGGGGGCATGGAAAAACAGAGACATTTCAGAAAAGCCAGAAAAGTAATGACCAAGTCAGAAATAGAACCTGGGTCTCATGCATTATGCTCTCAATCACACTAGTTTTTAAAATTAGAACCAATGTCCCACCTTTCTGCGAAAGATGTGAACTTTAATTAAGTGTAATCACACACAATATGGAGAAGTTTTAAGGCCTTTAAATTTCCTAAAAATGATAATGAATCAGATTCTAAAATAAGCTTCTTAAATGCTATTCTTAAATAGAAAAGATAGTACCATAAGATGATGAATTGCTGTTTCTGCTGTGTGGGGTGAGGTGTTACCGGGCTGCCTGCTTGGGAAGGCCTCACCAAGCTGTGTCTAACTTTGTATTATTTCTCCACTCATTCAGCTCAACCCCACTTGGGGTTTAGAAATGATGTCCAATTCTTGGCTGCCAATGAATTATTTAGGCCTTTGGGATCTTTTTGAGCAACCTGGTTTGAAAACATTTAATCCTATGTTATATGAGTTAAATTTCAAATCACTTTTTTCATTAGGAATTCTGGCTAAATTTTTCATGAAGGGGAAGGTTGAAGCCTTTAATTATTAAAAATCTTTTGGATTATTTGTGGATCTTAAAGCCAAGCTATTCTAAAAATGTTATATATTTCTGTTTCAAAAAGGTCTCTAATATTTAAATGTGTAAATTCATTTTAAAACCTAAGAAGAACATAGATTGGAAACCCAAGGAGAGCATAGATGATATTCACCTCCAGCTTCTGCTGATCACACCCTGAAACTATCACTGGCCCACTGATGGCACAGGAAGTAAGTAGATGGCCTTAAACCACAAGACCAACTATTGTGTGTGTAAATGTATAGAGGGTTTGACATTTTAAGAAGAGTGAATTGAACAGCTTGAAGAGAACAGAAGCTACATTGCTGGCCCCAAGTTAAGGATATGAGGGACTTTCCTGACAGTCCAGTGGTTAATACTTTACCTTTCAATGCAGGGGGTGTGGGTTTGATCCCTGGCCAGCGCAGGTAATGGCAACCCACTCCAGTATACTTGCCTGGAGAATCCCATGGACAGAGGAGCCTGGCAGGTTACAGTCTGTGGGGTTGCAGAGAGTCAGACATGACTGAGCACACACATGCACACAAGCATGCAGGGAGCTGAGAATCCCACATGCTTCAGGGCCAAAAAAACTAAAACATAAAACAGAAGCAATATTGTAACAAATTCAATAAAGCCTTTAAAAATGGTCCATAGGAAAAAGAATCTTAAAAAAAGGATGTGTATACAACCCCCTATGAAGTAGGCATTTTCCTTTATCTTTACAGATAAGAAAACCGAGATCCCCCAGAGAAAGTAACTTTTCTAAGATTATGCAGCAAGAAAGGGCAGAAACCAGAATTCAAACTGAGGTGTGGTCTGACTTTAAAACCACTCTGGCATTCTGCATCTCCAAAATGAGGTATACCCTTTCCCCAAGCCTGGACAGCTCTGTGAAAGTCCACATGTGGTCTGAAGACCAGATCTCTAGGATCAATTAACAGGCCAGCTGGAGCCCAAGCCACTCCTGTGCCTTCAAAGAAGTTGGGCAGAAATAATGACTAGATATGGATCCTCATTATCTGAATTTCCTTCACATCACAGAAATTGCTCTAGAGAATATTTCGGCTCCCACTGTCCCACAAAAATCATGCCACTGTTAGAAGAGAGAAGTGTGTCAAACTTCTATTTTCTGGGCTCCACATAGTCTTATGCAGTTGTTATCAAGTTGTTACTTTAATACCACAGTCACTCATATACAATGTTACAGCAAAACACACGTGACATTTTCATTAAAACAAATACCACATTTGCATAATCACTGTCGATAGACAGATACACACATGGAACCAGGTGGAAAACTAATGAGGTTTGTTCAGGCAGCAGCCACGCTCCTCATGCACATATGGTCCAGGAACTTCCCCGGGACTCCCCAGCCTCCTCTTGCCTTCCTACTCTCTTGCCTTCCTACCCTCACTTCTTTTCAAAGAGACTAGACTAGCAACATTAACTGAAAATTATAGAGAAGGATAGAGGGTGCAATCTGATGAAAACTGAAGATGACAGTGGGAGAAAGTAACATTATGGGGAAAAAGGAGTATTTCAGAGGAGGGTGTTATATTATTGAGGACAAAGGAGGACCTTTGGGCAGGGTCACCCCCTGATATGATGACATGATGGTTTCATGTCTTTGAGGAAGGGGACCATCCACAGTGGACTAGGCTTGAAGGTCCAGGGCCTGCAATGTGACTGATGCTAGGTGATCTCCTTTGATCTGAGTTTACACAGTTTCACAAGGTGAAACTCCAGTTACTAAGTGACCTCCAGTTACTAAGGTCCATGTTGAGCCCTCCCTCCAAGCAAATACTTCCCCTCTTGGCTCCTCTATCACTACACTCTGGCTTCTCCTCAAATATGTTTCTCCTTTCCAGTCTCTTTCACAGCTCCTGCTTCTGCACTCTGAGGTTAAATTATTGGGTTTTCTGAGATCTTGGCTAGGCCTTCTTCTTTCCTAACTGTCCTTGCTCTGTACCATGGCTTCAATTGCTTTCTATATACCAGTGACTTTCAAATTTATATCTCCAGCTCAGATCCTTTCTCTAACCTCCAGACCTCGCTACTGTCTTGACATCCCCATTTGGATATTTTAAAACACCTCTAATTCGATTCATCCAAACTGAACTCATAAACATTGAACAGTTTCTCTTAGACTGGGGCTCTTCCAGTGTTTTCTATTCCAGCCCATGGCATCACCAACCACACAACCAGTTGGCTGCATGTTGATTTTGTTGATTCTACAGTATCAATTTCTAAAGAATCACTCTTTACAAGTGCTTCTCTCTACTCTCTATCACAAAATCCTGTTAATTTTGCCTCCTGAGTAGCTCTCAAATCCACCTCCTTACTTCCATCTTTATTGCCATCACTCTAGTCTGAACCTCACTCTAGTCTGAACACTTATCTATCACCTAGGCTACTAGAGCTGTTTAATGCCTGGTTTCCATGCCTCTGCTCTTATCTCCAACCTAAATTCCGTAGCACTCTTTCTGAAATATGTGTCAGATCACATTACCCCCTTGCTTAAATATTTTAATGAATTATATCCTCTACTGCTCTTAAAGTAAATATCAAAATCTTTGAGGAGACCTACAAGGCATGACCTGGCCATTGCCTACCTGACCAAACCTCAGCCTGCTTTATATGTTACTTCTCCTTCTGTGTTTCAGCTACACCGACTGAAGCCACATGCTCTCCTATGTAGTTCAATCCTCATACATACAGATGACGCAACAGACTAAGGGATATTAAATGGTTTGCTTGAGGTCAAAGCAGACTCTTGTCTTCTAGGTCAGTGCTCCTTCCACCATGCAGCCCGCCCTGCTTTAATTCATGAATGTCATCCTATTGTAATGTGACCAAGAGAGGCCAGCAGAGAAGGAAACAGTATGTGACTGCTTATTCAACTCAAGTGAAACCATTAATTTTACTTAATTAAGTTCTTTCAAAAAATCCAGAGTCTGGTAAAGCCAATAATAGTGTTTTTCTCTGGTTAAAAAGTCTTTAGAATATCTTCAGTCCATGAAACTGCATTTGAAAAATGCTCGTGTATTATCCTTGGCTAATGATAGGAAGATAATTTGGAATAAAGATGAGAGATCACTTGTCAAATGTGTCTATTAGCCAAAAAATCTTTCAGATACTGTTTCCTGAAACCTTTTGAGCCTCTACACGGTTGATGAACAAAGTGGGTGAGAGCCGTGAATCATCAGAGCCTCCTGTGTGACAGTATTTCCTTGCGTAGCAGCTTGGATATGTTCAAGTCCCGAGTTATCTGATGTTCCTTTGTTAAACTGCTTCCGAGTGTACTTTGTCACCCTATTATTGATGGAAGGCCAAAGTGACAGTGCTCAATTGTGAGCTTTGGGGACTATTAGGGAGAGTGCTTATTTCATGGATTAATTCCCTTCACTGCCACAGAGACCTGAGTTAATGCTTTCACTGAGTTGGGGAGATATGGGCAGTCTATAACAATGATCTTGAGGTGGGCAGTGATGGAGTAATCATTGTCAGAGATGTAATGGATGTCATAGTGTCAATAGCTGTGCTCCGTTCGGTGAATCCATGGCGAGGCATTGAAGAGAAAAGCATTTTCAGCCCCTTTATCCCCAAAGACTTTTGAAAGTTCTAGAATTTTAAAAACAAGCATTAGAAATGACCCCACCAAAGTACTTTTCAGGTTTACCAAAGATTACCATGGCAACTGAATTACTGCATGACTAAAGGAAGTGTGTCTAGTGACGTTTTTCAGCCTATGTATGAGTTCTCTGTTTACTAAAGAGGAAATGCCAGGGGTTGAGATGATCATGGTCTTTGTTAAGGAAGAGAATGAACATTTGGAGGAGGAGGTGTGTGCTCTTAGTGATATGAAGGGAGTGTGTCAAAAGCCTGCACATTCGTCTTCACATAAATGCCTGATGACTTTTAAAGGATGAAATTGTACAATGGGACACCATTGCTCCTTGCAGGAGAGTCAGAAAGGCAGAGTTTTAACTATAGGAATGACTTTGGGATGATCTGGTGGTAGCCTCTTTTCTGCCTGCATTTTTGTGTTCACCTATGTTCTATCCACTGAATTTCATACGCTCCTGAGTGATATTTTTTTTTTCCCCATGATCTGGAAGTACAAGCAGGAACCAAGGTCAAGCCTTATTACACATTTTCAGAGGATGCTATGCAATTGCCATTCTAGGATTTCACTTCAAGTTTTATAGACTAAGTTTTTTTTTTTATCATTTATGAGTGTCTTCTTAGAAAACTCCTTGTTTCTTTGTAATGCACTACAAGCACTTATCACTAAAACACACTAACCTCTGGTGAAGAAAATAGCAACAAAACTTTTTGAAATGGAAGTTTTTGTTTTATTATTAAAGTTGTGTTTATTGCAAGTACAGTTGTGTATTATTTCAACCTGGATTCATTTATTTATATATCCAGTTGATTTTTCTTTCTTGTTTCTGGGTTTGAAATTACCACATTGTTTAGTGCTTGGAAGTATAGATTCTTCTGGTTTGAAGGTACTTTAAAAGTAATCTAATAGTAAAGGATAAATGTGGAAACAGTGGCTGACTTTATTTTTCTGGGCTCTAAAATCACTGCAGTTGGTGATTGCAGCCATGAAATTAAAAGACGCTTACTCCTTGGAAGGAAAGTTATGACCAACCTAGACAGCATATTAAAAAGCAGAGACATTACTTTGCCAACAAAGGTCCGTCTAGTCAAGGCTATGGTTTTTCCAGTGGTCATGTATGGATTTGAGAGTTGGACTTTAAAGAAAGCTGAGTGATGAAGAATTGATGCTTTTGAACTGTGGTGTTGGAAAAGGCTCTTGAGAGTCCCTTGGACTGTAAGGAGATCCAACCAGTCCATTCTAAAGGTGATCAGTCCTGGGTGTTCATTGGAAGGACTGATGTTGAAGCTGAAACTCCAATACTTTGGCAACCTGATGAGAAGAGCTGATTCATTTGAAAAGACCCTGATGCTGGGAAAGATTGAGGGCAGGAGGAGAAGGGGACTACAGAGGATGAGATGATTGGATGGCATCACCGGCTCAATGGACATGGGTTTGGGTGGACTCTGGGAGCTGGTGATGGACAGGGAGGCCTGGCGTGCTGCAGATCATGGGGTCGCAAAAAGTCGGACACGACTGAGCGACTGAACTGAACTGAACTGAAATGTTTTTGAGACTCTCTTATTAATTTACTGCACCTTAAACATGACTCGGGGCTTCGCTGGTGGCTCAGTGGTGAAGAATCTGCCTGCAGTGCAGGAGATACAGGAGACGTGGGTTCGATCTCTGGATTGGGAAGATCCCCTTAGGAGGACATGACAATCTACTCCAGTATTCTTGCCTGGGAAATCTCATGGACAGAGGAGCCTGGCGGGCTATACAGTCCATGGGGTCCCAAAGAGTTGGGCACGACTGAGCGACAGCGTGCTCGCGCGTGCACACACACACACAACCAAACATGAATCAGGGCCCAGTGGACAATTCCATTATAGCATTTGGGAGGCCTTGTTGGTGTTCCACCTAGGAGGTTGTGATACTAGGAAAAGTTTCTGGGAACCTCTGGTTCTACTGTCCTTTTAGGTTTTGTTTCTAAATTGTCCCATTGACATTTTGCAAGAAAGAAGAGACAGGGAGCAAGAGAGAGAGAGATTCACTGTTCTTTCCTTTGTGGGCTAGCATTTCCCCCATAGAAAAGTTAAAAGTTACTAAAGTCTGGACACTGAGTGTGCAACCAACCACTTAGAGTTGATAGAAACCTTAAAATTGATCAGTGTGCCTACATGTAGTTCACACTTTAAGCAGGGAGTGGTGTAAGATGAACGGAAGGAGAGAAGCCTATGGGTTGGTGAATTGATTGCAGAATTAAACATAAGACATAGATATAATCAAAGTAGAAAAAACTGTATTCCAGGGCCTGATACTGATGTAGATATTAGTCACGACCTCAGTTTTTTCTCCTCCCAGAATTTGGGCCAAAGCATGTCATGGCAACCCACTCCAGTGTTCTTGCCTGGAGAATTCATGGGCAGAGGAGCCTGGTGGGCTACAGTCCATGGGGTTGCAGAGAGTCAGACACGACTAAGTGACTCAGCACAGCGCAGCACCTGGTATGGTATTGTTTATGCTGAGCAGTTCTAACACATGTTCGATATAAGCAGGGCAGAGGCAACCACTAAGATGAGGCTACAGAATGACTTGCAGGTTTCCTTCTGTCATTCTACCTGGGAAAACAGTAAAGCGTTAAGAGTAAGGGCTGTGGAGTCAGATTATTTGGCACAAGTGAGCTAGAATCTTTGGAGGGTGTGCCAGGGTAGTTAGAGAGATGGACCCTGTGGGCAGGAGAGGGAGGAAGGCAGGGGTGGAAGGAGTAGGAGAACTCACTGCAGGTCCAGCAAGGCCCTGTCCCACCCCATGGGGTGAGCTGGGTCCAACTACCCTCCACTCATACGACCTGCCTCAGCTGCCCCTCAGAGAGCCCCAAAGGTCAGACCTTTCTACCTCGGCAGTGACCAGCCACTGGGTTTGGGCTGCCCCGGGGAGTGTGCGCTCTTGGCAAGGTCCTCTGTCCAGCTGAGGGGTCTCTGAAGGAGCTAACAGCTGGAGGCTGTCACAGGCTGGAGGCTGGACAGCGCTCCCACAAGGTGAGACAAGTCCTTCCTTGAAGGTGGACCCGGGTGGCGCAGCTCTGTCTACCCCACCGGGCTCCCCTTGAGAAGCTCTGTAACCTTGGATGGGCTTCCCAGGTGGCGCTAGTGGTGAAAGAATCCACCTGCCAATGAAGGAGACACAGGAGATGCTGATTAGATCCCTGGGTCCGAAAGATCCCCGGAGGAAGAAATGGCAACCCACTCCAGTATTCTCGCCTGGAAAATCCCATGGACAGAGGAGCCTGGCGTGTTACAGTCCATAGGGTTGCAAAGAATTGGACATGACTGAAGCAACTTGGCACACACACTCAGGCACACCCTTGGACATGTTACTTAGCCTCAAGTGGGGACTCGGTGTCCTTATTGGTACATTGTGCATGCATGCTCAGCTGCTCCAGTCGTGTCCAACTCTTTGGGACCCCAAGTACTCTAGCCTACCAGGCTTCTCTGTCCATGGGATTCTCCAGGCAAGAAAACTAGACTGCTTTGCCATTCCCTCCTCCAGGGAATCTTCCCGACCCAGGGATTGAACCCACAACTCCTGTGTCTCCTGCAGTGGCAGGAGGATTCTTTACCACTGAGCCGCTGAGGAAGCCCCCCTTATTCGTAAACAGGGATAACAGTACCTACCTCATAACGTTTTTTTTGTGTGTGTGTATGTGTGTGTGTGTATGTGAGATTTACAACTGTGCCTGGCATGTAGAAAGCAGTAAGAAATGTCAACTAGTTTTCTCTTTAGGTAATCTATCTTCCCCTCCCCCCATAGTAGCCCACTTCATGGAGGAAAGTTTAGCATTCTCAGACTTTGCCAGGTAGAGTTCACACTCTGGGGAGGTCATGACAGACCCCCCCCCTTTTTTTAAAGGAAATCATAATTAGGGTACTTCGTGTTCTCCCCTTGTCACTTGCTACTATGTGATCTATACTGCTAGCAGAGTGTGCTAATGATCTCTGAGTAATGGAATATTAACAACTCCTAATAAGCTGAACATCATAGGCATAGAGCTATTTAGAAGTGATTTATAAGTTACAGTCTGTTCTTAATGCGTGTGCATTCCCATCATAAAATAATATTTTAAGGATCGATAATTAAGGAACTAGGTCTTTAACCCTCTAATGATTCATAAATGCTCATCTCTACTGTTTTGTAAGAGTTTCAATGGAAGTTTAAGCCCAGTTGGAGTTTTTCGGTTTCTATAGCTTTGAATTTTTAAAGTTTTCTTTGAAAACCATTGAATATATCAAATAAAGCCCTTTAAATCACATTCATGACTGGATTTGAAAGGGTTGTGCTCTCATCTGAGAAGAGGCAAATTACCAATGATGATGATGTTATTGAATCATCAGCTAAGGAGAACTATTGAAGAAAATGGCTGGGGGATGAGGAGCTGGGGAAAGGAGACTCTGCTAGAAATTACTTACTAAATCAGTTACTTCTTTCCATCTATTTGTTCACTGAAAAAATATTAATGTAGCACCCACTGGTCCCTAGGCAGGACACTCCATACTAGGATGAATAAAACATGAATCCTTCTTTTGAGGAGTTTATGGACTATCAGGGGTTGTGTTTGCAGTGGGGAGTGTGTTGGGGCAATATACACAACATTATAGCTGCTGTCCTGAAGATACAAGGTGACACTGAGGTGGAGCCTGCATTTAGGGACTGGCCTTGGGAATGGAAAAGAAGGAGGCAATGTCAGAGAGACCACAGATGAAGAACCATGAAGTACTTGCCCATCAGCCTGCTGAGGGAGTAAGACAGAGGGCACACCAACTAAAGTTAGGGTTTCAAGCCTGGGCAGTGGGGGAGAATGGGACTCTCCTTACGAAAAATAAGATATTTTGGGGAAGATGATACATTTATTTTCAGATGTTTGTTTTAAGTACACTGAAACACCCATGTGGAAGCACCTCTCAGGCCGTTATGCAGGCTTGTAAGGGAATTCATCAGTTAGAAAAGAAAATAGGGCTATGTGGTTGCATTGGTAAAGACAAAAACAAAGTGTATATTCATTCAAACAGTTTGAGATCAAATGTGCACTGTGTATCCCCAAGTAAAATTTTCATAACTGTATCATTTTTTACTTTGAATTTTGTTCAGTTGGGATGGCTAAAGTCAGCCACATAATTACATGCTTGAAGTTTCAGTTGCCAGTGCGTCTGTAACTGATTTGCTTAATTTCTCTCTATGAGTGTCTAAGCTCAAAAGTATGAGCTCTTTTAAAAATGATAAAATATCTCTTGCTTGTCAACAGTCAACTAATAGAGAAGCACATACAGTAAAGAGTGAATGACTGCTCCCACCAAGCCCCAGCCTGTCCAATTTCCTAGAGCAGATGACAGCTAGTGTTTAACGTAGATTGTTCCGATCTTTTAAATGCAAATATAAATATGTATCTGCATATTTCATATAAATGAATTCATATCAAATATACTGCCTTGCATCCTACTTCTGTGCAGAGAATAATATTCTGTGGACCTTTAACTTTGTTGAAACACTTTATCCTTGTTACTCACTGAATGATACATACCTTTGCATAGGTGAATTATAATTCACTTAACCATTCCTCTATGGATGCACACTTACGGAACATTGTTCAAATTACTAAGTTTGCCTGCAAATATCCTTCAGTATATCTATGTGTGCATGAGTGCTAAGTCACTTCAGTCATGTCCAACTCTTTGAGACGCTATGGACTGTAGCCTGCCAGGCTCCTTTGTCCATGGGATTCTCCAGGCAAGAATACTTGAGTGGGTTGCCATGCCCTCCTTCAGGGCATCTTCCTGACCTAGTGATTGAGCCCGCGTCTCTTGTGTCTTCTGCACCGGCAGGCAGATTCTTCACCACTAGTGCCACCTGAGGAGCACCTCCTATATTTATACACTTGTTCTAATAAGTGTCCTAGAATTGGAATCACTAGGTCACAGGGAGCCTGCATTTGAAATTTTTAAACATTTGACAAATTGTATCCAAAGAGGCTGTACCAATTCATACTCCCTTAAAGACTTTCCCCCCAATAACTACAGCTGTCTTATAGAGTTCTTCCTGTGTGCAAAGAAATTTGTGTACATTATTTACTTTAATCTTTAAAAAAGTCCTTCAAGGCAGGTGCTATTCTGATCTTCATTTTGAGGGATAGGGAACTGAGACTCAGAGAGATTAAATACAATACTCAAAGTCACATAGGTAGTAAGCTATAGAGCCAGTATTTGAAACCAGTTTGATATTGGAACTCATACCCTTAAGTTCTGTCCACAAAAGACCACACAGTTGTGGACTGCAGGGGCCTTGAGTGTTGTGCTTGATCCTCAGATTTGGTTCTGAACTTGGATGCTTGAAAGCAAGAGAAATAGCCACATAGAACTACACTTAAAGGCTGCTGTTGAGTCAGACTGCCATCTCCCTGTGCCTGTAGCTCTCCAGTCATCTTGTCTCACATCCTGCCTCAGAGGAACCATGCCAAAACCACTTTATGGAAGCACATCCCTAAAAACCTAAGCTCTTGAGAGGCAGCTGCTCAGACTACATTGGCCACAGTGCCTTCAGCAGTTGTCTTCTGCATCTGCTGATGGTGGCACAGTTTGGGCTCATTATTCTGATGTGACAGGTCTGGGCAAGAGGGACAGAGGAGAGAAACGTGGCTGAGACCCTGTGGCTCTCCTTGTACATATTTAAAAGCCATTTCAATAGATTTCTTTTTATCTCCTAATTTCCTATTGATGACAGCTCTGAAAGTACTTGTCTCATTTTTCAAATCAAAGCTTCCTAAAGCAAAATGGCCTAGAGACTGAACAGCTCTTGAAGTTCTATTAATCATAAGGGGAGGGTGGGGTGGGGAGGGGAGCCCAATAAATTGTTCAGGGAGTGGAAAAATACTTAAGACTCAAGTCCATCTCTCCTTTCAGACAACCTCTTCACACTGCTTCTTTTGAGGCTGGTTTCTTATGAAGAGTCTTTTTGTTTCTTTCTTCAGAAGTGATTTCATAAGTACTTTTTTTCAACACACACCTATTGCTTTCTCTCCAAGACCTTGCTGGTCAGGCACCTGGACCCTGGGCCATCTGATATGCCTGCCCTCAGAAGATGTGACTCTGAAAAGGCATCTTGAAGTCTGGAGCCATGGTCCACATTGGGGTCATCATCTCCCTTAGCTTTAGGAACTGGGGTGATGTGGGTTGGAATCCCGCCTCAGCTTTTGTTACCTGTATGATGTTGCTCATCTGTAAAGCTTCGGTGTCCCTGCTGGGATAATAATGCCTGTTTCCCAGGACTGTCTTCAGGATAAGTGATAGTTCTCTCTGTTTGTCATTGGCCAATCACTCAGCAACTCTGTCCTTCCTCTACTGCGGTGGCTGTGGAATTTCACAGAGCAGTGACTGGGGTGATCATATGGCTGTGTTGTATAGACTTGGTAGGAGCTGGGGCTCTGAGGCTGCTTTCCAGGGCTGTATACAGGAGACAGAGAAAATATAAGTTACTCATTCCAAAGCTGGGGGTGGGGTGCTGATAGAGATTAAATGGGTGGGTTCTCTATCCTCTTCGCAGCCTGCCTTGGTGCATCCATTGTTCATCTACTTAAGCTCCGTAAAACTTGGGCAAGATACTTAACCTCTCTCTCAAATTATTTTACTTGTAAATAGAAGGTAATAACAGCCTCTCCTGCATATATTTGCTGCAAGGATGATTGAGAACTTCATATCACCATTTTTCCATTTAGGTATCTTTCACAATCTCACTGACTTTAGCTTCCTTGTTTGGTCATAAGTGTTCTCAAGTGTTCGCCTTCTCCAGTCTAAGCTCCAGAAAGCCAGAGATTTTGTCTGTTTTGTCGCTGCTCTGTTGCTTAGCACATAGCAGATGTGAAGTATGTATTTTGTTGAGTGAGTGAAAATGGAATGCGTAGAACAGTGCCCACAATATAGAAAGTGCCCCATAAGCATGAGGCACTGACAAATTATTAGCTACTCCCTGTGAATTGAGGAAAATAAAACATCTACCTCATACAATAGGATAAAAGACCATGTGAAGGGTGTGCCTGGCATAGGACACGGTAGGCCCTCGATAAATGATGACTGGATTATGCATGAGTGACTGTCAGTCATTGTAGCGAAAGTATTTTGTGAAAAGAGCACTTATAATAGTTATGTTCACTCCAACTCTGAGTTTATCACTTTGTAAAAAAGTATTGTTTCATAATTTATCTCTAGGAGGCTAGATAAGAAATGGCTAACATTTGTTTCCTCTAGGGAGGGGAGCTGGGTATCTGGGGAACAGGGGTATAAGCTTTCACTATATACTGTCTGGACTTTTGAATTTTAAAATGTATTAATATAATACCTATTTTAAACAATAATAGTGGTTCAATGGTAAAGAATCCGCCTGCCAATGCAGGAGACACAGGAGACACGGGTTCAATCCCTGGGTCAGGAAGATCCCCTGGAGAAGGAAATGGCAACCCACTCTAATATTCTTGCCTGGGAAATCCCATGGATAGAGGAGCCTGGTGGGCTACAGTCCACGGGGTCACAGAGAGTTGGACATGATTGAATGACAGGACATACACACACACACACACACACACAATAAAAATTTAAAAACTATGTATAGTGACTTGAGAAATGGTGGTGGGCGCTTTGACTAGACTCTCAGTGTGTGTAGAGGAGCTTTCTCAGAGGAATGGTGGCTTCTGCAGGTGGGAGATGGTGGCTGGGACCTGAGCAGCTGACTTGGGGGGATGTATATGCTCTGAGTAGACAAGGACATGAGACCAGGTGAATAGACGGAGCAAATGCCTTGAGTAACACTATGATGTTGACTGTGCTAGTCTCCTCCTTCCCCCTGAAAAATTGCCCAGAACTTGGATATGTTTGTGAGCCCAAGATATTTATCTAAAAAGTTTATTCATTTATTCATTTTCTTTTTAAATACAAAGATAGCATAAGTTCACTGTAAAAAATTTATAAAATGCAGAAATGAAAAAAGTATTTGTAATCAAGTTAGAAAAATGTTCTATTTTTTTTTTTTTTTAATGTTGCTGCTGAAAGATATGAAGATTAGGGTAAAGAATTGTGGTCATTGAACAGACTCATTCATTCATTTGTTCATCCATTCATTCACGCAGGTGTAATCTAGTGTTCCTCCATCCTAACTAGTTGGGGTCCATTGTTGGAGGTCTTATTTACTTAGGGCCATTGAGCCCCACCCCCCACCCCCAACACCTATATTGTCACCAGACTTTGTGATCCTGAGGCCCATTCAGATTGATTTCTTCTTTGTCCTGTATCTTCAATCATTTTCTCTCCACTGGATTATTTCCATCAGCATTCAAACATGTTCAAGCCTCTCTTATCTACTCATCACCCTTCTAAACCTGCTGTCCCAACATTTTTCACTTCCAACTAAATGGAAATGTAGTTGCTCATGTCAGAGAGCTAGAAGTCACTCTTACTTCCTCTTTCTGTCTCCTTCTACATTCAATACAGCAACAAGTCCCATGGACTTTATCTCCAAAACTTAGCCCTCGTAACAAAACACTATCATTATTTGCCCTAGGTATGGGAATAGCTTCTGAAATTGGTCTTCCTACAATCTATTCTCCACACAGCAGGCAGTGAGACCTCTGCCAAATCCAAATCCAGCATCTCTTTCCTTTGCATAAAGCCCAGTGTCTTCTTCACGTTTAGATTACTCCATTCCTTATCGTGACCCAAAAGACCTCTTATAGGCTAACCCTGTCCACATCCCTGACCTTGCCCCATCTATGTTCCCTCGTTAGCCACTCTGGCTCTTTCCTGCTCCCTGAACACTTGTATTTCTTTTGCTGCAAAGGAAGCTTCACCAGGGCAGCGACTATGACTATCTTCGTTATATTAACTCCTAAGTGTCCATTCCACCCCCATGAGCACAGCAGGAACTCCATACGTATTTTTGAACAAGTAGATGAATTTACAAACTAGTGAGGATGATGAAAGCAAGAGCAGCAACTTCTAAAAAGGTAAAGTCAAATGTGGTAAAGGTTTCATAAAAGAGACTTGAATTAAGTGGTCTGGAAGGTTGTACAGGGGTTACTTATTCTGATGGAGGCAAATGAGGACTTATGGATGAAGAAATATTTGAGCTGGACATCAAGGATACATAGACTCTTTGGGATAGGGAAAAGGTGTAGGGTCTGAAGAAGTTGAGAAGTAGTAACCCTGTTGAATCGGGACATAAGGTGTATGTAATGGACTTGTACAAGGTAGGGCTGGAAAGGTAATTCTGGTTGTGATCATGGGGGATCCATAGTGCCAGGTTAAAGTGTTTAGAGAGTTCATCTGACTAAGAAAATGTCCTCTTACCCTCTAGGGAGCAAAATGATCCTAGCCACAGGAAGATAAACTGTTCCATGGTCTTAGGTGGTCCACAGGGAGATAAACGAAAAAAGAAAGAACAGAGACTTCCCTGGCAGTCCAGTGGTTAAGACTTTTCCTTCCAATACAGAGGGTGCAGGTTCAATTTCTGGTTGGGGAGCTAGGATGCCACATGGCTTGTGGCCAAAGGACCAAAACATAAAACAGAAGCAATAACAAAATCAATAAAGACTTTTCTTTTTAAAGTAGAAATAGATGTCAGAACTATCCTAAAAAACTCATCAATAGGAATTGCTAACTGTCAGGAAGGAGCTGAGTATAAGAGGAAACAATGCAGATTTGAGCTTATATGACTCAGAGAATGGTGGTACCATTAATAGAAATAGAAAATCATGAAAAGGAGATGTTTTTTGAGGAAGAAGATGATGAATTTGGTTTGTAAACTGTTGAGTTTAAGGTACCAATCTAATATGCTTTGTGTTGGAATTTGGGCCTGGAGTCAGGATTTGAGATGTAGTTTTCATTCATTCATTAATTTGCCCCAGGAATATTTATTGAGCATCTAGTATGTGCTGGGTGCTGCATCAGTCACTGGGAATACAAAGATGAAAAGTATAAGCCCCGTTCCTGTGAGGGTCCTTTAGCTGTACCCAGATTTTGGACCCAGTAACAATAGGAAGACATTCCTCTCTTGATGCATAATTTTAAATGATCAGGATCAACAATGTAACTGTTATAATGTGCATGAATGTTTATATATTTTTAGCTCTGCTATGATTATAGGCTTGTATTAGAAGGAGTTTCATTACACAAACATAACTGCTTATAATTTATAACCCAAGGTTCAAGGAAATCTGCCGTGATTATCAGAAGAAACAATTTGAGGATCTGTATGTATGTTTGACTTTCACCCTTGATTAGCTCATTTCATCTACATATCTAATGCAGTGAAATGGCACTGAAAGAGGAGCCAAAAATACCAACTCCAATGTCCTGGAATTTGGAAGGCTTCTATTTCTCAGTGGGACTCATCAAAGGGTGTAAATTCTGTGGAGAGTCTTAATAAGGGTTTCAGTCTGGAGCCATCTTCAGAAGGGAAACAATTCCACCTACACTTAGGCCTGGAAGAAGCAGGGATGACTATTTTATCAGACTTGTATTATTTTTTCTGATGGGAGAGGATGGGGTTATGAAGGCAAGGTGAGGAAAAATGTGAAGAGAACTCATGAGGTAGAAATTCAGGGCAAATGGGGAGAAGAGTCTTGAGAAGAGGGGACATGAGTTTATCTGAAATCCTGAACTTTCATTTCTTCATTATCCTCTTTATTTTGCACAATATCATGCAAGTTTGAATGATAGTTGTCTTTCCCACTTTAGAGAAGGGAAAAAAAAAACTCAGAAAAGTTAAATGATGTAAGTAACAGAACTAAAAGCTAGAAAAACTGGGGCATTCCCCATGGTTTTGTCTAGGAGTCTTTGCACTGTACTGAACTGTCCGGAGATGCTGTATGCTCTGATGCTCTGTCCTACCACTATGCCTTTGCTCAGGCTTGCAGCTGAGCTTAAATGCCCTTCCTTCTCTTTCCAAGGTTTAAACCCTACTTATTTTCACATGCTACCTTCTTTATGAAACTTTCTCAGATCCTCACAGTTAGTATTCAATAGCTTTTCCTTTACCTTTCTTATGATGGCTCTCTTTCTCTGAGGATTGCATCATACTGTCTCCTGGCATTATAATATTTATTTACGTGAATGTTTTATCTCTACTGGTAGACAGTAAACTCCTTCAGGATAAGCCCTGGATCTGAACCATTTTTATTTTCTTACAATACTTAGCACAATGCTTTGTAGGCATTTAATAAATATATACTTCATGAGTGAGTGAGTGATTTAGTGAGTCTTCAGGTCCCCTGATCCCTACCAGTTAGATAACCCCCTTGCTTCTTCAATTCAGGGCAGGACTGAAGGCACCTGAGTGTTGTGGAGGGGGATAACCAGATACAAAAAAAGAAGACAAAGTTTGCTTTACTTTTTGCAGATAAATGATAGGAAGATGTAGAAGTAGTGAATGGATAGGCTTAGAACTGAAATGCAATCTGTATGATTGTCTGAAGTTCTTAGGAAAAAACTTCCAATTGCTTAGCTCATGTGAATGGAAGTAATTAGTACTCTATGTATTTATGTTATTTGGCACAAAGAGAACAAGAATATATTGTCAAGTGTGTTACAGGGAGTTCAAGAAAGACCAAGAATAAACTGAGATTGTGGACTTTCTTAGACATTTTCACTTTGGACAGACACCACAATGGCCTAATGTCTGAATTATCTATTTTGGAGTCATATGATTCTGTCCACTGCTAGACTTCACAGTGGGCTTGGAACAACACCAGTTAATTCAGTGGCTCCATGACTCACTTCTCAAAAACTACATTGAAAAAGTTTGGCATAGCTGTAAGCAAGAACTGGAGATTAGGATGAGGAAGCAAGTGGAACTGTTGTCATATCCCTGGATGAAATCATCCCTGTGCCAAAGAGGTACTAATTACTCTCTCAGAGGGAGGAGACCAGGAAAGCAACTCCACCTTAATCTCTTCCTTGACTGCCTCAAAGAGGAATAAAAGACTATTCAACTAGTTTAAAGGATGAGAATTGTGGTGACCATGCTTTAAAGAATCCATATGTATGTTGAGCAATACTTATTCTGGCATTCTCTTTCACTGACAGTTTCCTAAACAACTAATAATTTCCTGAAGAGCTGGCTAGTTTCCTTCTTTCAATGAAAGCAAAAAGTAGAAATCAGGAAATTCAGATGAAAGTGCTTTGACACTGTTTTGGTTTGCGAACCAAGCAAAGAAAAACATCTACAGGGAGAAAATATCAGACTGACCTCAGACTTGTTCACAGCAATATTAAATGCCAGAGGAAAAGTACAGAGGTTTCTACAAAGAGTTCCAAGTTAAGAATTTTATACCCAGCCAAATTATTTTCCCAAATAAGAATAACAGAAAGATTTTTCCATTATGCACAGTCTCAGGGTATTAATGAGCTCTTCTTGGAAAAAAAAATTTGATGATGAAATATGGACAACTGAATGAAACATCACAGTTATAAAGAATTAGGAACAGGAAAGCCATGATATGTATTGACTAGTGGTGAGCATTTAATGTATTTAAATAACCTACTAAGGCTTTAAAAAATAGTCCTTTTGAAGTGAAATGAAAGTAGTAATTGTAATTTGACTTTCAGAAGGGAATTAGGTAGTGCTTATAACTATTTAATCAAGGCATAGATAAGATCAATCACTTAGTGAATTAAGACAGCCTGAGGGACTCAGTGTACCTGTATGATAACAGATTCATAGCAGTTGTTAAATACATGGATAAGTAAGAAAAGGATGGTCACATATTGCATCTTGTTGTTTCAATTACTGACTTCCTGTTAAAATAATCCTAGTTCTATTTTAACTTTTTGTACTAGACTGCGAGGAGCTCCAACCAGTCCATCCTAGGGGAGATCAGTCCTGGGTGTTCATTGGAAGGACTGATGCTGAAGCTGAAACTCCAATACTTCGGCCACCTCATGCGAAGAGTTGACTCATTGGAAAAGACCCTGATGCTGGGAGGGATTGGGGGCAGGAGGAGAAGGGGACGACAGAGGATGAGATGGTTGGATGGCATCACCAACTCAATGGACATGAGTTTGAGTAAACTCCGGGAGTTGGTGATGGACAGGGAGGCCTGGCGTGCTGTGATTCATGGGGTCACAAAGAGTCGGACACGACTGAGTGACTGAACTGAACTAGTTTTTTAAATTTTGAATAGTTTGAAAGAAAAAATACTGAGAGCCAAAAGAATGAGAAACAGAGGGTAATAAAAGTTTCTACTTGGCCAAATTTCCTAGAATGATTTTGAACTTATCTTTAGGGTTGAGGCTGATTCTTAGAAGTTATCACTGTGACCAGGTATGTTTTCACACAGCTACTTTTCTCAATCCCTTTTTCCCCCCTGTTGTGACACATGCCCCAATGAGGTTTACATGCAGGGCACACACCCATGTGCATGTTGTCCAAGGTTATGTACAATTTCTAGCTGGGAGCTATAAATCTAGAGTTGTAACTCTTTCTCCACTTCTCAAAAGGCCTCTTGAAAAGAAGTGCATCAGGGTGCTTTCAGCTGCAAGTAACACTCAACATTGCTTGCATAATAGGGGGATTTATTCTTTCACAAAACTAAATCCAGAGTTAGAGTGGATCCAGAATTGATTAGTTCAACAAGTCAAAAACATCAAGACCAGGCTTCCCATCTTTCCACTTCACCATCTTCAGTGTGTTTACTTTCATTTTCAGGTTTATCTCCTCATGGCCACAAGATGACTGTAGCAGCTCCAAGCTCTATATTTCCACATAGCTATGCCTACAGCATAAGAAAAGACAGGGCATCCCTTTCTTGTGTCTCTTTTTGAGAGTGAAGGAGAATCTGCTGGAAACTTCCTGACAAGACTTATTCTTATGTCTCCTTGTCCTAAATTCTGTCATGGGTCAATTTCTAAACAAAATGTTTGTTGCAAGGGAAATGACAGAGAGGCTCTGAAGCTAGAGTCCTGTTAGCAGGCAGGAAGGGACAGGCAACCAACAATGTCTATTAGAGTAAAAGTGACATTATAGGAGTAATTTTCAATTAGCTATAACTTTTTTTTTTTTTTGCTATAACATTTATATAAACACTTGAGAAAAGTGTTCTTTGCACCACAATAGTAGTTGTTACAGGCAAGATCCACTGATGAATGCTGAAATTAGTGGGTGAAACTTTAAGGAAAAACAGGGTATTTGCATAGCTTGCAAGTATTTTCCCAAAGATATTTAATTGCATGTATTAATTGCATTAATGTTTTTGACATATATTCACAAATTCTGCCAGGAGGTGGAGCTTAATTCTTCTCCTTCTGATTGTGAGTTTGATTTAGCACCTTGCTTTTAAGAAACAGGGTATAGAAAGGAAAAGCAGTGATGTTACAGTGAAGAAACCTGACATATACTACCTTTCCCAAATAGTCAGGCTTAGGCAAGATGGAATCTTGGACTGGATCTTGGAGGAAAAAAAACAGAGAACATTAGTGGAAAAATCCATGAAACCAAATACAGTCTATAGTTTAGTTAATAGAATCGTACCAATGTTAATTTCTTCATTTTGTAAATATAACTTGATTATGCAGGATATTAATATTAGGGGAAACTGAGTGAGTGAGGGTATGCAGGAACTCTATGTACTATCTTTGTAACTTTTCTATAAATCTAAAAGTATGTCAAGATAAAAAGTATTAAAACAATTTGGTTTTTAGAAGAAGTGAGTCACTCAGTCGTGTCTGACTCTCTGAGATCCCATGGACTAATACAGTCTCCGGGCCAGAATACTGGAGTGGGTAGTCTTTCCCTTCTCCAGGGGATCTTCCTAACCCAAGGATCAAAGCTAGGTCTCCTGCATTGCAGGCAGATTCTTTACCAGCTAAGCCACAAGGGAAGTCCAAGAATACTGGAGTGGGTAGCCTATCCCTTTTCCAGCAGATCTTCCCAACCCAGGAATCAAACCGGGGTCTCCTGCATTGCAGGTGGATTCTTTACCAGCTGAGCTATCAGGGAAGCTGCTATCAGAAGAAAGATTTCTTTATTATCAGGACTAATTGCTTTGGACATATCTTGTAATAAATGATGGCGCCCCAACATTTCATGATACTTCATTTGGTTAAGAGCAGCTGTTCCTTTCATTCATTCAACACATATATTAATAGGCACCTACTATGTGCTAGGCATGATGCCAAACAGGAGTACCAATGCTGAACTGAAAAGATACTGCCCTGTCCTCCTACAGTTCATATGCCTTTGACCCAAACTGGAAAGCAATGTTTTTTGTTTTGTTTTTTTAAATTTCCTCTCCAGCAAAATAGAGATTTGCAGAAAATCTCCAACTTTTAGAAAGAGTTTTTTTTGAAGTATAGTTGATTTACAATATTATATTAGTTTGAAGTGTCCAACATAGTGATTCAAGATTTTTATAGATTATACTCCGTTTAAAGTTGTTATAAAATATTGGCTATATTCCCTGTGCTGTACAATATATCCTTGTAGCTCATTTATTTTATACACAATAGTTTGTATTTCTTAATCCCCAGCCCAATTTTGTCCCTCCCCCGACCAGTAACCGATAGTTTGTTTTTTATATCTGTTTTTTTTCTGTTTTGTTATATTCAGAGAATCTTTAACTTTGAGAATTTTTAATAAGTCATATTCTTTATGCAAACTTTTTCTGTTAAAAACTTGCCACTAGTTTTATGAAATGTGGGAAATGTATGTTATTCATTTTTTAAAATTAGTTTTGGCTGTGCTGGGTCTGCCTTGCTGTGCAGGCTTTTCTCTAGTCGCGGAGAGGAGGGGCTGCTCCCTGGTTACGGCGCAGGAGCTTCTTGTGGCGGCTTCTCTTGTGGCTTGCGGGCTCAGTAGCTGCAGCTCCTGGCTCTAGAGCACATGCTCAGCAGTTGTGGCGCACAGGTTTAGTAGCTCTGCAACATGTGGGATCTTCCTGGATCAGGGATCGAACCTGTGTCTCCTGCATTGGCAGGTGGATTCTTTACCGCTGAGTCACCAGGAAGCCTTATGTTACTCATTTTTTAATACTAGTAAGTAAAAGAAGACCATTTTTTAAAAGGAGATATGGGATAGGAGTTTTTTGCATGCTGGAAAATAATGTTTTACTCCTTTGTCCAAGACTAAACATGAATCATTTCAGCTAAAATATTTGTTAGATTTACCAGTGACTGAACACAGGATTGGGAGAGATTTTGATGAAAAGCCTTATATTGTTTGTCTTAGTGCATTGGCAAATCTGAATGTAACATATGTGAGATGAGTTCTTGAAAGGTGAATGCAGGATTTAATAAAGAGGGAATAGAAAAAGACAAAATATCAGAATGCAAAAATAATTACAAAACAGGCCAATTTAAAAGGAACTGTGGAATTCAAAGCCTTACTATAGTACTTTGCCTAATGCTTGCTGAATTTTTCTTGCAATTACCTGAATAAAGGATGATCTTAAGATAAAACATAGAGGGCATTGTAGCTTTCTCAAGGCAATGTTGCAGTTATATCAGGATACTTGTAGGAGGTTTTAACAAGGCTGCCTGATGAATTTTAATTCAAAATTTATTTTAAAGTATTATGTTAATTCTTCATAAACAACAACCAGAATAACATAAAGCAATTTTCAGGTTTCATTTCTGGTTCTGGATATTTAAGAAAAATTTGAGTTACATGCACAAAAGAGAAAAATCACTGAAGACTTGTTTGTTTCCAAAAAAAGTTAATTGTGGTCAAGATTCATCTTATAGGCTTCAGAAAATGTTTTATGAAGCCAAATGAAATAGGAGAGTTTAATTTCTATTAATCTCCTAAGGAACATTGCTCTCATCAGTGAGATCTGTGATTTTTTTGTGTCTACTTTGATTCTTCTCATCATTGCACTCCCGGCACCCCCCTCCCCCTGCAGCCCACCCCCCCCCCCGCAAGGTGAATGTTTACACCTTTTACTTGTTCATGTCTCTTCTTCCTTCTCTTGGTAATATCATTCCAATGTTTTTTATGGAGATGATTTCTGTTTTTTTTTTTTTTTACAGAAAGTGAAATGTACAGATCTTAAGTACATAATTCATTGTTTTGACAAATACTTATACTGTATAATTGTCATCTCAATCAGAATAAAAAATATTTCTGTCACCCCAGAAAGTTCCTTCATGCTCCCAGCACATCAGCTCTCAACCAACTAAGGGGTCTGGTTGCTTCCCTCACAGTGGAAAGATCAAATACTGAGGCAATAGCCTTCTGCAGGAAGAAAAGACTTTATTTCTGGGTGGCCAAGCAAAGAGACAGGAGGCAATGCTCAGATCTGTCTCCCTCATTGATTGGCTACCAAGCAGGGTATTAATCTTGGAAGAGGGAGCAAGGTGGGGAGGGGGATTTGAGAACGATTGGTGGAAAGTAAGCGTGAATTTCCATGTAAGTTTGAAAAGTGCTCTGCATAGGCAGACATGACTGCTCTTCATGCCTCTTCATAGGTCACATGTGCAAATTTGGGGTTGGGGGAAGGGATTCCTTCTGTAACACATGGTGGGTTTTCAGTTTATGAAGTCTCAAGTTCACTAGCAGACATCCTAGTCTCATTTGTGTTATGCTTAGTCAGGGTGCTGTTAGCAAGTTGCTTCTACAGCTGTGGGTTTCCCTGGTGTTCTGCAAAACAGGCCTGGTATTCTTGGTGTACCCTTTTCTTTCTACCTTATGGACCTTGTACAGTACAGGGTACAGTTTTACATGTACAGTGTTGTGTTTTCCATCACCATTGATTGCTTTGCCTGTGTTTGAACATCATACACATGGAATCATGCAGTACTTAGTTCACTGTATCCGGCTTCTTTTGTTCAACATGTTTTTGGGACTCATTCAGTTGCTGTGTGTATCAGTTGTGTTATGCAACTAAACTAGAGTCTGTTCCCCGCCTTGCAGCAAAGCCAATCTGCTGACACCAGGTTGCAGTGATGGCTTTCAGGGAAGGGGTTTTAAAGGCAACATTTAAGGGGGAGGGCTGCAAGAGGTATGATTTTCTTCTGATTGGTTGGTGGAGAGGTAACAGGGTGATGTTTGGGAATCTTAATCGTCAACCTTCTGGTTCCAGCCAGTCTGGGGTCTGTGTGCTTGTGGTCAGCATGTGATCACCATCCTCTACCTGGGCAGGGGTCTTAGTTTCTGCATAAGACTCAAAAATGTGCATCAGAATGTCATGTATATTCCTTAAGGAGGAACTAGGATTCTCTCTTACGGCTGAACTATTGTTTCTTGACTGGTTTTCCTTTGCTTCTGCACTTCCTCACTTCCCTAATTAGTAACTGCTTGAGTCTGTTCTTTGGAACTCAGGGAAGGCCTGGGAGACCAAAGCCTTTTTCTACAAACAAGAAACAGGGGACACAGAGGGGCTTTTGTACCCAGGAGGTCCCTACAGTGTCCCTTAGTTTCAATCCCCTCTTTTCTCTGATACTTCTCAATCCTTAGGGAAATAGAGGAGGCACAAGTGTCTACTTTTCTGTTGATGGGCATTTGTATTGTTTTCAGTGTATTACCTGTTATGAATAACATTGCTGTAAACATTCTTGTACTAGTCTTTTTTGTAGATTTTTTGCATGAATACCTAGGAGTGAAATTACTAAGTTTACAACAGGTGTATGTTTAACTCTATAAGAAGCTGACAATTTTCTAAAATGTTTGTATCATTTTACAATTGTACAAGAAATATATGCTTTTCCAATGTTCACGTTCTTGTTAATATTTTCCATTGTCATTGAAATTTTAGCCATTCTAGTGGATATGAAATGGTAACCTATTTTGTTTTAATTTGTATTTCCCTAATAACTAAAGAGGTTGAGAATATTTTCATTGCTTATTGGCCATTTGTATATATTTCTTTGTGAAATGTTCATTTAAGTCCTTTCTTTTTTGTAACTGTTTTGCCATTAAAAGATTTTTAATATATTTATATATTAGTTCTTTGTTGGATAAATATATTTATATAATACTAATATTAATCAATATTGATATTAATATTTATTAATGTAAATATGTTTATGTATTTTGTATGAGGAGAAGGGGACAGCAGAGGATGAGGTGGTTGGATGACATCACCGATTCAACGGACATGAGTTTGCACAAACTCCAGGAGACAGTGAAGGACGGGGAAGCCTGGTGTGCTGCAGTCCATGGGGTCGCCAAAGAGTCGGACATGACTGAGCGAGTTGCTTAGTCATGTCTGACTCTTTGGCGACCCCATGGACTGTAAGCCACCAGACTCCTCTGTCCATGGCATTTCCCAGGCAAGAATACTGGAGTGGGTTGCCATTTCCTTCTCCATGGGATAGTCCTGATCCAGGGATTGAATCCGCGTCTCCTGCATGGCAGGTGGATTCTTTACCACTGAGTCACCAGGGAAGCCCTATATTTTATATATATAGTTAACTATTTCTCCCAGTATTTTTATTATTCTCTGAGAATTTCTGGATTCTAGGTATGTGTTTATTTTATTTGGCTAAGTGATTCCAGATTGCTCTCTAGAATAGCAATAGTCTGCACTCCTATTAGAAGTGCGTATTCCTACAAACAATTTGCATTATTCAGTTTTCGACTTGTTACCCTTGTTAATCTACAAGGGTAAGAATCCATTGTTGTATTGTTCATTTCTCTTATTTTCAGTGAATTGGAAATCTCTTCCATGCATGTTAGCCTTTTCAGTTTTTTTCTTTTATAAACTGCTTTTTCATATTTCTGGCCATTTGGCCTATTGAGCTGATTTCCTTTATCTTATTGATTTGCAGGAGTTATTATATATTCTGAATATTAAACCCTTGTCAGCTTAAGAAACTGAAAATGTCTTATTTTTAATTTATCAACTTTATCCATGTTGTCCTCTGTTGAAAAATAATAATTAATTTTGAGGTAATAAAATATATCATTTATTTTGCTAGATCAGAAAGATATTTTCTTCTATTAACTTTATATTTTATCCTTCATATTTAGGTCTGTAATCCATCTGGAGTCTATCTTTGAATTAGGGCACTAGGTAGAAAATCTCCTAATTTCTCCACATAATCAGCTATTTTCTTAAATGAGGAACTAAGTAATATGTCCTTTCTCAATGATTTGTGATACTATTTTTATTGTATGTCAGATTCCTGACTCTGAGTTTCCTATTCCATTCCATTGATTTTATATGTTTTTCTTGTACCAGAACTAGCACATATTCATTACTGTCGCTTCGTAGTATGTCTTTCTGTTTGGTAACCTCCCCTATGTATCCCTCTGATTTTAGGCTGACTTAGCAATTTTGGACTTTTGAATATACATATAAACTTGGAATAAGTTTAAGTTCTTAAAAAAAATTCCAACTGGAATTTCCATTGAGATTTCATTGTTGCTGCTGCTGCTCAGTCACTAAGTCACGTCCAGCTCTCTGCGACCCCATGGACTACAGCACACCAGGCTTCCTTGTCCTACACTATCTCTCAGAGATTGCTCAGACTCAAATCCATTGAGTCAGTGATGCCATCCAGCCATCTCGTCCTCTGTTGCCCCCTTCTCCTCCTGCCTTCAGTCTTTCCTAGCATTAGGGTCTTTTCCAATGAGTTGGCTCTTCACATCAGGTGGCCAAAGTATTGGAGCTTCAGCATCAGTATCAGTCCTGTTTGTATATTCACTTTGCTATTAATGATATCTTTATAATATTAAGTTGTCATTTTCAAGTGTAGTGAAGTGACTTTCCATTTATGTGGTGAATCTTCTATTTTCTTTATTGGAGTTTTAAGGTATTCTCCACAGTGTTTTTTAATATCCCTATTAAATGAAATGCCAGATATTTTATAATTTTGTTGCTCTGCTTATTTTTTTAATTACATTTTCTACTTAACAATTGCTGGTGTGAGAAATACTGCTAATTTTTATTGATAAGTTTGTATTTGTTAACTTTGCTCTATTCTCCAGTTCTCAAATACCCACTCTCTGTTTTTAAAATACTTGTATTTTCTAGTTTGATGATCATATCATCTGTAAATAATACTTTTATTTCTTCTCAGCCTATCCTTACACCTGCTATTTCTTTTTCTTTAGTTTTAGAGTTAACTATAACCTCTAAAACTATGCTAAACCATATTGGAACTCTGCTTTTATTCCTTACCTAAAGAGGAATATGCGTACTTTTGTCTCATTAAGTATATACTTGCCCTAGAGTTTTGGTATAACCTCTACCAAGTTAAGAAAACTCTATTTGATTTCTTAGTGTTACTAAGAATTTAAAATAATCAAAAGTGATAAACTTTTTCATCTTAGCTTTTAAAAAAATTGTGATAAAATACACATAATGTAAAATTTTGACCCTCCCAACAGAACTGGCCTCCCAAAGATGTGTCACTTTGGCATATGGATTATTTTGAACTAAAGGCAATGGAGATCCTGAGGGCTTGAGAAAAATTACTCCTTTAATATAATTAGCACAGAGTAAGAAAATGTGAAATTATCTTTTAGAGGTAGATACCCATGGATTTGGGGCTTCCTAGGAGAGGGCAATGGCACCCCACTCCAGTACTCTTGCTTGGAAAATCCCATGGACAGAGGAGCCTGGTAGGCTGCAGTCCATGAGGTCGTGAAGAGTCGGACACGACTGAGCAACTTCACTTTCACTTTTCACTTTCATGCACTGGAGAGGGAAATGGCAACCCACTCCAGTGTTCTTGCCTGGAGAATCCCAGGGACGGGGGAGCCTGGTGGGCTGACGTCTGTGGGGTCGCACAGAGTCAGACACGACTGAAGCGACTTAGCAGCAGCAGCAGCAGCAGGTGGCACTAGTGGTAAAGAACCTGCCTGCCAATGCAGGAGACATAAGAGACTCCAGTTCAAAATAGAACTGCCATATGACCCAGCAATCCCACTTCTGGGCATACACACTGAGGAAACCAGATCTGAAAGAGACACGTGCACCCCAATGTTCATCGCAGCACTGTTTATAATAGCCAGGACATAGAAGCAACCTAGATGCCCATCAGCAGATGAATGGATAAGGAAGCTGTGGTACATATACACCATGGAATATTACTCAGCCGTTAAAAAGAATTCATTTGAACCAGTTCTAATGAGATGGATGAAACTGGAGCCCATTATACAGAGTGAAGTAAGCCAGAAAGATAAAGAACATTACAGCATACTAACACATATATATGGAACTTAGAAAGATGGTAACGACAACCCTATATGCAAAACAGAAAAAGAGACACAGAAGTACAGAACAGACTTTTGGACTCTGTGGGAGAAGGTGAGGGTGGGATGTTGTGAAAGAACAGCATGTATATTATCTATGGTGAAACAGGTCACCAGCCCAGGTGGGATGCATGAGACAAGTGCTCGAGCCTGGTGCACTGGGAAGACCCAGAGGAATCGGGTGGAGAGGGAGGTGCGAGGGGGGATCGGGATGGGGAATACGTGTAAATCTATGGCTGATTCATATCAATGTATGACAAAACCCACTGAAAAAATAAATAAATTAAAAAAAAAAAAAAAAAAGAGACTCCAGTTCAATCCCTGGGTCAGGAAGATCCCCTGGAGGAGGGCATGGCAACCTACTCAAGTATTCTTGCCTGGAGAATCCCATGGACAGAGGAGCCTGGCGGGCTACAGACCATGGCATTACAAAGAGTTGGACATGACTAAGCAACTTTAGTTGCTTAACTTTATGCATGCATAGCTTTACTGGTAAGATGATCTTGTGTAAAATGAAACTCTGTACACGGAATGAAATAAACAGAAGGATGAGTTTATTGCAAGATTTTTGACCTGAAAGCCAGGCAACTAAAGGCTGTGAGAGCAATGAGGTCTTGGCTGCTCATAGGCTGAGGGGTTTTTGTGTGAATAAATATGAAAGTTGGTGGACCCTTTCCACTGATTGGTTGCCTAGTGGTCTTTTTTTTCTGATTTGCTCAGGGTAGGTGAGTCAGGGGACAAGGAAGTCCAGAGACAGCATGAACAGAATTGGCATTTGGGGACTGGCTGACGTTCTCTGCTGTTTTCTGAGAAGAGATGTAAATTCCTGTAAGTTTTCTGAAAAGAGTTGTAAGTTCCTGTAAGATTAAGTTTTCTGCATTGATCATCTCCATTTTGCTCCTGGCATAAGTGACTTCATTTTAGTTTGGAAATTCAGTATGATATTTACGGTGGTTTAGTTGCTAAGTCATGTCCGACTCCTGAGACCCAGTGGACTGTAGTATGCAAACTCCTATGTCCATGGGATTTTTCAGGCAAGAATACTGAAATGGGTTACCATTTCCTTCTCCAATAGTGATACCTATAATTTATGTTTAATAATTCTGGTTAATTAGTAATTGTCATCCCTGCTAGATTATAAGCTTCACAAAGGAGGAGAATGTCTGTTTTATTTTCTACTGTATCCCTGACCCATAATAGATGCTCAGTAAATATTTTTTGACTGATTGAGTGAGTAAATGAATATGTAGGAATCACACAGAGAAAAGAGCAGCTAGAAGAGCAGTCAAATCATTCAGGGACAATAACCAGCAGTCCCCTACATGAGTGCTGGTGGGGGTAAAGGGTTGTAGATGCTGAAACAAACCCTGCCCATTTCAGAACTTTTGAATAGAACGAATCCCATGGAATGCTTAGAATTTCAATAGATATTTTAATGCATGTACAAAACTAATTCTGTAAAACATATTCCTGATTTTCTATGGATTTCAGTAAAGAAGTTCTAGTATAGATGTTTTAACAAAAGGTGATTAGATCTTTTCTCTTCTTCTTCATTAGAAGTGCAGATACATTTTCCAATTCATTTTTGCTGCAGCTTTCTGAAAGAGACTCCAGGCTTGCCAAACTCAAATATTGTTAGAGCTCAGACAATTCCAAAATTCAAAGAAAGGCAAGTTTTTAATCACCTCTGGGATGTTCACCTTCAATAAAGATTTTCAAGGCTAAGAAAGAAGCAGCCCAAATATAGCTCTAAGATGTTGAGCTTTCTGCTTTTATAACTCCACTGGTTATAAAATTGTTGCTGCTTTTGTCAAGCCCTGCTGCAATTTGACCCTTCTCAGTGGGAACTTGGTGATTAATAATACCCTTAATTGCTTTTCCTCCTGACCTCACAGCTGGTAGGAGAAGTGATGGATATCACAAAGAAACGGTGAACCCAGTTTAAGAACAGAAAGGAAGCGGGGGATATAATATTTTGGGGCTATGCTTCCTTCCTGCACCCTGGGAGGTCTGGGAGCCTCCACCTTGTTAAGGACAGCGACTATGCCCAGGCGCACTGAGCCATTTCCGGTAACTCTGTGATTGCTGTTCTAGCTCAAGAAGGACAGGGAAGCTTCCTAGGGCTCCAGGCTTTGGTCTCACTCCACCACATGGGTCTGTGGGTGTGCTCAGTTGCTCAGTTGTGTCTGACTCTTTGGGACCCCACAAGGGTCTAGGGTATCAAATTAATGAGCCAAGGAACAGGGTTTCCTTCCTCATATTCTTTGCTGCTAATTAGTTGATGCAAAAGCTCAGGGACTCAAAATGCCTCCTTTAAATCACAGAGAACCATGGCTTTTCTTGAGCAGTGAATCATTGGCAAGTGTTCAATGGGAGCTAGATGGTAACGATGGTGTCCTGACTCATCCCGTGATGAATCTAATCAAATGAGGAAGTCCCAGGAGGGAGAGGTGATAATAGGTGGTGGGTGTGACTCTGATTTACAAACTGATTTGTATATCATTTGAGATAATTCAGTAACTTTCCAAAGGGACCCATAGTCTTCCTCATCTGGGTAGAAGCTTTAGCAGCAAGTTTCGCCATGTGACATTTTAAATTAAGGTCTTTTTAGTTTGTGTAGGGGAATTGCTTTGGCTGGGATGGTGGAATGGGGAGTGGAGAAGAAGGGAGACAACTTGGCATGAAGAACTTAATTTTATAGCCTCAACCTAAACACCCTAAAAGCAGATGAGCAGGAGGAAATACCAGGACAAGAAGGGAAACCTAAGCAGGACCAAACAAAACATTCACTGGAGCAGCAAGGACAGCTTCAGGCAGGGAAGAGAAGGCTCAGGTTTCCACATTCCCTTGATAATTTCTTTCATTTATACCCAAAATGACTCTTCTCTGGTCTCAGAGGGGGCCTTCTTCAGAGGAGAAGAAATTAGTGTTTAAATAGCCTCCTGAGAGGTACCTAGTGAAAGTGCACAAGTAGAATGTAACGGTTCAGAGGTGAGTGTGTGTGTGCTCATCTGACTCTTTGGGACTGCATGGACTGTAGTCCTCCAGGCTCCTCCGTCCATGGGATTCTCCAGGCAAGAATACTGGAGTGGGTTGCCACGCACTCCTCTAGGGGATCTTCCTGACCCAGGAATCGAACCCATATCTCCTGCAAGTCTCCTGCACTGCAGGTGAATTCTTTACCACTGCACCACCTGCGCAGCCCCTCAGAGGTGAGGTCAGTCAGCAACTTAACTGGGGTCACTGGGCAGCCATTGAAAAGAAGAATAACCCAGCAAGGAGAAGTGCTAGAGAAAACTTGAGGGGCAGAAGGATATATGGATGTTATCAGTCTTAGGTCTATGCCTGGATTAACATCTTTTCATGGTGTACCAGACTACTTCCTTCTTCGCACAATGCCCTGATTGTATAGGGCCAGGCAGAATAACTATTCTGAAAAGTACTTC